>NC_085860.1:9953338-9988338 GCF_034702125.1 Engraulis encrasicolus
TGCCAATCAGCATTGTAGTATCCAAATATTATGTCTCTCAAACTATAGTATATATCCAAGAAGCAAAAGATTAGATATCTGTCGTCCTTTTGTTAGTCAACTAGCCTACTGTACGTTAAGCAATGCTACAGTACGTGACAAAGTCAAAAACATAACTCCAACCAACACTGTACCATGTTTGTAATGGAAACACAAACCGGCTGGTTTAACAGCACCGCTCAGCTCCACAGGGCATGGCACAGCCGGGTAGTATGTGGAAAAGAGTCTTGAGATAAAAATGATAAGTGGATCTCTCTCCCTCTGTCTTTTCCTCTGTTCTCTGTCTCTATTTTCTCTCTCTCTCTCTCTCTCTCCTTTCTTTCTCTGTCTCCCTTTCTTTCTCTCTCTCTCTCTCTCTCTCTCTCTCTCTCTCTCTCTCTCTCTCTCTCTCTCTCTCTCTCTCTCTCTCTCTCTCTCTCTCTCTCCATGATGAAACATCACAGTGCTTAACAGTCATTGAAAAGGTGAGAGATGCTGGGGGAGGCAATGTGTGTGTGTGTGTGTGTGTGTGCCTGCCTGCGTGCATACGTGTGTGTGTGTGTGTGTGTGTGTGTGCGTGCGTGCGTGCGTGCGTGCGTGCGTGCGTGCGTGCGTGCGTGCGTGCGTGTGTGTGTGTGTGTGTGTGTGTGTGTGTGTGTGTGTGTGTGTTTAATAGGGGCTCTGTGCGTGGGGGGAGGCAATGAGGGCATGGGGGCCATTTGATATACATCTCATTTATTTGATTTGGTCACAGCTCACACACTCTCTCTCTCTCTCTCTCTCTCTCTCTCTCTCTGATGAAATAGTGTCCCGTCTCCATAGTCTTCATTATCTTCATGGCGATGAGAGAGCAGCCAGGCATGGAAGAAGGAGTCAGAACACTCCATCATTCTTGATCTGGAATAGAGAGACTAGAGAGAGAGAGAGAGAGAGAGAGAGAGAGAGAGAGAGAGAGAGAGAGAGAGAGAGAGAGAGAGAGAGAGAGAGAGAGAGAGAGAGAGAGGAAAAGAGAGAGACAGAGAGGCAGAGGGAGGAATACAGTCCGGATGTGGAGTAACAAGGCTAGAGAGAGAGAGAGAGAGAGAGAGAGAGAGAGAGAGAGAGAGAGAGGGAGAGAGAGAAACAGAGAGAGAGAGAGAGAGAGAGAGAGAGAGAGAGAGAGAGAGAGAGAGAGAGAGAGAGAGAGAGAGAGAGAGAGAGAGAGAGAGAGAGAGAGAGAGAGGGAGAAAGGGAGAAAGGGAGAAAGGGAGAGCATTTCCAGCGACAAATTGTTACAAAAGATTAGATCGTTAAAGCCCAACAAATCCTGTGGTCCTGACAGAATCCGAAGCGAGATGCTTAAGCACAGCACACCCGAAATGCAGTCAGCCATGCTCAAGTTGTTCAACGTTGTCCTAAGTTCTGGCTTTTTTCCTGACATCTGGAATGAAGGTATCATCACCCCGATTCATAAAAGTGGAGATAAATTAGACCCTAATAATTACAGAGGTATCTGTGTGAACAGTAACCTGGGGAAGGTATTTAGTAGCATATTGAATGAGAGAATTCAAACCTTCCTTAACAAGCATGATTCCCTGTGTAAAAACCAAATTGGCTTTCTACCAAATCACCGCACCACAGATCACATTTACACCCTACACACCCTCATCAACAAACATGTAAAAGAGAAGAAAAATGGAAAAATATTTGCCTGTTTTGTGGACTTTAAGAAAGCATTTGATTCGATTTGGCACACTGGATTATATTACAAGCTTTTAGAAACAGGTGTAGGGGGTAAAACATATGACGTGATCAAATCAATGTATTCAAACAATAAATGTAGCATAAAAATGGGCAAAAAACAAACTGAATCCTTTAGACAGGAACGAGGAGTGCGACAAGGCTGCAGCCTGAGCCCAACTCTGTTCAACATCTACATCAATGAACTAGCGGTGCAGTTGGGACAGTCTGCAAGCCTTATACTCACCCTCCAAAACACAGAAATTAAATTCCTGCTCTTTGCAGATGATTTGGTGCTTCTTTCTCCCACTGAACAGGGCCTACAACACCATCTAGACCTTCTGGCAAGCTACTGTCAGACCTGGGCCCTGACAGTAAATCCAACAAAAACAAAAATCATGATATTCCAAAAGAAACCCAGATGTCAGGAAAACAGATACCTGTTCACTCTAGGCAGCACCGCCCTGGAGCACACGATGCAGTATACTTACCTGGGTCTGATCATTACTGCATCAGGTAGTTTCAGCAAGGCAGTGAATGCACTAAAAGAAAAAGCCCGCAGAGCCCTCTATGCAATAAAATCCAAATTTTATGATATAAACATACCCATTTCAATCTGGTGCAAATTATTTGACAGCATTATACAACCCATTGCGCTATATGGAAGTGAGGTCTGGGGTCCACTCAGCATGCATGACTACACTGCATGGGACAAGCACCCAATAGAAGCCCTACATGTAGAATTTTGTCGATCCATTCTTAAAGTCCAAATAAAACCACCAAACAACACATGTAGGGCAGAATTAGGCCGTTACCCATTAGCGATACCCATTCAAAAACGAGCATTGAAATTCTGGATGCATTTAAAATCAAGTCCCAAAAATACACTCCAGTTTGAGGCCCTAAATACCCAGGAACTGAACCCCGCAAAGAGTCCCCTATGCCAGCTGGTACTGAAGCTTACTAACCCATTAACAACAACTAATACACATCAAGCTCAGACCAGCACTGCTTCCGAACCAAGAATTTGTGTCAAAACAGCCATCAAACAGGAAAAAGAGAACTATTTGGAACACTGGAAAAATCAAACTACCAGTCAAAGCAGAATGAATTTCTATTTGACCCTAAATCGTGAATATAAATTAGCAGAATATCTCCTCTCTGTCAGAGATGCGAAGCAGAGGCAAATCCTGACCAAATACAGGCTAAGTGACCACACCCTTGCAGTGGAAACAGGCAGACACAGTAAAACCTGGCTGCCCAAGGAGGACCGAATATGTGGTCACTGTCAGACAGGGGAGGTTGAAACAGAGGTGCACTTCCTTCTTCAATGTGCAATATATGAAAATATAAGACAGAGTTTTTTCAACGATTTCGAATCCTGCCACCCAGGTTTTGGTACCCTAGAGACTGGCAGAAAACTGTCCATTCTGTCAGGAGAGGGGCCTCTGGCCCCTTTTGCGGCAAAGTACATCTCACAATGCCACCTCCTGAGAGAATCGCTTTCCGAATAAGTATTATTGCAGCTAGTCACCATCTCTCGGACAATTACTCTACTCAAACCTCAGAAATTTTAAACTTAGATGGATGCATATAGAAATGTTAATTTGATGCATGTATAATTGTTAGTTGGATATACTGTATGCACGACCATATCCATACCTTTTACCTTTCTCTGTTGTGATTCCAATTATTTGTATAACTGCTTTGGCAACATGAGTGTATACATATTCGTCATGCCAATAAAGCTCTTTGAGAGAGATTAAAAAAGACAGGAATACCTCTACCAGAGAGAGAGACATACAGACAGACAGGCAGAAAGAGAAAATATCTCTACTAGAGACAGACAGAGAGACAAACAGACAGACAGACAGAGAGACAGACAGAGAGACAGAGAGAGAGAGTTTCATTTGCAGGTGATTAAGGGGGTGGTCATGGTTGCCCAACAGTGATGTTGGTGTGTGTGTGTGTGTGTGTGTGTGTGTGTGTGTGTGTGTGTGTGTGTGTGTGTGTGTGTGTGTGTGTGTGTGTGTGTGTGTGTGTGTGTGTGTGTGTGTGTGTGTGTACATTGTGTGTGTGTGTGTGTGTGTGTGTGTGTGTGTGTGTGTGTGTGTGTGTGTGTGTGTGTGTGTGTGTGTGCGTGTGTGTGTGTGTACATTGTGTGTGTGTGTGTGTGTGTGTGTGTGTGTGTGTGTGTGTGTGTGTGTGTGTGTGTGTGTGTGTGATTTCCCCACTAGACACTGGTGACCTTTGAGAGGTCGATATCCATGACGATGACCGATGGTTCTCAGCACTCCTTCCAACACACTACGGGAAACCCCTTGGAATAGTACTGGTGTTGTTACCGATAGTAAACCCCTTGGAATAGTACTGGTGTTGTTATCGATGGTAAAACAGACTCCCCACAGGCTGTCACAATAGCTGTTTTAGGATAGCCATGTCATGGTCAGGGCCGGATTAACGTACAGGCTAGATATGGCTGCAGCCTAGGGCCCCCACCTGCCAGGGGGCCCTCATTATGCCAAAAGGGGGAAAAGATCAATAATTGAAATGCTCTGATATCGTCTGCACACTCGGGTTGGCACTAGGGAGAGCCAGACGGTTACGTGATAAAGGCCTGGTGTACAGGGGAGGAGCTACAGGAGGAGGCGAGCAGGGCATTGGCCCCTGGGCCCAGGGTCCTCCTGTGTTGGTGGTGGGGGGCCATGTTATGACCTTAGCAGGCTGCATCGGGGGGCCTATCAGTATTTTGGCCTGGCCCTGTGTGCAGGTGCTCCACCACAGCTGCTGTATATCATTCCAATGGGTTATTACTGTTGTACGGTAACTGGGTTAGCTTACATAAGACAAGTGAATGAGCAGACATGAAAATGATGCAACATTAAGAGAAAATGAAAACTAATGTTAATGCTAATTGTTGATGTTAATGTTAATGTTGGTCCATTGCAGCAGCCATGCTAATGCTACTCCATTACAGTAATTACCTGTAAAGACCGCAACGTCTGCAGATCCGCCGTCTGATATCATCAAAGTGGAAGAAGCTATGTGATTGGCTCTGTCAATGGACAGGAGATTTGATTGGACAGGAGTGCTTTATTGGCTGTTCCAAAGGCCACAGACAGTGCAGAGGGTCTCTAGACACAGAGCTGCTTTATTACGGTTTGTGACCAGCTGATAGGTTTCACTAAAAGCAGATTGCAGCAAATACATTACCTACAGTGTTTACTTGATATTAGTGGAGCGATCACAACCTCATCTGTTACTCATAGAGCATTAAGAAATGAATCCTAAACTGTTTTGTTGAGGCCGTCATTATTGCATCCATCCAAGGCATTCCGGGGGGCGGCCGTGACCTAATGGTGGACTTAAGAACAAAGGGTTGTGGGTTTGAATCCCACCCTTACCTCTCCCTACACCTCCATGCATGGCTGTAGTGCCCTTGAGCAAGGCACCTAACCTCACATTGTTCCAGGGACTGTCACCAATACCCTGTAAATAACTGTAAATCGCTTTGGAGGAAAGCGTTAGCTTAATGTAATGTAACATTCTTTTTTAGATGTTTATTTTTGGAATTTTAAGCTTGTATTCACACAGGACAGTTTGAGATCAAGAAATTAACTCGAGCCGGAATCGAACCCGGGTCTCTGATGCTACAGTTCAGTGGCTTGGCTGTTTGATTCAAGGTCGAGTCCATCTGTTCATACCACTGGTATATAAATGGACAGCAGTCTTCTATTGTATTCCATTCAACGGTTTTGAAGCATCCGCCATTGAGCAGCGAGGATTCTTCCACCATAAATGTCCGCATTCATTCCTTATCAACAGCACTGACAGGACGGTGGCTGCGTTTTACTGTCGATCAAAAGAATTCTTAAAGAATTCTGTCAGTCAAGTCAACTAACAATGCTTTTTGGTCATTTAAACAATTCAAACAGCTCTCTAAAATAAAAAAAATGGATTGTTTGAGACGGACGGGAAACTTCTGTTTGCCTGAAATTGAGAAGACTCAGCAAGAATTGGCAAGGAGATGCATTGGCTCAAGTCTCCTATAGAGATGAATGGGAATTGGCAATTATCTTCCAGTTTAATCCCACCCCCCACAGTTGCTTCACTTCAGAATAGAATCTACCGCATCCCCTCTATTAAGAATGAATGGTTCATATCTGTTTGCTCATCAAAGATTTCTGTTTGAGTGATAACTTTTGAAACAGGGGACAGGTGGCTTTCAAATCTTACGTGGTATTACTCTCATACTGTCTAACATAAAGACATGAATGGCCAAAACAAATCAGTGTGTGTGTGTGTGTGTGTGTGTGTGTGTGTGTGTGTGTGTGTGTGTGTGTGTGTCCTCTTTCAGGCTCTGTGCCGATGATGTGTGTCTGTGTGTGTGTGTGTGTGTGTGTGTGTGTGTGTGTGTGTGTGTGTGTGTGTGTGTGTGTGTGTGTGTGTGTGTGTGTGTGTGTGTGTGTGTCCTCTTTCAGGCTCTGTGCCCAGAGGAGTAAGTGCGAATGAAAAACACATTTTGACACTCTGCCAGGAGCACCACGCACACAAACAAACACACACACCCACAGACACACACACACACACAGGAGCGCCACAAAGCTGCGTGCTCCATGCTCCTCCAGTGGGAATTGGCTGCTGACGTCTCTGTGGGAATATTAGCATGGGCACGAAGCCCCACAGGTGAAGCCCTGCGCCTGCACGGCATGGTCCACAGCTGAGGAGAGGAGAGGGAAGGAGAGGAGAAGAGGATAGAGGAGAGGAGAGGAGAGGATGGAGCGTTTGGCGTTTAATGCTAATTAGCGTTAACGCTGCGCAGGATATTGTCCTAATGAAGAGCCAGCTGCGCCTCGAGAGGAGCGGGGGAGGGGACTAATGAGGCTAATTATTAGGACGCGCGCACACACACACACACACACGCACACGCGCATGCGCGCGCGCACACACACACGCACACACACACACACACACGCAGGGTACAAGAGGCACATCTGCCATTTGGCCAACGATGCTGCTTCCTACTTCAGGCACTCTGCAAAGCCAAAGCCATCACACACACACACACTCACACACACCGCTCTGCAATGCTAAAACCACCCCACCGCTCTGCCAAGCCACTCTGCCTTCAACAATGGGAAGAGTTCTGTATTGAGTGCTGTCAGTGTAGTCGTTAGGGACGCTTCCTTAGATAGATTAGCCTTTATTGTCTCTACAGGAGAGAAACTGTGTCTTCTAGGTTGTGTAGTCCCATAAACAGTATTAATAAATGATAGTCTACTCTACTCTACAGAACACTGTGTCATCTACTCACAGTAGTATAGATCTGGGATCTCAAACTCAAATTGACCGAGGACCAAAATCAAGATCTGGAACAAAGACGCAGGTCAGGCGTGTGGACACCGGCCAAGTAAGAGCAATAGCATGATTCTAACAAGACGGATGGCAGAATCACTAATATAGCTACCATATCACGAGGTAGAGGACTACACAGAGAGAGTAAAGAGCATCATTGCAGGATAATTTTGTGACGCCATCACATGCAGAGTCGTAGCATCAATGCAGGTAGCGTGATCATTAGTACAGATTAGTCTACTACACCAGTGTTTCCCAACCAGGGGTACGTGTACCACTAGGGGTACGCAAGCGCACCTCAGGGGGTACTTGGAAAAACGTAATAATAACAAATGTATGGAGTGTAGTCATATTGGGATGGAGGAACAGATATAGAGCATAAGTGAGGGGGTACTCATCATATGACAAAATTGCTTAGGGGGTACGCAGAACAAAAAAGGTTGGGAAACACTGTACTACACGGTAGCTGGCGACGTTGGCGTCGAGACATCGTGAAAATAAATTTAAATGTCCAAATCGTAACACGAGCTTTTGACTGCATTTTTTGTCATTTACATCCATCACAGACCTCCCAAAGTCACATATATTGTACATTGAAGGGTGTAGATTCAACAAATGACGTTTAAACATAAAAAAGTATTTTTACGTTTTGGTATACAAAGCATGGGCGTGAAAAACGTATTATTACGTCGTCGGTACTCAATGTGCTGAGATCAACTAGATGTTTTGACTTGAATCCAGGTAAATAAACTTGCTGAGATGTTCATGTTTTACAGTGTGAAGTTTTGATTTAGTGCAGTATGAACTGGTGTGCAGTGTGGACTGGTGTCTGCACACTGACAGCACTCGATACAGAACGCTTCCCATTGTTGAAGGCAGAGTGGCTTGGCAGAGCGGTGGGGTGGTTTTAGCATTGCAGAGTGGTGTGTGTGAGTGTGTGTGTGATGGCTTTGGCTTTGCAGAGTGCCTGAAGTAGGAAGCAGCATCGTTGGCCAAAATGGCAGATGTGCCTCTTGTACCCTGTGTGTGTGTGTGTGTGTGCGTGCGTGCGTGTGTGTGTGTGAAGTTTTGATTTAGTGTGCTGCATGGATCAGTGTTGTCTAGTCATCAGCCGGCCTGCCTGTCTGTCTGTCCGTCCGTCTGCCTGTCTGCCTGCCTGCCTGCCTGCCTGCCTGCCTGCCTGCCTGCCTGCCTGTCTGTCTGTCTGTCTGTCCGTCTGCCTGCCTGTGTGCCTGCCTGCCTGCCAGCCTGTCTCATTGTCCCTCTCTCTTTCTGTCTGTCTGTCTGTCTGTCTGTCTGTCTGTCTGTCTGTCTGTCTCATTGTCCCTCTCTCTTTCTGTCTGTCTGTCTGCCGGTCTGTCTGTTTGTCTGTCTGTCTGTTTGCCTGTCTGCCAGCCTGATTGTCTGTCTGCCTGCCTGTCTGCCTGCCTGCCTGCCTGTCTGTCTGTCTGTCTGTCTGTCTGTCTGTCTGTCTGTCTGCAGTCTCTCTAAAGTACAGGATGAGGCAAACCATTACATAGGCTATGTTACAATGCACAACATGTTCTGTATATTTCTTGTGCACTTTGTTTCTACTAGTGATGTTGGCTATGATTATGTCCTTGATTGTAAGTCGCTTTGGTTATAAGTGTCTGCCAAATGCAATGTAACATAACACATGCATACTGTATCTACCCTCACACACACACGCACGCACGCACGCACGCACGCACGCACGCACGCACGCACACACACACACACACACACACACACACACACACAAGTGCAGACACACAAGCTCAGACAGACAGTCTTAAAGTACAATAACAAAGCAGATTAATGAGAGAGGGCTTACCTCAGTTCCAATGAGACTGACCCAGACATCACTCCGCTGTCAGGAGCACGGATCAACACACACGCACGCACGCGCACACACACACACACGCACGCACACGCGCGCACACACACACAGACATATGCATGTACGCACACACACAAACACACACACCATCATCATCATCAACACCATCATCATCATCATCAACATCATCATCATCGGTGATCACTTGTAAGCAGTATGATTGTCCTCATGGCGGTGAGTCTGGTCATTTGGATGTCTGGTCATCCAGACATCGTCTCGCCATGCTGCTGTCGGGAGCACTGGTCACCTTTCAAGAATATGCAGACATGCACAGGTCAGGGCCAGTTACACACACACACATACACACACACGCATGCACTCATGCATACCCGCACGCACACACACGCACACATGCACGCGCGGACAAATTCATTGTACCACATACGGTATTTTAAATCTCCTCATATCTTTAGATATGTTCTGATATTCCTTTAGGTGTAAACGTATAGGCTTGTTGGCAAGTGTCGTAACAGAAATCTGCACCTTTCAAGAGACACCAGGAGACATGTTAGCAGGCGTGTTGCACCCCTCCAACACAGCCAGGCAGCCAGTCACACACACACACACACACACACACACACACACACACACACACACACACACACACACACACACACACACACACACACACACACACACACACTTTAGCCATCATCATCACCCACTCCTACAGCCAGATAGCAAGACAGCCAGATAGTGGAAACAGGGCTGGAATAAGATGGTGCGGGGCCCCTAGTCTAAAGGTTGCTGTAGACCCCGGCAGAGGGCAAATTCTGGGTCAAAATTACATAGCACAATTCAGACAGCATCATAATTCTAAGCCATGAAAGAGGGACAATATGTCTGATAACTTTTTCAAGACTGCCCTTCGAGGCCAATCGTGGGGGCCCCTGGCAGCTGGGGAGGCCCTAGCCTGTGCGTTAATCCGGCCCTGAGTAGGAATCCATTTGGTGTGATGAGGCAGCGAGAGGCAGCCAGTCAGTAATAGTCCTTCTGCTGTGATGAGGCTGTTACACGAATGTCAGGTCCAATAACAGACCTACCGGCAGCCCTGTACTACGGGGCAGAACAATTGCACACAGGGCCCAAGGGGAAAACACTGATAGGGCCCCCCATATGTCCTTCCAAGCAAGGTCAAAACAGGGTCCCCACCACCAAGACAGGTAGGGCCCAGGGGCAAAACCCTGCTTGCCCCCCTATAGCCCCGCCCCTGCCTAGTCTGCACACAGCCCTGTACAGCCAACTTCACACATCCATGATGACAAGGTAAATCATTTCTTATTTTCTGTATTTTCTGAATGTGTAGGTATTTGCTACTCTCCCAAAGAGACAACTTTTGTTGAAACACAAGAAACCTTTTACAAACAGTGAGTCTGTTACAGCATTGTAGTGTTACAGCAAAGACCGTGTGCAGTGTAGCCAAAAAAGGGAAGTCGTCTTATTTTCACGGGATAGACAATATATCGCCAAAATAATGTTCTGACTTAATCAAAATAATTTGTCGATGTAATGAGGTAATTAGAAGTCTTTTGGTGCTGATGGAAAGAACGCAACTGGTCAATAGCTTTGGTCGCGTTCGGTTTCGTCAGTCCAAAGGAAAACTTCTTGGTGCAGAAAATGACCGGTGATTTGGCAAGGCAGCTGCAGGGTAGATATTGCCATCAACAAAGCATTTTCGATAATCAGCGCGATAGGTAGCCTATTTGTAGCCTACTGGACTGGTTGCCTACGAAAGCGTGCAGGGGGGGCTACTGGCACCTGTCACCACACAGGAGGGAGCAAAGACAGGGAAAGGGTCTCTATGCTGAAAAGCTATCTGTGCTCTTTCAAATAAGTGTCAAAGTGGACCTCCGGAATTTTGGACACCAGACCTCATTTCTGAGTCAGCCAGGGTGTAAACAATGTGTCCAGAACGTATTTTTCACATTCCATGCAGTCCTTGTGAATTCGCATGTCCATGTTGCTAAGCTAGCGCAAGTGAACGGCTATTGGTAGCCTGCCCCCAAAAATAGTCTTATCCCGTTTAAACAACATTCAAAACAAAACCGTTATTATGCCAGTGCAAATATTATGCAAGTGCAAATATTTGTCTTAGTAGAATGAAGTTTGAAATTAAACCAACCTTGCATTGCGTGGATTTTGCCATGTTGAGAGACTATTTTCTCGAGGTCAGCGGAATTTTACTTCGCTCTCTTCAGTTGTGATGTACCCACCCACTTCAGGGAGCCGCAAGAGACATCGCAAATCAAGGCTAGTTCTACAACTGCTTTCGGATCGAATAGTGGATTAAAACCCAACGACATCGCACCATGGTACATCAGTGTGTATATACCAACTGCAATAATAAAGCCCACAGATGGGTTTCCATTTGGTTTCCAGTGAAAGATGTTGAAAGAACCAAACTCTGGCTCCTGGCTGCAGGGCTAGACATCAACACAGCGATGGAGACGCTCCGTAGGCTACCCGGGTGCTTTGCAGAGACCATTTCAGTCCTGACGACTTCACAAAGTCCTTCTCAAAGTCTAATACCTACACGGAAAACTCTAAAAGTGTCTGCGGTGCCAACCGCATTCCCAGGTCTACCAAAAACATTTGTGGCACGCACCAACAGTCTCCGAAGAACAGGTTTGTTGCTATGCTTTCTGCTTCTATGATGATGGTAGCCCAGTGGTTCAGTGATAATGGCTTCGCCTACGTTAGCCAAAACTTGGGCTAGAAGTTACCCTTTTTGGATTGGCATGTTGTAATGCTTTACTGTTATTTTGTGTAATTGCTGTGACAAATGGCATTAGAAATGATTTGCCGTATTCCTATGGATTCATAAGTTACGCAAAGCTATGTGATCTGGCTTGACATTGTGAAATATGTCACTCATAACTCTAGTTATTATTACATGGAATGTTTTTTGCGACGAGATGGAATGGGAGGATGAAAGGGATTTAGAAGAGATGGGTGCACTATTCTGTTCGCCAACACCTAATGCTCTGTAGACACACGGGTCATCTAGTAACAACCAAACATCATGGCATATGTTTCAATGTTACGAAAGGTTGACAAAGTCGGACAGAAAGCATCAAGGGCTCTGCATACTTCACGTGCGCACTTTGGCGCGTTTGGCGCGAGAACCATTAATGACGTCATCACTTGCGCCAGACTATTCATACTTCAAAAGCGCCCTACAGGCTTTCGCTCGCATTGTCGGAAGTGCCCTCTGCTGTTCATGAGAGAAACGGCAGTATCTTTCGCAACTCGCAGCGTGAGTTCTATGGATGTATAAAATAGAAAGCCAAACACGGCTGCTGTAGGGCTACTGAACGTCTGACTTGTGACTTACCACATTGAAACATATATTTTTTGTTGTAGCCTACATTGCCAGATCATTCCAAGACCATGTGAGAGCTTTGTTCTGGCGGCAGAATTTATAAATAGATCGCCGAACACAACGTGCTTCTGAACAAAGTAAACAATTGTTTAACTGAACAACATTTAAGAGAGAAGATAAAATAACTCTCTAGGACATTTTATTATCCTCAAAATGATGCAGGATCCATTCTGTAGTAGCCTACAGTAGTTGTAGCCCCTCTTCGCAACTCCTGCTTTGTCTGCCTACCTGCATGGTCGCTGGTGGCGCACGACAAGTTACAAAAAATGTGGGGTGCACGACGTCGCGCCACGGCAGCTCGCGCCACGGCGTGTGACGTCATTTTGGGTCACGTGACGGCGCGAGTGAGGTCGCGAGTGAAGTATGAAGGAGGGTAGCGCCAGTCACGACAAGTATGAATCCCCCTTTAGTCTTGGTGTTTGCGAGCGAGGGGAGCGAATGGGAGGATGAAAGGGATTTAGAAGAGATGGGTGCACTGTTCTGTTCGCCAATATGCTCTGTAGACACACGGGTTATCTAGTAACAACCAAACATTGTCATGGCATATGTTTCAATGTTACAAAAGGTTGACAAAGTTGGCCAGAAAGCATTACTCTTGGTGTTTGCGAGCGAGGTCAGGGAGAGGGGAAAACCGTTCAGTTTTACAAACTTCAAAGATCTGAAGTTACGGATGTGTCAAACGAAGCTAGGATTTGTACTAGGAATATCACTCCGCGGCTGTCAAGCTTTCAAATCAGGGAACACAAATTGCTGATGGTGATCAAACATGATGGCAAGGTTGGTTTAATTTCAAACTTCATTCTATCAAGACAAGTATTTACACTTGCAGTCTGGCATAATAATGGGGTTGTTTTGAATGTTGTTGCAACTGGATAAGACTATTTTTGTAGGCAGGCTACCAATAGCCGTTCACTTGCGCTAGCTTAGCAACATGGACATCTGAATTCACAAGGACTGGATGGAATGTGAATAAAACGTTCTGGACACATTGTTTACACCCTGTCTGACTCGGAAATGAGGTCCGGTGTCCAAAATCCCGGAGGTCCACTTTAAGGTGGGGTTGCAGGTTAACCATTTTAAGAAAATGTACTATTATGACATCACGTTGGGGGTTCCGCAGGCTCATAGGAGTAGAACCTTAGGGCGTATTCAGACCAGGAAAGTCCGATTGTTCACTTTGTTTGGTCCGAACCTAATTTTAACATTTTGGTGCGGTTGGCTTTCAGACTGTGTACATTTCAGTAAGCGGACCAAAATCGACAACAAAGCCACGCGCCCTGAGGTCGTTCAGCTATTGGTCAGAAACGACACGCGCAACAAGTTAAGGCTATGTCCAAATAGGCCTACAAGTATCCAAAGAGCTCAGCGGCATGTAAAATAAACGTTCACGGCATGTATGGCATAGCGCTCACACGAAATATAGCGCAGACTATCTGAAGTTCATGACATGAAGGGAGTCTTCCTGATAGCCAATTGATTGATCCCGCGAGTTGGGATACATTTTATCCCTGTTTCTTTCTTTCTTTCTTTTTTATAATGTCATATAGCGTGCGGGCGAGATAACGAGTGCATCGTACATGGAATGGCCTCTGTTACATTACGCAAACAGGCAAGAGTCTGAACCTCACGTGGCTGTTCAAAGCCAGATTGTTCAAGAGCGAGTTTTCACCCATTGCTTGACAACGAGCGTGCTGGCTGGTTTAGTCATCAATATTAGGATAACCACCTCCCTGCAATCAGTGTTTTACACTTGGGATGTCTGGGAACAACGCAAAACAGGCTCAATGTGAAACATTGGCGAGCTTATTCTAAGCACCACGCCATTCTTTCTTCTGGAAAATAAACAGTGCGCTCCACTGTCATTTGGATATGTTTGTATTGGAATATTGGCTACCATTTGCAGCAATATTTCACGCACTCCATCAAGAAAAAAGTAACATGATGAGCACGGGCATAGCGTTTGGATCATACAAACTTGCCAACATACCACCACAGCGGGTAGATTAATGAATTACCTTCGTTTTCTTCATCACAACTTCTTCAAGTAGCCTAGGCTATTCCACTAGCCTACATCCATCCAACGCACAGCTAGCAAGCCAGGGGGATAAGTGCCAACGTTATAATTATTGCTATCATTATTAGAATCCATACTGTACGGACTACAGTGTTTTCTTCAGTAGATGCTTTTCGGATTTGCCCCAATCAACATTTAAAATGCTGTGATAGGTAAATTAACAGAGTCTCTTTTTCCTTTCCTGTGCTCCACTGACAAGCCATCCTCATTGAAAATATGAATGACCGTAGCCTACAATAATGTAGCCTACGCCCACGATTGCGATAGTTTAGGCTATTATTTTATTAATATTAATATTGTTGCAAACAAACCACTCTGTCGAATTTACACCAAAGACATGGACATGACAAGGTGTGGAGTCGCTTTGTTTCCCATTAATCTCGAAAAACGACGGAAGCTGCCGAGGTACAAAAAAGCAAAAAGTCTGGGATTAGGTCCGGTCTGCTTTCACACCTCCAAAAGGTCCGCACCAGGGTTCGTTTGATCCGGACCGAGTCCGACCTTTCAGCTCGGTCTCGGTCCGCTTGTTTGGTCCGGACCACGATTCGCTGGTTTGTATTCAGACCAACCCAAAAGGTCCGAACCAACGAAAATCTGGTCAGTTTGGTCCTTTGGTCCGGACCAAACGTGGTAGGTGTGAATACGCCCTTAGAATCCGGGGGGAGTTACCCCAACGTGATGTCATACCTGCAACCCCCCAAATTATACTATGAAATGTGTTTTATTTAAGAGTGTAAGGCATGTAATCATAGGTCATCACAGGCTATGATAATATGGCTGATTTTTGTATAAAGAAGGCCGGGTATGGAAAGAAGGTTCATTTATTGCCTCTTCATGCGACTGGTGTGTGTGTGTGTGTGTGTGTGTGTGTGTGTGTGTGTGTGTGTGTGTGTGTGTGTGTGTGTGTCAGGGATGGAATTAAGCACCCGTCCACCTGCCAATGACAGGTAAATTTCAGTGGTGACTGGTACATTTTTTAACCCACCAGTCACTTTGACAGATAAAAAGAGTGAGTGACTGGTAGATTTTGAAATCTAACTGCCACCGTGACTGGTGGGGGAAAAACTTAAGTTCCACCCCTGATGTGTGTGTGTATCTGTGTGTGCGTGTGTGTGTGTGTGTGTGTGTGTGTATCTGTGCGTGCGTGTGTGTGTATGTGTATCTGTGCATGTATCTGTGCATGTGTGCACGTGTGTATGTGTGTGTGCATGTGTGTGTGCATGCGTGGCACGTGTGTATGTGTGTGTGCATGGGTATGTGTGCGTGCCTGGCACGTGTGTATGTGTGTGTGTGTGTGCGTGGCACGTGTGTATGTGTGTGTGCACGTGCGTGCGTGTCTACGTGTGTGTGTGTGTGTGTGCGTGCGTGGCACGTGTGTGTGTGTGAAGGGGTTAAGAGGAGATTCTGAAGAGGAGTTGAAGCAGCATGGAGCAATCACTTCACTACACTACAGTCCAACATGACACTGATGACTCTGTGTGTGTGTGTGTGTGTGTGTGTGTGTGTGTGTGTGTGTGTGTGTGTGTGTGTGTGTGTGTGTGTGTGTGTGTGTGTGTTTATTTGCTGCTGGGTAGGTATGGCAGTGGGTTATTGACATCAGTGTATTTACCTGAAGTGGCCACTTTACCGTGAGACACATGTTCATGATGACCCCACACGTGTGTGTATGCACACACACATGGCTTGAGCCCATTGACAGTATGAGCCACGTCAGAAGTGTACACACACATACATACACAGAAGGCTTGAGCCACATCAGAAGTGTACACACACATACATACACACACACAAGGCTTGAGCCACATCAGAAGTGTACACACACACAAGGCTTGAGCCACATCAGAAGTGTACACACACACAAGGCTTGAGCCACGTCAGAAGTGTACACACACATACATAAGAGGCCTGAGCCACGTCAGAAGGCTGAACGCAGCATATAGAGTTCATATCTACGGTTGCGTGTGGTGCATGTTGCTGCTGTGGAAGAGCAGTGTTGTTGTAGAGTTGATATGTGGTGCATCATGTTACCGCTGCATAAGAGCAGTGCTGTTGTGTCTTTAATCCAACACAATACATGATCCAGAGTAAAAAAAAAATGACTTGCTGGCAGATGACCCATACTGTAGGTAAACATGGTAGCTAGTTTACCCATGCTGTAGGTAAAAATGGTAGCTAGTTAACCCATACTGTAGGTAAACATGGTAACTTAACCCTTACTGTAGGTAAACATGGTAGCTAGTTAACCCATACTGTAGGTAAACATGGTAGCCAGGGCAGTGGTTCCGCTGAAGGGAATAGATCCACTTATACACCACAAGCGCTTCTTATAAAGGATGTAGACGGTGTAGATTGGGACTTTCCAAACACCCCTGGATTAGATGCTGGATTAACCGCAGGATTAGACTGCATTAGCCCCTTTGAAGAGGTGATAAATCATGTCAAGGGCATCACATTATAAACCGTTAATTTGCCGCCTCTCCTGCCGCCACATGCCTGCTGTCTCCCCTCGTCTGCAGAAAGACCTGCTCTCCTATGGTGCTCCCCTCGTCTGCAGTAAGACTTGCTCTCCTATGGTGTCTCCCCTCGCCTGATTCAGTAAGATTTGCTCTCCTATGCTTCCTATTGCTTTCCGCCTGCTGTCAGTGATGACAATGTCTCTCTCTCATTACCATGTTAGGTGTTGACAGTCAGCAGCACTTAACTGTAATAGGAAATCAAGACAACAGAGCTTTCATAGGGAATCAAGACAACAGGGCTTTAATAGGAGATCAAGACAACATGGGTTTTAATTGGGTTTGAAGGCCTAAAAAGAATACAACCCTGCGGTACAGAAACATAATATTGTGATGCGGTATAGAAACTACAAACGCCTTTAAAAGCGACAGCTCTCCCCACCCTACCACCACCACCACCCTCACCTCTCTCCCCACCCCACCACCACCCCCACCTCTCTTGCCCCACCCTGCACCACCACCACCCTCACCTCACTCTCCCCACCCTACCACCACCACCAACACCACCACCACCCCCACCTCTCTTGCCCAACCCTGCACCACCACCACCCTCACCTCTCTCCCCACCTTACCACCACCACCCTCACCTCTCGCTCCCCACCCTACCACCACAACCACCTCTCTCACCCCACCACCACCAACACCACCACCACCCTCACCTCTCTCCCCACCCTACCACCACCACCACCACCCTCACCTCTCTCCCCACCCTAACACCACCACCAACACCACCACCGCCCTCACCTCTCGCTCCCCACCCTACCACCACCACCCTCTCCCCTCTCTCCCCACCCTACCACCACCACCACCTCTCCCCCCCCACCCTGCACCACCACCCTCACCCCTCTCTTCTCACCCTACCACCCCTCACCTCCACCCCCTACGGTACCACCACCACCACCCTCTCCTCTCTACCACCACCACCACCACCCCCTCCCCTCCCCTACCCTCCTCTCCTCACCTCTCTTCTCTTCTGCCCTTTCCTCTCCTCTGCCCTCTCCTCTTCTCTCCTCTCCTCCATCACTCCTCTCTCGGCCCCACATTTCAAGTTATCTCCACAACCTTCAATACCCCCCCCCCACACACACACACACACGCCCACACACCGCCGCCACCTGCAGCAGTCCAAAGGTCAATCTCATCTCATCCTCAGCGATATCTGATCTTTTATTCACTCCACACACTTCAGCCGTTTGAACGCTTCATAGTCATGCACATTCACACACACACACACACACACACACACATACTAACACACAAACATACATACACATACACACTCAAAGACACTCACACACATCTCTGACTGGTAAATGTCACTCCTTTATTTATGTATATGCTCTGCAATAAAGATGACTGAATAGTGAAAACACTCGCAGCATGTGTGTCTCTGTGTGTGTGTGTGTGTGTGTGTGTGTGTGTGTGTGTGTGTGTGTGTGTGTGTGTGTGTGTGTGTGTGTGTGTGTGTGTGTGTGTTGTGCTTGAGTGTGTTGCATTATAGTGTGTGTGTGTGTGTGTGTGTGTGTGTGTGTGTGTGTGTGTGTGTGTGTGTGTGTGTTCATGTGTGCGAGTGCCTTTTCTTAGTGATGTCTTTGGTATGGCCATCACTCTAAGCTGAATTGACCCCATTATGTAGCTGAGCTAACCCATTAGCCATCCATCTCGCTAGCTAATACCAGTGGCGGACGTTGCATTGAAAATTACTCAAGTAAAAGTAAAAATATTCACCTTGCTTTTTTTACTTGAGTAGAAGTACAAAAGTATCTGCCTTCCAAAATACTTAAGTATTAAAAGTAAAAAAAACTTTAAAAAGCAGCCTTTAGTGCAATTTTGTGTTGTAGTTTGGTCATATCTACAGTAGCCTAATTAAATATCCTTTAATTTGCATATATTACAATTGTTACAATACCCCAGGCCTACAGTGCAGTGCAATATAAAGTACTGTATGTTTATTTTAAGTTATAATTATGGTTTTGGTAGGCCTATTATTATTATTATTTAGTGTTTTACCTTTAAAAATAGGAGCATCGTAACATACTTGTAATGGTCTCTATTTTCTTGATGCCAGTGATTGGCAATAGCCTACATGATAACTTAAGTTGTGATAGGCCACCGCTCATCTGTTTAGAAGGTGCAGGATTCAGTAGAAATTTCTGTATAAAAAGAAGGCAATCCGCACACTTCAGGTCTATTTTTGTGCGGATTGCCTTCTTTTTATACAGAAATAGCCTACATGATAAAACTAAATTGGAACACTTCTTTATTCATGAAAAGACCTTTTGTGCCTGTGCACATCACAATAAATAGGCAAGGTCTACTTTTGTTTTTCTTTTTGTTTTACAACCTCACTTTAACA
Source organism: Engraulis encrasicolus (assembly GCF_034702125.1). Taxonomy (NCBI): domain Eukaryota; kingdom Metazoa; phylum Chordata; class Actinopteri; order Clupeiformes; family Engraulidae; genus Engraulis; species Engraulis encrasicolus. The sequence goes on from NC_085860.1 coordinate 9,972,656, forward strand.
TGTATGTTAGAAGGTGGTATTGCCAGTGCTTTTCATATGCACTGACTGTACTGTCTTGACTGGGGAAAGGGTGGATGTTGCAAGATGAATGCAGCCTTGTAACGCCGCATTATGTAATAACGGTGCAATATGTAATAATGTAACAAATTATTACATAATGTGGTGACAATCGCCGCATTGTGTAATAATTTACGCATTTCGTAATACATTTCTTGAACGCATTTCGTAATAACTTTTTTCTCATCTTGTAATAAATTATTACAAAATGCGAAATTTATTACGGAATGCGGCCGCAACTTTTTTTTTTGATGGAAATGTAATAACATGGTGCATTATGTAATAATCTATATGGATATGTTTTTTCTGCACTTGGATTCAGTAGGCGCAGCACACACACATAGTCTCAGTGACATGGTATAGTCACTGCCCTCTCTCTCTCTCATTCTTCTCAGTTCTCAAACTGCTCGAGAGTCGCGAATGATGCGGTTAAAACCGTTAAGAAATAATTTCACAACTTGTTGCGTGCAACGAGTCCAACGAATGTCTCGCACTTTCTGCTACATTACACCAATTTACAGCGACATTAAATAGGCCAGGTCTAAACACTTCACGAGGTGGTGAAAACTAAATTAAATATCTAAATTAAATATCTTGGATAGCCTATATAGACCTAGGCCTAACTAGATTTGTTGCAATACAGATTCATTTTCTAGAGCCAGAAGTGTTCCGCTGGACTGACGAAACCGAACACGATCAAGTTTGCAACTTCTTTCCCTCGTGCGCTGTCCGTCAGCACCACCTGTCATTAGACGTCCGATTAGCTTTCATTACGTGCTGAGGGAAAAACTCTCGCCATTAGGCCTATGTGCTGTTGCACTGTTGTGAGGGATATCACCAAATAATTTAGATAAAAGTCAGAACATTATTTTGGCAATGAAAGGCACACAGGTGGCTGGAAGCTCAAGCAGTCTTCAGTCTGTTCATTTAAGTTTTTGGGTGCTCTTGGATATCGGGGATCAGTTCATGTAGAGAGAAGAGTTCATCCAGGCACTCCAAAATAAGGTGCCCAAACGATAAGTTACATTAAAAAGCCTTTAAGGGTACTGGGCTGGGGTTACATTAAAAAGCCGACATGTTTCGACCTCACCAGGTCTTCATCATTGAGAAGAAAGGCCTCCCTTAAATAGTGACATCACCACATGTGACCCATTACGCACTACACACATTTGCGCACACCATAGAAAACAAAGATTAAAAATAGCCTGGGGTAATAAGTGATGCCACAGAAAAAATGACCAGAAGTACAAATAAAAATCACAAAAAACAAGTAAAATCAATATCCTCATTTAGACCAGTATAGCGCATGGCATCCAGTTGGTGTATCCAAAAAGTCTGCCTCTGATTAGGCCTAAGTCTTTTTAGCCTGTCCCCACCCCTCGGAAGAGGTTTGATATGCTCGACGCCCTGTATGCGCAGCAGAGAATCATTTTTACCATGGTATTCATATGTTTCGCCATGGGATAGTCAAAATTGCCCACTCTGATACCATATTTATGTTCTGCTAGCCTATCTCGCATGCGCCTTTGTGTGCGCGCCCGATATAAAAGAACCCTTCAGCGCAAGGACAAGTTAGGCGGTATATGACAAATGTAGAATTGCAATTAATGAAATCTCTCTGTCCATATTCATTCGTGGTTTTAGTATCCACAAAAGATTTGGCTTGTGTAACATTTGGACAGTGGGGGCAGTTCATACATCTATGAACTGTCGTAACAAAAAAAGGACGGGACTGCTGCTGGCGATGATGTTTGTTTTTGGTCAATAACGTGTTGCGTTGTAGGGAGCGCGCTTCACTGTATGCGTTTTGAATGGCTTCCTTGGAATATTCATTAACTAATATTCACTTTCTGGATTTGACGATATATAAAGACGCGGAGGGACAGCTGCACACCACCTTATTCAGAAAGGCGACCTCTTGGAACACCATTCTGAGAGCGGATTCATTCCATCCCCCGCATCTCATTAGAAATATTCCACACGGCCAATTCCAGAGATTAGGCGTATCTGTGATTTCGAAAATGATTTTCACGAGCAGGCCGAGCTGATGGAGAAAGATTCAGTGATAGAGCCTATCACCCTAAAGCCATCCAAAACGCATACAGTGAAGCGCGCTCCCTTCAACGCAACACGTTATTGGCCAAAAAGAAACATCATCGCCACCAGCAGTCCCGTCCTTTTTTTGTTACGACATATAGTACACAAGCGACGCGGATCAGGCAAATTATTAAGAACAATTGGTCCATTATTGAAAGTGATGCGCAACTACGTGAGGTGTTCCCAGAACCACCCATGGTGTCTTTAAAGAGTGCACCCAGCCTAGGAGATAAATTAATGCGCTCTCACCTACAGGTGAAAAAGAGAGAAACCTGGCTGCGTAAACCCATTGGCACCTATAGATGTATGAACTGCCCTCACTGCCCAAATGTTACACAAGCCAAATCTTTTGTGGATACTAAAACCACGAGAGAATACGGACAGAGAGATTTCATTAATTGCAATTCTACATTTGTCATATACCGCCTAACTTGTCCTTGCGCTGAAGGGTTCTTTTATATCGGACGCCCAAAAAGGCGCATGCGAGATAGGCTAGCAGAACATAAATACCTGTATGCTATCAGAGTGGGCAATTTTGACTATCCCATGGCGAAACATTTCAATGAATATACCATGGTAAAAATGATTCTCTGCTGCGCATACAGGGCGTCGAGCATATCAAACCTCTTCCGAGGGGTGGGGACAGGCTAAAAAGACCTAATCAGAGGCAGACTTTTTGGATACACCAACTGGATGCCATGCGCTATCCTGGTCTAAATGAGGATATTGATTTTACTTGTTTTTTGTGATGCTTATTTGTACTTCTGGTCATTTTTTTTCTGTGGCATCACTTATTACCCCAGGCTATTTTTTAATCTTTGTTGTCTCTGGTGTGCGCAAATGTGTTTAGTGCGTAATGGGTCACATGTGGTGATGTCACTATTTAAGGGAGGCCTTTCTTTTCAATGGTGAACGTAGCCCTGATGAAGACCTGGTGAGGTCGAAACATGTCGGCTTTTTAATGTAACCCCAGCCCAGTACCATTAAAGGCTTTTTAATGTAACTTCTCGTTTGGACACCTTATTTTGGAGTGCCTGGATGAACTCTTCTCTCTACATGAACTGATCCCCGATATCCAAGAGCACCCAAAAACTTAAATGAACAGACTGAACAGATTGCCAAAATAATGTTCTGACTTTTATCTAAATTATTTGGTGATATCCCTCACAACAGTGCAACAGCACATGAGCCTAATGGCGAGAGTTTTTTCCCTCAGCACGTAATGAAAGCTAATCGGACGTCTGATGACAGGTGGTGCTGACGGACAGCGCATGAGGGAAAGAAGTTGCAAACTTGATCGTGTTCGGTTTCGTCAGTCCAACGGAACACTTCTGGCTATAGAAAATTAATCTGTATTGCAACAAATCTAGTTAGGCCTAGGTCTATATAGGCTATCCAAGATATTTAATTTAGACAGAATCCTTTCAAGCCGTGCAGCATCAACGTGGTGATATAGCCTACTGTCTGCACTTGTTCCGTTGCCTGCCTCATAGCAGAGAAGGAATGGCTTGCTGTTGTTGAGGATTTGTAACGTGGATTATCGAAACTGAAGACTTGATTTCTTTTATTGATACCTTTTTGTTTGGTATAATTACGGACAATGCAAATAACTGATTTTTGTGACGTTCGGACATTTTTGGAAGGAATATAATCGAATTAGTCCCGCCGCTTGGGTTATTGTTTTTCGCGTGCATGTGGATGAGCATAGGCTATTGAATTTGATTGCAGCCTAATAGGCCTACTGAACAGTGGACTGAAATTGAAAATAGGACAAAGAGTGGCATTTTTCTCGGGTGCTATGACTTCTTGCTTTGCAAGAAGACAGTCTCCTCACTCCACGGGCAAAAAGCACCATGGTCAGACCCTGGCGCGCATGTAGGCAGACATGAAAGACTCACTACTCCACGGGCAAATATCGGGAAAAATTCAGCACCACCAGCATGGACAGCTCCCCACGAGTCACTTATAATGGTTGGTCTTTTCCTGGGATTTGATTCATGTTGTTTGGGGGAAAATATTAAAATAGCCTTTGTAATGTTAAGAATATTTCCAAAGAGCCAAGATGGGGCTTAAGATCAATATGGGCCAGGTTTGTCTCCGTGCGTACACACACACACACACACACACACACACACACACACACACACACACACACACACTCTCTCTCTCTCTCTCTCTCTCGCTCTCCTCTCTCTCTCTCTCTCTCTCTCTCTCTCCTCTCTCTCTCTCTCCTCTCTCTCTCTCTCTCTCGCCACAGACCCACGCAAGTGCAAGACAAGTTTTCACCTCCTCGTGAAGTGTTTAGACCTGGCCTATTTAATGTCGCTGTAAATTGGTGTAATGTAGCAGAAAGTGCGAGACATTCGTTGGACTCGTTGCACGCAACAAGTTGTGAAATTATTTCTTAACGGTTTTTAACCGCATCATTCGCGACTCTCGAGCAGTTTGAGAACTGAGAAGAATGAGAGAGAGAGAGGGCAGTGACTATACCATGTCACTGAGACTATGTATGTGTGCTGCGCCTATCCAAGTGCAGAAAAAACATATCCATATAGATTATTACATAATGCACCATGTTATTACATTTCCATCAAAAAAAAAAGTTGCGGCCGCATTCCGTAATAAATTTCGCATTTTGTAATAATTTATTACAAGATGAGAAAAAAAGTTATTACGAAATGCGTTCAAGAAATGTATTACGAAATGCGTAAATTATTACACAATGCGGCGATTGTCACCACATTATGTAATAATTTGTTACATTATTACATATTGCACCGTTATTACATAATGCGGCGTTACAAGCCTCCCTTTGCAACATGTGGTGGCCAAGACAATCCTCATCCACAGATACAATACCCTTTACATGAGCCCCTTTTCCATAATGTTGAAGCAAATAATCTTTTTGATGACGGGGAGTATAGTATAGATAGACAGATAGTCCCAACTACTTAAGGCCAACCGCAATGTATTGAGGGGAAAATACAGTATCACGGAGTTGTGAGGCTGGATGGTTTGGAATCTGCAGCATGTTTAGTGCACTTTACTCGAGAAAGCAACACGCAACAAAAGCGACAATTATGCGAGTCTATTGTAGCCTACTGTAAGCTACTACACCGATATAGCACAGCATGTCAAAAAAGCAGTACATTAAGTATCAATTCGCTGATTATTAATCAGTTAAAACGCGGAGTCTAACTTACAAATTACGTCTTTGTGAGGCGAATGTAGCATAGCGATCTAAATATCATCCCCCTCACACAACGAATATGACGTACATGCTGTAATAATACACTTTTGCCTGCTTTATTATTTTGCTGTGATTTCTGCACTTTACTAGTACCTTCTCTTCTCTCTAGTACCTTCTCTCTGAACAAATGAATTCCGTAGAAGAACACCTGTGCTTGTCACGTGACACATTACAACCAATTACAACATCACAATGGCGAATCTCTGAGCCCTGCCAATCGGATTCCATTTCACTTTCCTCACACCAGCGTGAAATCTCAGATTTCATTTGATCAGGGCACTAAAAATTGATGAATTCACCTGCTGTGTATCTCCTTAAAAATCAAATAAAGGAACGAGTAAGTAACAAGTGTTTCTGTAAATGTAAAGAAGTTAAAGTACTACATTTCGCTTTGAAATGTACTGATGTAAAAGTATAACGTCTTACCAAATAAAACTACTTGAGTAAAGTACAGATACATGGAAATGTTAGTTAAGTACAGTAACGAATTACATTTACTTTGTTACTGTCCACCACTGCCTAATACATTAACTATCAATCTCGCTAGGTAACCCAATAGCTATCCATCTTGCTGGCTGCTAGCTGTCCATTAGCGATCATCTCTCTTGCTAACGCATTAGCCATACATCGCGCTAGCTGCTAGCTGTCCATTAACTATACATTTCGTTAGCTGTCACATTAGCAGCCTGTATAAAGGAGCTGTCTCCCTATGACTGAGAGTGCATTCCAATATGCTGACTCCTTCCTTCACTTGTGCTTGTGGCCTCGTGTTTTGCTGATGCCCCGCCTCCATGGAGAAAACAATAAAGGATTCCCGCTGTCAGCCTAAGCAGAGCAACTTTTTGGGGGACTATTCAATTAACGTTCCGTTTGCAAAAAAGGAAATGACATTAGAATTGTGCTTTTGCAAGAAATTGAATTAATTTTCTGTCGTCAGTGATGTCATCATGAGATCACAAGCAGGCAAATGAGCAAGGGAGGACGGAAGTCAGCATATTGGAATTCACCCTGAGTTAGTTATCCATTAGCATAGAGTACATTAGTATGAATGGAGAGTTAGCCATTAGCATAGAGTACATTGGTATGAATGCAGCTCCGTGTAAATCACCAAAATTAGGCAATACCTGGAAAACGTTGCAGTATAACAATGACGAGATTGCTGATGTATAGAGTGGTTTTGGAGACCCATGTACTTAATTTGGGACGGGGGGGGGCAGGGGGTCCTCCTCCAGAAAAAGAAATGTGTTTCTTAGATGCAATTTCATGCATTTTAATCCATTGGGCATCTGGCTTAAAGGTACACTGTGCAGGAAATGGTCAAAAAAGGTACTGCAATTATGGTTGTCATTGAAACTGTGTTGCCTATTGCCAAATGTGATCTTTTCATGAAAGTTTACAAAGTAATAAACTACTATTTTCTAATATGGCCCAAGTACAGTCATTTTTTGCAGCTAAAATGGCTATTTCTGGACATTCAAAATGGCGGACCATGGAGAAAATCCCCCTTTTCATGTATGAAAACTGCCATTTTTCCAGTCATAATGAATGCTTAGAATTTGATGGTGGTGGCAAGTATTCATGAAAAAGGTAACATTATTGAATGGGTAGCATGAATTCTGGAAATAAACAACTAAAAATCTCACACAGTGTCCCTTTAATTCTGGATGCCGGACAAGGCACTGAAAAGACGGACATCTGGCCACCCAACATGTACTGTGTAGAAGACTGTTGCTGTGTGCAATGACTTTGGTTTGGTTTTCTGCTTCTCTCTTGAAGTTGACACTTGCAGACGCTCCCTAAGTACTGTTGACACTTGCAGACGGTCCCTGGCTGCATATTCAGAACAAATGTTTGTGCCCAGCTTGATGGACAGCTTGTTTTTTGCACAAAATAAGAGTGGCTTGTTTTCTGTGTGAAATGTGAAAGACCCATTTGGGTTTGAACAACGTTCCACCTCAGAATTGCTTCGGATCTCCGGAACTATGATTCAGAATCGGGTGAAATTGAGTCCAGACCAAAAACACCCCTAACCTGTCACAGGGACTTGCAGAACGTGAGGAAACATGCAACCGCGATGGGTGGTTCAAATCAGCATTGTATCCATACGCCCTATTGTCACGATGCCATGTTAGACTGTGAGGTGCGAAGTGGAGAGGGGTGTGTGTGTGCGTGTGCGTGTGTGTGTGTGCGTGCATGCTTGTGTAAATTGAAAAATTCCAAAAAGAGGGCCTGCGCCTTTCAATGTGGCTTTAGTTATGTGGTGGTGCGTTGGCTTGAAATATTGAGCAATGCAAAGTCAGAGAGTCTGGAGCTCGCACTCAAAAAAGACTTAAAAAGAGATGCCCAAATAAAGTGGGTTTTTAATGATCTCACAATATGCCGTGCAGTATTTACAAAGGTGCAAACGTTTCGGGTGATCCCATCCTCAGTGCACTGAGGATGGGATCACCCGAAACGTTTGCACCTTTGTAAATACTGCACGGCATATTGTGAGATCATTAAAAACCCACTTTATTTGGGCATCTCTTTTTAAGTCTTTTTTGAGTGCGAGCTCCAGACTCTCTGACTTTGCATTGCTTGTGTAAATTGCCATGATGTGTGTGCCTGTGCAAGTGTATTAATGTCTTAACCAGTAGCTCCACCCTCCATCTGGACACATGTGGCAACTCTGACATTGCATCCCAATCAGCTGTTTGGAAATCACACACACACACACACACACACACACACACACACACACACACACACACACACACACACACACACGGGGCCCACTGGGGCACGCACGTGCGCACACACACACACACACACACACACGCACACACACACACACACACACACACACACACACACACACACACACACACACACACACATATGGGGCCCATGGGTACAGACACACACACACACACACACACACACACACACACACACACACACACACACACACACACACACACACACACACACACACACACAGATTGGGACACACACACACACACACACACACACGGGGCCCACTGGGGCACGCACGTGCACACACACACGCACACACACACACACACACACACACACACACACACACACACACACACACACACACATATGAGGCCTATTGAGACACACACACACACACACACACACACACACGCACACACACACACACACACACACACACACATATGAGGCCTATTGAGACACACACACACACACACACACACACACACACACACACACACACACACACACACACACACACACACACACACATATATGGGGCCCATGGGTACAGACACACACACACACACACACACACACACACACACACACACACACACACACACACACACACACACACACACACACACACACACACACACACAGGGCATTGGGACACACACACACAGATTGGGACACACACACACACACACACACACACACACACACACACACACACACACACACACACACACACACACACACACACATATATATGGGGCCCATGGGTACACACTAGAGGATGACATTTTTTAGGAATTCCCGCGGGATGGGAGTCAAAATTCAAAGAGGAACGGGAGCGGGCAGGAGCGGGAATAAAGATGAATGGGAGTGGGCAGGAGCGTGAATAAAAATGAACGAGAGCGGGAATGCTTGCTTATTTTTTCTTTTAAAAAGCCTTTTTTGATGAAACGGGAGTGGGATTGATTTTGAGTGGGAGTGGGCAGGATTGGGAAACATTCTTTTCAGGAGTGGACGGGATGGGATTTGTTGCTTTTACTCCAGTCTGGGATGGGACAGGATGGGATTTTTTTTTCTGGGACCGGGATGGGACGGGAGTGAAAATCCACTCCTGTGTCATGCTCTAGTACACACACAGGCACGAGGGTCCCCCTGGAGCACACTCTTCCTCCCTACATTCTGACCCCCCACCATCTACAGCAGCTCCACGCCAACACATCTCACCCCCCCTCCCATTATCCTTCCTCCACCCCCCCTTCTCTCCTCTCTCCTCCTCAACTCCTGCCTTCTCTCCTCTCTCCTCTCTCCTCCTCAACTCCTGCCTTCTCTCCTCTCTCCTCTCTCCTCCTCAACTCCTGCCTTCTCTCCCCGCTCCTCTCTCCTCCTCAACTCATGCCTTCTCTCCTCTCTCCTCCTCAACTACGGCCTTCTCTCCTCTCTCCTCCTCCTCCACCTCCACCTCCACTTCACCCTACTCCCCCCCAGCCCTTCCACTACTCCTCCGTCTACTATGCGCCCTACTCTGCCCCCTCCGCTATGCCCTAACTACTCTGCCCCCTCCGCTATGCCCTAACTACTCTGCCCCCTCCTCTTCACCTCCACAGGGCTGTCAGGTAGAGTAGCACCATTAAAGTAGCCGTGTGGACAGGTCTATGACACCAGTCGCCCAGTGAAGTATCCCAGAGAGGCTGCTGACGTGAGATGAGAGGAGGTGAGAGGAGGAGAGGAGAGGAGGCGGCAATAGAGGTGGTGAGAGGAGGAGAGAGGAGGTGAGAGTTGGTGAGAGCAGAGACATTATATTCTCCTCTGTGACGTGGGGACAGGGGTACGCACATGTGTCCATCTCCAGCCCCCTGCTCAGAAGAGAGGAAGTGAGAGCAGATACCTCATATTCTGCTGAGTGTACCCTACTCTACCCCCCTCTCTCCTCCCCTACTCTACCCCCTCTCCCCTCCCCTACTCTACCCCCCTCTCTCCTCCCCTACTCTACCCCCCCCTCTCCCCCCTCCCCTCCTCTACCCCCCTCTCTCCTCCCCTACTCTACCCCCCTCTCCCCTCCCCGACTCTACACCCCTCTCCCCTCCCCTACTCTACCCCCTCTCCCCTACCCTCCCTGACTCTACCCCCCTCTCCCCTCCCCAACTCTACCCCCTCTCCCCTCCCTGACTCTACCCCCCTCTCCACTCCCCTACTCTAGCCTCCTCTCCCCTCTCCAGAGGTGTGTACATGTGCCCGACTCTACCCCCCTCTCCCCTCTCTCTCTACCCCCCTCTCCCCTCCCTGACTCTACCCCCCTCTCCACTCCCCTACTCTAGCCTCCTCTCCCCTCTCCAGCTTTACCCCCTCTCCCCTCTCCAACTCTCCCCTCTCTCCCCTCTCCAACTTTCCCCCCTCTCCCCTCTCTCCCCTCTCCAACTTTCCCCCCTCTCCCCTCCCCAACTCTACCCCCTCTCCCCTCCCCAGAGGTGCGTACATGTGCCCAAGGTGAGAACGAAAGACGTCATCTTCAGTAAAGGAGAGGTGCGACCGAAACACGTCACATTCTGCTCTCTGTTGAGAGTGCACAGGTCAGGTGAACTAGTGACGTTGGCACAAAGGAACAGTAGCTGCTAACACATCACTCACTCTCTCTCTCTCTCTCTCACACACACACACACACACACACACACACACACACACACACACTATAATGCAACACACACACTCTAGCACAACACAACACACACACACACACACACACACACACACACACACACACACACACACACACACACACACACTATAATGCAACACACACACTAGCACAACACTCACACGTGCATGCATTCACGCATGCACACACACACTCCCCTCTCCCTGACAGTGGTGTAGAGAGGTCTCGTGTAAACAAGTTGTTGTCATCAAGGTGCTGCAGTAAGTCGAGCTGAAACTCTTTATCACACAATGTCAAATTATGAATTACACACACACAGGCAGGCAGGCACGTGCACACACACACACACACACACACACACACACACACACACACACACACACATACACACACACACCACACACACACGTACGCACACAAAGGCAGAGCAGAGGACTCTTGTAGATGTACTGTTGTCGTCATCAGCGTCTAAAATCTTAAAGACTGATAATTTATGTCTCTTGGTACTTGAGTCCTCTTTAAATAGCTACCGTGTGTGTGTGTGCGTATGTGCGTCAGAGGCGATTTTCTTAAGACTTCAAGGGCCGCTGAGTGTCCCTTGTCCTGCCCTTAATTTTTTTTTTTTTAAGTCCTAACATATGCTGCCGACGTGTTAATATTAACTGTATATGTGTTCAAACGACGTGAAAACGAGAGGTTCATTCATAATCAGCCGCTATCCTACTTTAGGTCTGGTCCGTACATTAGTGTGGGCTACCGCTTTCTGGTCAATGCATTTCCTCATAGACGTAATGAAGTCTCTGGGACTGCATGGAGCATATTTTCCCTCGACACTAAACTCGACAGGCATTGGATGAAAATGCCGAAATTATGTCCCACCCAGACGCTTAGCTTCCCTCGGGCGGAAGGAGCCTCGGATGGCCTGGACGCTGGACGCTTGCGTGCCGCAAGGTGATTTGAGAAATATGAATATAAACATGATTGACAGGAAAGTTGACGAATGCTAACCACCACTAGCACTGTTAATACTTCCACGAGCCATCATCATCATGACAAGGGCTTCAGTTGAATGAGTTTCACATCAAGTTATTGAGATGCTATTTATTTTACGAAGTGTCAACACAAACACTTGGATTTAATCATAACGACCGGATCCCCACACGGACGTTTCCTTATGACCGAAATGAAGGTAGACTAACTTTGCTTCAGTAAACTGGTGTAGCTTACTGTGTCAGAAAATGAATCGGTTTGATGTGGACCCATCTACTGTCAAAGACCGTAAAAAGTGCTCTGTTGTTTACCTGCAGTGCTACCACCAATCTGAACAAACTGGTAGACCAATGTATTACATTCAGAAATGTTCAATTTGTCTGTCTGTGTAATCTGACGTAGTTTTGCTTGTGCATCTTGCTTTCGCTCTAGAGCTCTACTAGCTTGTTGTTGTTAGCGAAATTCCTGCCATGGGCAGAGTAGCTCACTAGTGACGGTGGGGACCAGCAGGATCATTTTTATGTCGAAATGAAAAAAAAATCCGATGTGTTACAAACTCATGATTAAATCACTGTAAAGGTTTCATGAATTATCTTGACTTAGCACGTTGAGACGGGTTGTGCGTACTATTTAGTCATGATGGATGGGCGATCAGCATCTTCCAAGTTTGTCTGTCTGTCTGCCCTGCCCCGTTCCTTGTGCTTGAAGATGTGGTCGGAATTGCATAAACCACTCACTCATTGACGAACGAATTCACAAAGACTGACAAGTACTGCTTTCTTACATTTAGCCTACTGACAGTTTTTGGTCCGCTATTGGTACTGGCTGTGGCTGTGGTGCCCTGCAGCTTCTATTCAGCATGTTGTGCTTGGAAATGCACTGCATATCGCTCTAGTGCGGATGATGTGGGATAGTTGACGGTTCTTTGGACGAAGCGACATCTGTATGATGTGCCATAACCGTGGCGTGCATGTGTTTTGTCTACTCTAGCCTTCTCTACCGGCACACCACAAGTGGTTGGCAGCATCCTAGTTCTATCATGGCCACGTAACTTTTGTGTCTGAAATGATCATCCCAGTGGGGTATTCTGTTGTTGAGTGCATACCGGTAATTATGTGAACTGTTGCTGTAAGCGGTATCCTATTACAACGCAAACATTTGGATCTTATTTTATATTATAGATTACATTAAGTGATGGAGTGAGTAAGGATGCAATTAACGCAGCGTGGTAAAGACTGAGACCAGCAAGGAGTTTGTCTGAAGAGCTCAAAATTCACCACTTAAGGCGTTTTTGTAAAAAAAAAAAAATCTCGTAAGCTATGACACGAGGTTCAGCATCCCTTATTTCAAAGACCAGAAATCGCCACTGGTGTGCGTGTGTGTGTGTGTGTGTGTGTGTGTGTGTGTGTGTGTGTGTGTATATGTAGCTATTTTTTCACAAAACATTGTTTATGAGGCAAAAAAGTATATGTCTACGTAGTACAGCAATTAATCTTTCAAAAAATCCAAGCGGTCACAATGTTGGTCTATTAATTGATTATTTATTTACGTTGATAAAGCAATATGCTGTAAATATGTCCTTTGGTGTGACGTTAAGAAATATGTACATTATGTAATGTAGAAATGGCTTGAGGGACTTTTATGAACATTGTTACACTCTTCATATTTATTGAATTTTTTTAAAGTCTTAATTTAATGAGAAATAACCATGTAAAGATTTTTTTCCCCATTAGAGATGAGCTTATTAGAAATCTTTGAGGAAAGTGTTATTGCGGTGATGTTTTGCGCCAAACATACCCTTTTGAATTATGACCAAAAAGTAGTGATGGGCCAATGAAGCTTTGTTGAAGCTCTGAACCATTAGGCACATTGCTTCAAAAATGGGTTAGTACTTGAAGCTTCAGTAACAGGGGCCTCTCCTGGTGAAAAGTCATGTTTGCAATTAAACGGGCTCAATTCGATAAGATGAGATGTTGTGCCCTCATCATCTGCGACATTATCCCCAATATTGGACTGCTCTCATACTTTTGCACACTGACTTCCAGACATTTGACATTTTGGGCTACTGATGAGGCAGTTGAGGTAGACGACATTACAAAGGCTACGATGCCACATTTATTTATTTATTAATTTATTATTAGGCTATTTTTGGGCGATCAGAATAAAATGTTGCTGAACATTAATGCCTTCTCCTTGTTGTGTTCATAACGTATGATGATGTTGTCTACTTGTCTATCAAGTGGGACTTATAGACCTAATGGCAGTCAATAAAATATCTATTCTCTCCAATGCAACCTGGCAGACGGCTCTGCAACAGTCCAAACACATTTGCGCGCGCCTGCTGGTTCGTGTGGCAGCGCGAAACACTGCAGCTTCTTTCGGAAAACTGAACCAGTTTACTGTTTCATACGTCATATATCACGTGGTTTTTCCGTACTGAAGCAAACTTCGGAACAGTGGTTTAATGGTTTTCACAGTTGATGGTTTGAAACACGTTCCGGCGCGCTTGTTCCAGACTGCCATCACTGCCAAAAAGTTCAATCTTGGTGAGGTAAATTTTGCAAAAAATACTTCTGTCATCTCCCAAATGCATGTGGGAAGATGTGTTATGGTCAGCTGAAACCGAGGTTGAACATTTCGGACATAATTCCAAAAGGTATTTTTGGCACAAACATCACTGCAATAACACCATACCTAACGTGAAGTATGGTGGTGGCAGCATTGTTCTTTTGTGCTGTTTTTCTTCAGCTGTAACTGGGGCCTTCATTAGGGAGGAGGGAATTATGAAAATTTCCACAGGGGCCGTGCTAGTGACACAAAATCTTCGCACCCCTGGTAGAAAGGTGAAGATGCAGAGTAACTAATCTTTCAGAACGTCAATTTATCTAAGCACACGCCTAAATCTACAAAAGAATGGCTTCACCAGAATAATATTGAACTTTTTGAATGGCACAAGACAAGCCAAAGGTGCTGCAACTAAGTATTAATTTAAGGGTGTGTATATTTATGCAACCATGTTAATTGAAGTTTTTTATGTTCTATTGTTTCCATATAAAGCCTTATGCTTGTTTCTCAATTGCATAGGACAGGTTAATAGTTTAGATTGAAGGTGGAAAAAGCTGTGAATTTATTTGTCTTTCTGTCATTTTTTTTCATCATAAAAACCTGACATTTGAGGAGGGGTGTGTAGACTTTTTGAAGGCACTGTATTTCTCAGATATCTAATTTCAAACCGTGTCGTTACCAACTGAAGTACAATTTAATTGTGTGTGTGTGTGTGTGTGTGTGTGTGTGTGTGTGTGTGTGTCTGTGTGTCTGTGTGTCTGTGTGTGTGTGTCCAGGCGGTCAGAGGGCACCCTTTCATCTGACTTAAAAGGATTCCCCTGATAGTGACTGTGGGAGGCATCACTGGGTGTGTGTGTGTGTGTGTGTGTGTGTGTGTGTGTGTGTGTGTGTGTGTGTGTGTGTGTGTGTGTGTGTGTGTGTGTGTGTGTGTGTGTGTGTGTGTGTGTGTGTGTGTGTGTGACTGTGGGAGGCATCACGGGGTATGTGTGTGTGTGTGACTGTGGGAGGCATCACTGGGTATGTGTGTGTGTGTGTGCGTGCGTGTGTGCGTGCGTGTGTGTGTGTGTGTGTGTGTGAGACTGTGGGAGGCCATCACTGGGAGGGGTCCTTTGTGGGTGAAATGGAAGCAGATCAAGAACTTGAGCCCAAACGTCTCGCAAATTTGCAAATATGCTGTCTCACCATAATACAATGGGTAGCTAGCTACGGTCTGGTGCCTCCACCCACACTACATTATTACACTACTGTAGACTGTGTGTGTGTGTGTGTGTGTGTGTGTGTGTGTGAGAGAGAGAGAGAGAGAGAGAGAGAGAGAGAGAGAGAGAGAGAGAG
>NC_085860.1:9990838-9995838 GCF_034702125.1 Engraulis encrasicolus
GCACACACACACACGCACACACACGCCTCACAGCTTGATGCCTTAATGTGCACATGCAGAAATGACAGACTGCTGTGCCAAATACACCACAAATAAAACAAACAAACAAACACATCCAACACCGGAAACACACACACACACACACACACACACACACACACACACACACACACACACACACACACACACACACACACACACACACACATGTCCCCGGAAGTAAACCAGCACAAACCATTTAACAATCTTATTACAGGCTCCGTCTTACCTTGTCACATACACACACACACACACACACACACACACACACACACACACACACACACACACACACACACACACACACACACACACTGGGTTTCTCCCTGCATGAGTCTGAGCACTTTCCAACCGACATTTCCAACCTGCAGAGAAAACACCCGCACACACACACACACACACACACACACACACACACACACACACACACACACACACACACACACACACACACACACAGTAAAAGGCCAGTGATAGTCAATCAGAGTAGTGGCGTGTCTCGTTCTGGTGGAGAAGATCAGAGACGCCATTTGTCACCTGTCACCTAGCAACAGGGAACCTAACTGGAGACACACACACACACACACAAAAACACACACACACACACACACACACACACACACACACACACACACACACGACACACACACGCGCACACACGCACACACATGCGCACACACACACACAGGTGCACACATGCACACACACACACACACACACACACACACACACACACACACACATATGCACGTGCACACGCACAGATTAACTCCAATACAGTCGATAGCCACAGCAGGTTTAGTTGTTCAGTTTTGACCTTTGTTGTGTGCTGTGCTCCCTGCCATCACATGTGATAGACCTCCACTCTCGGGACAGAGAGAGAGAGAGAGAGAGAGAGAGAGAGAGAGAGAGAGAGAGAGAGAGAGAGAGAGAGAGAGAGAGAGAGAGAGAGAGAGAGAGAGAGATGGTGAAGGAGGAAAGAGAGAAAGGGGCATATACACACAGAGAGAGAAGGTTAACACCAGCAGAGTCCTCAAGTCCTGGTTTTCATCAATGTCCCTTCACATCAGTAGTCAGAGCAGACACATGATGGAACCACAACACACAAGGCTTTGCACCATTCACACACACACACACACACACACACACACACACACACACACACACACACACACACACACACACACACACACACACACACACACACACACACACACACACACACACCAATAGTGAGGGTTTGCAGCACCATTCCTCTTTTACACGTTACACGTCTCATCTGCCACAGGTGTAGGTGTATGTAGGTGCTGCTGGTGCAAGTCAAACGGATGAAAGACAACATGCCGTGTCAAAAACATGTCCAAAAAATGTCCAAACATGTCCAAAAAGGTCCATATATGTGCTTAACATGTCCAAAACATGCCCAGAAATGACATAAGATGGGGGCGCTGTTGCGCAGCGCACTAAGCCCCCCACATTTGGGCTTGCATGCCCACCCTCGGGGACCCCGGTTCGAGTCCGGCCGGGGTCATTTCCCGATCCTCCCCTGTCTCTCTGCCCCATTCGCTTCCTGTCACCATGATCAACTGTCCTGTCAAATAAAGGCATAAAAGCCCATAAAAAAATATATTAAAAAAATGAAAATAATAAAAAAGAAATGACATAAGATTAGATTAGCCTTTAGTGTCTCTTCAGGAGAGAAATTCTGAGTGGACATGAGAGAGTGTGATTCACAATTTATTGGTTTATTTACCTTTCACCTTATTGCTTCTTTTCAGTTTCCTTTTTTGCTCTGGCAGCTGAATTCATGTGACATCCAAGACATTCTAACGTGACATACAAGATATTCTAATGTGACATACAAGACATTCTAATGTGACATCCAAGACATTCTAACGTGACATCCAAGACATTCTAATGTGACATCCAAGACATTCTAACGTGACATCCAAGACATTCTAACGTGACGTACAAGACATTCTAATGTGACATACAAGACATTCTAATGTGACATCCAAGACATTCTAACGTGACATACAAGACATTCTCATGTGACATCCAAGACATTCTAACGTGACATACAAGACATTCTAACGTGACATTCAAGACATTCTAATGTGACATCCAAGACATTCTAATGTGACATACAAAACATTCTAATGTGACATACAAAACATTCTAATGTGACACACAAGACATTCTAATGTGACACACAAAACATTCTAATGTGACATGCAAGACATTCTAATGTGTCATACAAGACATTCTAATGTGACACACAGCGCAAGACATTCTAATGTGACATACAAGACATTCTAATGTGACATGCAAGACGTTCTAATGTGACACGCAAGACATTCTAATGTGACATCCAAGACATTCTAATGTGACATGCAAGACATTCTAATGTGACAGTGGAAAAGCTGGGTCTTCTCCTGTCAGGATGACATTGCAATTCGCCTTTTGCTAAGCCCCGCCCTCTTGAGTTACAGTTGCTAGGTCAGTCAGATAAATGTTTTATGCTGTAATATCAACATGATTTATGCAGTGGCAGCAAATCGCAGCAGTTGTTCACTAATTAAAAATAAAAAATAAACACTCCATTCATAATATTGTGAATGCAAGTATTTTTTTCATGAACTGTCATGCATCACAGTTGTTAAGCTGTTCTCATGGGCTCTCAAATTCTCACCTGGGTATCGATAGACAAGTTGTAACCAGCACCATGACCATGGTAAGCTAACTCGCACATCTCTGACTCCTGGCTCAAACTGTAGTTGCTAGACGAAAATACGCAACATGATGGCTGTAGTCATTTTCAAAGCTACCACATCAATGTGTAACATTAACGTTTGCCGTTTAAATCTTCAGTAGCCTAACAAAATAACGTTCACAACGTTCAAAACAATCCTGACGTAACTGATAGATAACTTTGCTAGCGCTGTTTCT
Organism: Engraulis encrasicolus; assembly: GCF_034702125.1. Taxonomy (NCBI): domain Eukaryota; kingdom Metazoa; phylum Chordata; class Actinopteri; order Clupeiformes; family Engraulidae; genus Engraulis; species Engraulis encrasicolus. The sequence continues at coordinate 9,993,827 of NC_085860.1, forward strand.
TCATTAATTAGGTCAGCCAACCAAAATCCTACCCTGAAACAGGTTCGTGTTTTGCTTACAACCTTACTGAAAAGTTACACGAGTGAGATTGTGGCATGATTGGAGCACACAAAGTTAGTTTGTTGATCCGTGTGCTTTCTAGTCGAGTCACAGGATGCCGAGACCCTTCAAGCCAGACTATCCAGCTGCAAGTAAGCATTAGACCGGCTTTAGGGATAGGGGAAAGCGATCCCCTCCTGTTACCTCGCGGCCAGGCACAATTTCCAATCTTATTTTAATGATAATACGACCGTAATATCTTGCTGAAACCGACTTGAAAACGTAATATTTCTGCATTGAATTCAATGGAGCGCTGTCAAACTGTCCGAGTTCTGTCTGACCTCGTCCTTTTGCTGCGCTGTGATTGGTCAAACAGCATTTTAGGGCAGGCCTTAGCCAAGGTGAATTGGAGTGTCGTAGGACGGATGATCAGGAAACCGAGATTAAACTCATTTTCGACAAAACAAAATGTGCTCACATGGGCAACATAAAGGCCAAACTGAGGCTATGTCTCAAATGACACACTTTTGTCAGTGCACTGACAGTCAGTGCACAGTGCACACAGTGCACTGAGGTCTTTAGTGCATAGTGTCGTGGAAAATTTTGAGCACTATGCACTGTGCCCTCGCTGGAAGTGACGGCTGAGCATGGCATTAGCTCGCCAAAATATGAGTTGGCTACTGTTTACAGTGCACAGCGTCTGGTGCTTCTATTTCCATGTCCTTCACCCCAAAGGACAACAATCACACATACAATACTTTGATTGACATGAAAAGGTTGGTGCCCCATCAACATTACTTACAGAATTAGGAGACTGTTGGCCAAACTCTTCTATTGAACTGAATGCCACATTTCCTCCGTGTCATTGACAACATGGCCGCCGTTAAGTGTGTGCAGTGTCCATCATTCAAGCACTGCATTTTTCCGCCATTGTTAGGGGATCATCCTGGCACTTTCAGTGCACTGGCTCAACTGATATTTTCAGTGTGAGCGCCCTAGGCACTGAAAAACAGTGCCCGAAGTGCACAAGTGCGGCATTTGAGACACAGCCAAAGACTCGGCTAGCAACTCAAAACACTGAGGACAGCTGCTTCATTCCCTATGGGGTACCTAAGTCACGCCCTCTACTTCCTGGTTCATGGGGCAGACGGTTGCAAAAAATTGAATGGAAGTGAACGAGGCAAGTCGTGGTGGACTTGTGGTGCATAAGTGGAGGTCCAAGGTTTGGATTGTTGTCGAAAAACCACTCATTTCAAGCCCAGTAATTCATTTTTGACTCCCTCTGCCCCATGAACCAGGAAGTAGAGGGCGTGACTTAGGTGCCCCATCTCGCTCACTCTCACCAATGAGCTGGGCTTTACATACCCTTCACTACGCAGACAACTATTCAATTAACCAATGCAGACACAAGTTCACCATTAGCCCATACCATTTCTACAGGACCTTTCCAAAACAAAACGCCAGTTACAAATCATATTGACAAATATTGCCCATTGTTGCCCACATCTGTCCTCCTGTCCATCCCTCCATCTGTCCTCCTGTCTGTCCCTACATCTGTCCTCCTCTCTGTCCATGGCTGGCTGGAATCGGATGTGAAATAGTTACATTATAATCCCAACTAAAGAACTATTACTGTATAGTCGCAGTTCTATAGTAGAACTACTAGTTGAGTTGTGTTAAGGCAGTGCACATGGCTGAGAGACTCAGCAGCGGATCGGAAGAAGACAAATATTTCACTAAATGGAGCGTTGTCACGTCATCACCGTTGTCACGTCATCATGTTTGCTTGTCAGCCAATTAGACATTTGTTTGTTTGTTGTTGTTTGTGTTTGTTTGTGGCGTTAGCAAAACACATAATTACAGCAGGGTGCCATCTCATCTGGAGGAAGACTACTGTCACACACACACACGCACACACACACACACACACACACACACACACACACACACACACACACACACACACACACACA
>NC_085860.1:9998338-10040838 GCF_034702125.1 Engraulis encrasicolus
AGGTGAATATGCCGATCACACTGCCCCAGTCATAGGTGAACATGGTATATCAGTCATAGCTGAGTTGTGTATAATGGAGTATTGAGTGTGGAGATTAAGAGGAAGAGAAGAGAGGAAGAGGATGGACACAGAAGAGAGGAAGAGGAGGAGAAGAGAGGAAGAGGAGGGACACAGAAGAGAGGAAGAGGAGGGACACAGAAGAGAAGGCACAGAGCTCCCCCAAGTGGAAATTCAGAGGGACGTACACAGGAATACACTATATTACCGTACACAGAAATACACTATATTACCGTACACAGAAGTACACTATATTACCGTACACAGGAATACACTATATTTAAAAATTAAAATCTATTAAATTAAAATCTGCTCTAAGATCATTGGGCTGCCCATAGCAAACCTATTCCAGGAAGCCCATAATAAAAGTATGCTCCGACTGGCCACATGCATCTCTACAGATATCACACACACTCTCTACCAAGAATATCAGCCATTACCCTCAAGTAGGCGTTTCAGAGTTCCCCGCTTCAACCGCAACAGACTTAAACATGCTTTCATACATCAATCTATTCTTTTGCTAAATCAGTAGTATTTATTACTTCATGGTGGTATTATCTTCAAGTTATGTGGGTTGCATGTAATATATGTATGTATGCATGTATGTATGTATGTTTGCCTGTACATAGGCCTGTGTCTTTTGTTTTGTCAGCTGTGCAATAGTCTTGTGATGTGATGTTATTGTGTAGGCCTATGTTTTTCTATTTTCCGTATTCTGTTTCGTCTTAACGAGTGTTGCTCAGGGATGCAAACTGAATTTCAGTGCAAACTGACAATAAAGTATCATCGTATCGTATCGTATCGTATATTACCGTACACATAAATACACTATATTACCGTACGTACACATCTGACTTTGGCTAAATGTATGTAAGCATGTGCTGTATGGTTAACCCTTTAAGACACGGCATTATAAAGTATAGCTGTTACCAGAATGGCGATGACCAAGTAAATGTATTACTAAAGTCCCTCTGCACTGTCATAGTAGTGTAGTACTAAAGTACGTCTATTACACCGTACCACAGGAGGTACGGCATGCATTAAGGGACTACTATATTGTGAGGACCATGTAACTACTAGAAATGCGCTGAGAGAGGGCAGACCTCCGTCAAGGAAGCTCTTTGATAGGACATTTGACTACATTACACCCTATTTTTTCCAAGTCTTTCTGTCTTTTTTTTGTTGAGTTTGAAGCTGGAAAGTCAAAATTCGCCCTATCCCACAATGGTGAAGAATCTTTTTTTTTTAATTCCTTGACATGGATTGTGATCCAAGTAATACATTTCAACTCACAACTTCAGGTTTTGGAGTACTGCTATTACAAAGTTGAGTGAAGTAACTTTTCAAGTGAAGCAGAAGAGGAAAAGTGGTTATTTACTGTATAAGGAAACATTATTGTAATTTATAAAGTTATTAAATGACTGTCTATCAAACCTTATATATATACAAGCATATGTTTACGAACATGATTGTTTTAACAGAAACATTTATTGGTTAAAACGTTCAACTGCCATTGCACACCAGAAAGGAAACAAAGTGACAGATCGTCTGTGCTGTGGTAACAGAGCGTCCTCTGCTGGAGGACAGTGGAAATGCAGTGGTGCCAGTGGGGGGATCCAGTCATGCCGACAAGGAGGACACCTGAATTAACATTGGTGTTTATCATAAACTATATGGTACAGTGAGTGGTGTGTTTGCATGTTTATTTTACATATTAATGAGATTAAAGATGAGGAATAGCCTTGCTCTTCATGTACCTGACCTGAGAGAAGGCAGCCTGCTTGGCGAGCCCTTATATTATCTAACACAGCTGTTCAGGAGGAGATTTGGACATTCATGCTTTAATTTTATTTTCTATTTTTACATTTTCCTGAAGTCCTGAAGCACCTCTGGCCAGATGTGTGTTTCTTCAAAACTCCGACTCGTGTAGAGCCTGGTGGCTATTAAGGGCTACTGCAGGGGCCTACCAGGCGAGGCCCAGGGGCCCGACAGCCAAGGGGGCCCTGAAGCCCGAACCCCACCACTACAATTTAAATATAACTTTTAAAACATCATAGATCCTAATATCATATTGCATTATGTAATATGTATTTCATAGAGCCGCTCCATCGTATGTTTTCTAACTCATCCCTGTTATATGAAAGCGGACCCCACTATGAAACAGAGTTGTGTGTAATATGTCATAGGGCCCCCTGAACCACAGACTGTGAACATGAATCCTTGGTAGCAGCAAAGTTCCCCCCAATTAGGCCATTTACCATATGGGGCCCTGAAACAGACTTATGCAAGTCATCTTGGTATTTAAAAGGGCCCTTCAATAAATAACAGCATGTGTTATGATATGCCTGCACTTCAATATAATACAGTGTTACAGTAGTAAATGCAATGTATTTGGATATAAAAGCAGAAAACTACAAATATATAGGCTATATATATATTGCACTTTACTGCAATGCATGTAATGAAATATTCAGGACAGTAGGCAGATTGTCGTATTGCTGAAAAAGGCTTCGTTATATGACACCTATACCAGGTCACCATTAATTTTTTTTAAAGAAAAAAAAAGATTTCATTATTGATCTATATTTGCATTTTCATATTGCATCAAAACTGCACTTTTAACCATTTCACGTTTTCTCAGGGGAGAAAGCCCAGAATACCAACCAACAAAAGGCTCTCTAACTTTTACACTAAACTCCCAAGGCTTTTCTGAATCATCATGGAGGGGGGCTTTCTTGTTGTCTTGTTTCTTGCTGCATGGTTGACCCACATTCATTTAGCGAGAGCCAAGTTAGAAGCAATCATCCAATCAGAGCCAAGTTAGAAGCAATCATCCAATCAGAGAGCCAGGTTAAAAGCAATCCTCAAATCAGAGAGCCAGGTTGAAAGCAATCAGCCAATCAGTGAGCCAGGTTAAAAGCAATCCTCCAATCAGAGAGCCAGGTTAAAAGCAATCCTCAAATCAGAGAGCCAGGTTGAAAGCAATCAGCCAATCAGTGAGCCAGGTTAAAAGCAATCCTCCAATCAGTGAAACCCATGGCTGAGACCCTCAAGGGTCTTATGCTTGCGTAGCCTATAGTCTAGTTCAGGTACAGTGACCAAACGTCCGTATTTCCCCGGACATGTCCTGATTTTGCAACCTGTCCTGGGCATCCAAGGATATTTCATGAAATTATGGATATGTTCTGTTTTTTTGTCTGATTGAAAATAAAACCCTTGTAGCTACATAAAACACAGTTTTACTGGCCTGCATTTAAAATAACTTCTGATATCATCAGCATTGTTTATAAGGACAGCTAGGGAACTCGACTCCAACCCTTTCTTTTATCCGTAGCCTGTTGCGCTTCTCATTTGTGCCAAGGCTCGTATGCATTGGCTACGCACCTGACGTAGCAATACAACGCAAGAATAGCATGGTGGCGTAAAGTGGCAACAAACTATAACCCCACTGCATGCACGCACTAGGTTCTAGCCTGTGTCTCGATCTTTTTTAAATGGAGGGGCTAGTAGATAGAAAACCATTCGAGCACTTCTGCCAGCAACATGCCGAAATGCAAACGTTCATTATCGGTGAGTTAGCCTACTTGGAAAATTCCTGAATATTGATCGGGACAGAGTGAGAGGCATCGCGGCCGAGTACCGAGTGCATATTTGAATGAGCAGAAATAACCAAAGAGAAATATTCTGCTTAGCAAATTAACAACTAGATGAAGCTGGATAAAACTAACAAGTTTGTGAGAATAACAATATAGTACATGAAAAGGCTAAAGATGAAAGGCAATGACAGATGACAGAAAATGTACAGTATGTATGCTTGAACTCCAGCAGATCTTGCATGTGTTGTTCCATGTCAATTCAGTCAAGGCCCACACAGTTTTAAGATTAACTCCATGAACATGTTTCAATGTTGCATTTTAGTGATGGGCAATCTGAATTCATTGGGCCAGTGCCATATTCTATTATAAACGACTCTGTGAGGCCTGACATGGGGCAGTCATGGGTGAGCGGTTAGGGCGTCAGACTTGCATCCGAGAGGTTGCCGGTTTGACTCCCGACCCGCCAGGACTCCGTTTCTCGATTCTTGCCTTTGCTAAACGTCTTAAGTCGGTCTTGAGTTGGTCGTAAGTTGCTCTTGAGTTGGTCTTAAGTTGCTCTTGAGTTGATCTTAAGTTGGTCTTTAGACGCAAGACCGACCGAAGTCGCGACCAACCTTTGGACGTACGTACGTACGTTCTCAGACACGAGGAAGTCTTCGGAAATGCTTGGAGCTCAGACATCATATATGATGTCTGTGGCTTGGGAGTGTCTCGCCTCAGCTCGGCTGCATTGGTCGCAATCAAGGTAGTGACGGCGTCATGATTCACGTGGCTGTCAGATACAATAATTACAACGCTATCAAAGTCCACAAATCTTTGTCAACACAACCGTGCCCTCAAAACCATCCCTCGTCGACAGCAGAAACCAAATAATGCATTTCGCAATGTCTTATATTTTTATTCCGGTTTTGCTAAATCAATTTACGATAAGTCTTCAGTAACTTCTCTCAGAAACCGGTGATTGGTGGATGAGTGGTTGTCATGCCTTGCCGGAGGGTAATAGCAATAGGTGCATTCGAGATGTGTCAACGCATGCATGCGCATTTAGACAGCAATGCACCCTGGATGGAAAATGCTGCATGACGGTTAGATTTCCTGTCAAACTTCGAAATTTCGTCGACGTTGCGTTGACGAGGTGACATGTCACATGGTGTAAAACTATCGCGGGATGAATGCGGCTGCAGTCAGATCTTGCAACCTCTGCAGTTGCTTATCCCCTTCAACGCTCGTCGGCGGACTGCCTCCGAGGTCACGCGCCCATGAACTGGTTGGTCAACAACTCACTCAAGTGTGTATATGGGTCTTGTCTCACACCTCTACACAAGTTTGCGCAGGTCCCCACTTCAGCTCCTCCTCACTGCCTGTCCCCCCACTCCTCACACGTGGTGTGTTAGTAGAGCAAACCGGTGCGAGCTCATCGTCTCGTTCATATTTGTGGCCGACTGCAAATGCGCTGTATTTAATAACACCCACATCGTGACAACAAGTTCTCGCTCACATGGTTCCGTCAACGTTGGTCGACAGCAACAAAGTCGTATGGGCTTAATGGTTCTAGACCCGAAGGGATAAATGTATAGCCTGGCTCTCGCGAGACCCCTAGTGCTTCGTGCATCTTCGTTACACTTCGTGATGACAATCCATCTGCGCGAGAGTCAGGTTAATAAATGTATGCATGGACTTTTAAATCTCTAACATCCATAATATTCTCCTCTGAGTCCGCTTGAGTTCTAATTTTCACAATATGTTGTCGCAGTGGGAAACAAATACCCACGCGCGCACAACGTGGTCGGATTGCGCACACATTGTGAACATTTCTACTATATCATTGTTGTCTATAGACTACGCTACACGAACTCCAACCCATCGCAACCCTGGGGGGAAAAAATGCAGCTTTATAATGTGAGGATAGCCTACTCTGAAAGGCATGCAACATCACATTGGGATCATTTGAATCATTGCACATTTACTTAACGCGGCCCGCTGTCATATGCGCGAGGCAGAGGGTTGAGAATATGGACACACACACACACACACACACACACACACACACACGCGCGCGCGCGCGCGCGCGCTACTGATATGTCGCGCTGTCTTTGGGTCTCTGTTTTGGGTCAGATATGTGTAACCTACGTTGTTACCCATGTCTCTACCTTGAAGTGACGAACTGGTTGCTTGGGGCTTTTTACGACGATGGAAGAAAGGAGGGACAGCTGCGAAGGTGGTTGCTGGAGAAAGCGCGGTCTTACTGTAGTTGAAGTAATTTTTAAAAAGGCTTCAACTGTGGATACCCCGAGGGATGCCTTCATTGCGCTCTTCAGTGCGAGAGGGCACCATTTCCCTTTGAACAACCACACAGAGTGGACAGTTCAATGCTGCTTGTAATGATAACTGAAAGGAGTCGATAAATAATAACAAAAAAATATTTGTCTGTTTGTCGTCTTTCTGCCAGCACGTCTTTATGCGCGACGGCTACAAGAAAAACAATTGCCATTATGACCTTTACGCGTAAAGATGTGCAGGAAGGGATGATGCACGGAGGGTCCGTCAAACACAGTACACATGACATCTCCATGAAAGTCGTTAAATACTTGTCAACACAATCATGTCACCGAAATCCATCCCCAATAACCAAATGTCGGTCTACATATCACTGTAGCATAATCACTCCAAATAACTACACAGAAATGGCCGGTGAAAGCGTGATGGCATGTATACTATCCTAATTCTCACTTGCTGGTGGTAATTGGTAACATATCCATTTCGGCTGAATTTTAAATTAAGCGCAGGTGCCTTATCTGCATAACAGTATATCCAGTATATCCACTTCCACTCATCTCTCTCTCTCTCTCTCTCTCTCTCTCTCTCTCTCTCTCTCTCTCTCTCTCTCTCTCTCTCTCTCACTGTGTGTGTGTGTGCGTGCGCGCGCGCGCGCAATTCGGCCATATTCGCAACTCTCTGCCGCGATTTTATTGTGCATTGATATGTACAGCGACATTTGGTTATTGGGGTGGATTTTGGGGGCATGATTGTCTTCACAGGTATTTAACGACTTTCATAAAGATGTCATGTGTAGCCTACTGTGTTTGACGCACCTTTCAATCTTCCTGCACATCTTCAGGCACAATGCTCTTAATGGCAATTATTTTTCTTGTGGCCTACGTTGGACGTAAGGACATGCTGGCAGGAAGACGGCATACACAACCAAATATATTTAAAATTGTCTAATCATTGGACATTTTGTGTGGTAAAAGTTAGATGCTTGTGCACTTGGTGGCAGTAATCAATCACTGTCACTTGAACTCTGCCTGAACCTGCCCCAAGACGCTGAAATGTCAGGAGCAAGACCAACTTAAGAACAACTTAAGAACAACTTAAGACCAACTCAAGACCAAGCCGGAAGACTGTCTTACGAGCGACTTAAGACCTTGGTTACAACGTTGGTCTTAAGAACGAACAAAATGGCTAACGTCGTTAGCAAAGGCACTGTCGAGAAACGACCCCCAGGTTGGTGGGGGGAGTAATCAACCAGTGCTCTCCCCCATCCTCCTCCATGACTGAGGTACCCTGAGCATGGTACCGTCCCACCGCACTGCTCCCCATGGGGCGCCACTGAGGGCTGCCCCCTTGCACGGGTGAGGCATAAATGCAATTTCGTTGTGTGCAGTGTGCAGTGTGCAGTCTTCACTTGTGTGCTGTGAAGTGCTGTGTCACAATGACAATGGGAGTTGGAGTTTCCCAATGGGCTTTCACTTTTTCACTTTTCACACCCCCCCCCCCTGGTTTTCACGTGCCGAAATATGGTCACTCTAAGTTCAGGAGTGTCAAAAATGAGGCCCAGGTGCAGAATACGGCCCACCAGATTTATCCAGCCCCAGACTTGTAGAGATAAAACCTAAGAAGGTCCAAAAAATAATAATATAGAACTCATTACACATTTCCTGCAGGTTTTCAATACTTTCAATACGAATTTGCCTTTTTTGCTCAGCATTTATAGTTAACCCAATGTCCCAATGTCCCAACCCAATGTCCCAATGTCGCTGCCACCCACCTTGAGATAATTGTCTAGATTGATGTGATTCCAATATGAATTTGATATTTCTGAATTACGTTACCAGAGTTGGTGGATAAGGAAGAGAGGATCCAAGCCTGTACTTTTCCAGGATCCATGTTACGTCGGGTGAACAGCCCTTTAGGAGGCCAGTGGAGGCTGAGAATAAATGGCATTCCCTTAGCCCTGTAGATGGCGGTAGCGTACATCTTATTCAAGCTGACACCAAACTTCATAGGAAGAGAAGAGAAGAAGGAGGGGACAGCTCCCCCTTAGGAGCCCGGATTTGAGCACACTTGTTTGCACTGGGTAGGCAGGGATGTATTTTTCTTAGTCAACCATATTGACTATCTTTGTTATCCCACTTCATCAGCAGCTTGGTAGTGCCGTTCTGCCCACTGCAGTCACTTCATCAGCAGCTTGGTAGTGCTGCTCTGCCGACTGCAGTCACTTCATTAGGGAGGTCATCCTATAATTAGAGATACATTTCAGGGTTTTTTCCCTCAGTATTTTATGTGTGCGTGGTACGTACACACTCCTGTGTGCAAACAAACATTGATTGAAGTTAAAAGTTAGTGAAATTGACAATTAAATCTTTGAATAGAGTAAAATGAATCAGGGGTAACGCTGCTCCTGCCCAGTGTGCCCTGTGACTCCATCCTGGCGTCACCTCTGTCAGTCAACCTCTGTGCCAGAGCAGCAAAGAGCTCGGCATCATCATCAGGCTCCACCTGCCTCACCATCAGGACCAGCATCAGGCTCCACCTACACCACCATCAGGCTCCACCTGCATCAGGACCAGGCTCCACCTGCATCAGGACCAGGCTCTACCTGTATCACCATCATCACCAGGCTCCACCACCATCAGGACCAGGCTCCACCTGCATCACCATCAGGACCAGGCTCCACCTGCACCACCATCAGGCTCCACCTGCATCCCCATCAGCATCACCATCAGGACCAGGCTCCACCTACATCACCATCAGGACCAGGCTCCACCTGCACCACCATCAGGACCAGGCTCCACCTGCAGCAGGACCAGGCTACACCTGCATCCCCATCAGGACCAGGCTCCACCTACATCACTATCAGCATCACCATCAGGCTCCACTTGCACCACCATCAGGACCAGGCTCCACCTGCACCACCATCAGGACCAGGCTCCAAGACTCACGTCATGATTCAAGATGTATTGCCATGTCAATATAGTTGATATGAATTTGGGTACATCATCCACTAGCAAACCACTATCACCTATGTAGATGTGGCAATAAGCCCACCCCCCCCCCCCACACACACACACACACACACACTCTGCTGCCTCGATTGCAGAGGTGGAAGGCCATGCATCCACAAACATGGCCGACGAGTTCGACCTTGGTGCCAACCTTGGTGGAGTTGGACCTTTAAGCAAAGGTCATTCTGGCTTTCATTCTGTGTGACCAGCTTCACACCCTGGCTCCCACTCCCACTCTCTGGCCTGTGAGCTGTGGGAAGAAGAGAAGAGAAGAGAAGAGAAGAGAAGAGAAGAGAAGAGAAGAGAAGAGAAGAGAAGAGGAGAGGAGAGGAGAGGGGCTGTGGGGAGGAGAAGAGAGGGGTGGGGATGTGGAGAGGAGAGGAGAGAAGAGGAGAGGAGAGGAGAGGGGCAGTGGGGAGGAGAAGAGAGGGGCGGGATGTGGAGAGGAGAGGAGATGAGTAGAGAGGAGAGGAAGAGAGGAGGATAGAAAAGAGGAGAGGAGAGGGGCAGTTAAGGGGCATTAGAGAGGAGAGTGAAGGAGAGGAGAGAAGAGATGCTAGAGGAGTGGAGAGGTGCAGGGTTGGGTTGTGCTGCTGTGTGGGGTGGTGGCAAGCCTGTTCACCGCAGCCTGTTGTTGAAGTCAGCCAGGCCGAGCGTGTTTGATTGGAGCCCTGAGGACCGTTTTCATTCTCCAAGTTCAATTGCTCAAAAGGCCTCATCAGCAGCTCTTGTCTGCTCTGATTAGGGCAGAGCTGCGCGGCCGCCTTTGTCACCGGGCGAGGAGAGCGGGCCGAGGGGAGCAGGGTGAGGAGAAGGGGGTGAGGAGAGGGGAGCGAGGAGAGGGGAGAGGGGAGAGGAGAGGGGTGAGGGGCGAGAGGAGAGGGGCGAGGGGAGCGAACGGGGCGAGGGAAGCAGGGAGAGGGGAGCGAATGGGGCGAGGAGAGCGGGGCGAGGAGAGCGGGGCGAGGGGAGCGAACGGGGCGAGGAGAGCGGGGCGAGAGGAGCGGGGCGAGGGGCGAGGGGAGAGGGGCGAGGAGAGCGGGGCGAGGAGAGCGGGGCGAAGAGAGCGGGGCGAGGGGAGCGAACGGGGCGAGGAGAGCGGGGCGAGAGGAGCGGGGCGAGGGGAGAGGGGCGAGGAGAGCGGGGTGAGGGGAGCGGGGCGAGGAGAGCTGTTATCTGTAGTGGGAAGGACAGACAGCAAGCCGGCGAGAGAGAGAGACGAGGGACAGGCGAGAGAGAGACGAGAGAGAGGTCCGCTCAAGTACAAACAGCAGATTACGAGCCTCAAAGGCGATCGGAGCTCCCAACGGACCGCTGGTTTGGATAGTGTGGCCGTGTTGATGTGGCCCGGCGCGCGTTTGGATAGTGTGCTGTGTTTGCACTGTTCAGGATTTTTCAGTTACTGCAGTGTAGCTGTTCACCCCAGCACAGACCTCCATCTCTGCCCCTCTTCCAGGCCTGCCCTCCTCTCCCCGTTTATCAGGCCTGCCCTCCTCCTCCTCTCCCCCTCTACCAGGTCCGACCTCCTCTCCCTCTACCAGGCCCGACCTCTCCCTCTACCAGGCCTGACCTCCTCCTCTCCCTCTACCAGGCCTGACCTCCTCCTCCTCTCCCCCTCTACCAGGCCTGACCTCCTCCTCTCCCCCTCTACCAGACCTGACCTCCTCCTCTCTCCCTCTACCAGGCCTGACCTCCTCCTCCTCTCCCTCCACCAGGCCTGGCCTCCTCCTCCTCTTCCTCCACCAGGCCTGCCTGCCCTCCTCCAGTCCCCCTCTACCAGGCCTGACCTCCTCTTCCTCTACTAGGCTTGACCTCCTCCTCCTCCTCTCCCTCTACTAGACCTGACCACCTCCTCCTCTCTCCCCCTTTACCAGGCCTGCATTACCTCCTCCTCTCCCTCTACCAGGCCTGACCTCCTCCTCTCTCCCTCCACCAGGCCTGACCTCCTCCTCCTCTCCCTCTACCAGGCCTGACCTCCTCCTCCTCTCTCCCCGTTTACCAGGCCTGATCTCCTCCTCTCCCTCTATCAGGCCTGCCTGACCTCCCCCTCTCCCCCTATCATGCAAATTATAACAATCGACCAGTCGCTATGATCTTTAACTTCCCTTTTTCAAATCTCTGTGGTAGGTTAGAACAATGGCACAGCGCTGACCAATCAGGGCCTAGTAGTCTCTGCGCTGCCGCTAGGACATTGACCAATCACAGTCCGCGAGCAAACCAGCAGACAATTCAGCCTGGGAGAAGCATGTGTTCAACGCTGCAAGGGGTCATTGCAGCGCTACACAGGGGGACGTGGTAGCCTGGGATCTCCCATGCTGCCTTTAGTTCTACACAATTGTTCCGATCTGAAAGACAGTATGAAAGCTTTGCTCAGAAACGGACCAGATCATGGTCCCTGTCTTTGTTCAATCAGAGAGCAAGACGGGTGTGTCATAATGGCCAAGTATTTCAACCTTTACAGTGTCTCTGTCCAATCAGAGAGCAGGGCAGGGTGTCATAATGGCCAAGTATTCCGCCCCCTACGGAATTTACATTAGGCAGGTCACCACTAGACCTAATCTCACTTGTGATTAGGTCTGGTGGTAACCAGGCAAGGGGTGTGGTGGCTAGTTTGTGTACCTCAGCTGCAGCTGACGCGTCACCATGACTCCCACTTAACTCCAATGCCACACCTCCCCTGACACTGACCAATACACTCAGTACTCCCTGACTCCAACGCCATACCTGACCACAATCTGAAATGCCCTAGAACAGTGGTTCTCAAACTTTTAGCGTGAAGTACCACCTGAGCAAATATTGAGCTCTCTGAGTACCACCTTGACAACCAACATTAGAATATCTCAGTAAAGGCCTTCCATATTCACTTTTGCCAGTCAATACAGGAAAGGTTCATAATGGCATCAACAGCTATTGTCACATTCAGTTCAAGTTTGTTTTTAAATTTCTTGCTTGCCTCGTATTATTCTGCATTATGTTTTCAGATTCATACAGTTCAATATTACAAAATGTGAGACCAAAGAGACATTTTAGACCGCAACAACTTGATCAGCCTTCAAATCAATGCACAAAAAATGAATTCTTCCAAGTACCACCAGAGATGTCTCAAGTACCACCAGTGGTACGCGTACCACAGTTTGCGCACCACTGCCCTAGAACTACCTCCACTGACACTGCAATCTGTATTCTACAATGGCAGAACGCCCCTGGGAAATACAGTCTGTACTCCACACCTCCCCTCACCAATACAGTCAAGTCAAGTCAAGTCAAGTAGGTTTTATTGTCAATTTCTTTACATGCACTGGTCATACAAAGAATTTGAAATTACATTTCTTGCTTTCCCATACAGACATAGACTAATTAAGGTAAGGACATAGACAGTATAGACATAGACAGTACTTATACATGGACTTAAGACAGTATGGACATAGACAGTGCTCATACAGACATTTAAAGTGCAAGACTGGACAACAGAAGACTTGTAGAGGACATACATTAAGAGGTATTTGTTGTGTTTTTGTGCTTTTCCTAAAAAAAGTCCTTTATAGCGTTCTGATATGGTAATAGTAGCATTTTGAAGAAAATAAATATAAAAAGGTCTGTCAAGTACACCAGCAGCAGTGTGTGTGTGTGTGTGTGTGTGTGTGTGTGTGTGTGTGTGTGTGTGTGTGTGTGTGTGTGTGTGTGTGTGTGTGTGTGTGTGTGTGTGTGTGTGTGTATGTGTTTAGTGCAGGTAGAAGGTGCGGTGTGCGTCTTGTGTGTGTGTTCGTGTGTCTGTGTGTGTGTGTGTGTGTGTGTGTGTGTGTGTGTCAGTGTGTGTATGTTGGGTTTAGTGCAGAAAGTGCAGTGTGCTTGTGTGTGTGTGTGTGTGTGTGTGTGTGTGTGTGTGTGTTGTGTGTGTGTGTGTGTGTGTGTGTGTGTGTGTGTGTGTGTGTGTGTGCATGTTTTGAGTTAGTGCAGGTTGAAAGTTCAGTCACAAGTATAGTAGTGCAGGTGGAATGTTCAGTCGCAGATATGGTGGTGGGGGATGGGGGGGGGGTTGTCAGTGGCCTTGCTGGCTAGAGGCTGACAGTGGGGGGGGGGGGTTGTCAGTGGCCTTGCTGGCTAGAGGCTGACAGTGGAGGGAGAGTGGGTTGAGTGTTCAGCATCTTGATCGCTTGGTGCATTGTGCTGCTCGCCAGCCGGGTGGTGCGGGAACGGAGGCGCCTGTACCTCTTTCCAGAGGGCAGGAGGCTGAACAGTTTGTGTGCAGGGTGGCTTGTGTCTTTGATGATCATCAGTGCTTTCCGGGTGAGGCGTGTGGTGTAAATGTCCTGCAGGGAGGGGAGTGGTACTCCAATGATCTTCTTCGCTGTGTTCACAACACGCTGGAGTGTCTTCCTGTTTTTCTCCGTGCAGCTTCCTCCCCACACTGTGATGCAGTTGGACACGACGCTCTCTATGGTTCCTCTGTAGAATGTTGTCATGATGGAGGGTGTAGCACTTGCCTTCTTTAGTTTGCGCAGGAAGTAGAGACGCTGATGGGCCTTCTTCGCCAGTGATGTGGTGTTGGTGGTCCAAGAGAGGTCGTCGCTGATGTGCACTCCAAGGAACTTGGTGCTGCTCACTCTCTCCACAGCATCGCCGTCGATGGTCAGTGGTGGCAGTTGTTTTTGGACCCTTTGGAAGTTGACAACAATCTCCTTGGTCTTGTTGACATTCAGCAGGAGGTTGTTGTCTTTGCAGTCTGTACTCCAACTGTCTGTACTCCACACCTCCACTACAGTCTGTACTCCACACCTCCACTACAGTCTGTACTCCACACCTCCACTACAGTCTGTACTCCAACTGTCTGTACTCCACACCTCCACCACAGTCTGTACTCCACACCTCCACCACAGTCTGTAGTCCGCACCTCCACCACAGTCTGTACTCCAACTGTCTGTACTCCACACATCCCCTGACCACAGTAGTATGTACTCCATGACTCCAGTGCCATACCTCTCCTGACCTCGGAGGGGATCAGAAACCGCATGATTGGATTTTAAGTGGGTGGCTTACAGGTCAGCAATGGGAGTTAATGTCTCTCGCGGCTCACGTGAACACGTTACGGATCCGTGCCGTCGTCACGTCATAGAAGTTAATATTTTCCCTCTCACGTGAAGAGCACATACTTAACCCAGTTAATCCCAGTCATAAGATCTCTGTGTGTTGGCCATACATTTGAATAGCAATCTGCTCTGAATGGAATTCTTCAGATTCAGCAGCAGTCCTCTGCCTGTGTTCCGGCAGCTCAGCCCACGCCATGCAGCACAAGTCACTCAGCACAAGTCAGAGTATAGCTATGTGTACACCAAGCACGACCTATGCTACCTAAGCGAGAGAACTCACAATTACTATCGTTATCAATTTTACCCAACGCCAGGCCCCCCCAACAAAGAGGACGAGGAGGGGTTCGAGGGGGCGCAAGAGGAAGACCTCCAAAGGAGCCGACTCGACGCTCTCCTCACAACCAGTTCGAGCCTCCCCACAGACGGTAATTAATATCTTCGGATCGGACATCAGTGAAGCTGAGATGCAAGTCATGAATAAAGGTTTATCTTTCTGTCAACCATAATCCCTCTATCATGGACTACAAAAACCTAATCGAGAATGACCTAACCAAATTGTGCAGCAAACCACAACGCAAAAAAGGCAACATGACTGCAATGGAAATTAAAAGCCTGAATGAACTAGAGCAAAGAAAAGACCTAGTCATCCGCTCTGCGGATAAAGGTGGATCAGTGGTCGTGAGGAATAAACAGCAATACGACACAGGCATCATGTCCCAATTAAATGAAACGGAACATTACACACGACTTCCAAGCAATCCCATGGAACAATACAAAGTCATAATTGACGAAGTTGTCCAGACTGCACACACCCACGATTGGATAACAGAAAGGGAAAACGATTTTTTGATGGTGAAACACCCGATATGTCCTATTTTTTATGGTCTACCCAAGGTTCACAAGTCACTCGAAAATCCTCCCCTCAGACCAATAGTCTCTACTATTGGATGCTTAACGGAACCTCTTTCCCAATACCTGGACTTTTTTCTGAAGAAATATGTTACAAATCTTCCATCCTATTTGGAGGACACGATGGACATTTTAAATACACTGAAGGAATTCAAATATGATGGTGAATACATACTAGTGCCATGTGATGTACAGAGCCTATACACTTGTATCCCACACACAGCTGGCATGGAGGCCCTCTCACATTTCTTTTGACACCCGTGCACTTGAGATGGTACCCCCTAATGAATTTCTTTTAACACTGGCTGAATTGATATTAACAAAGAATTCCTTTCAATTCTCGGGCGTGTTCTACTTACAGAGACAAGGAGTGAGCATGGGAAGCTGTTTTGCGCCATATGTGTGTTTAGTGATGGGACTTTGGGAAGAGAATTTTTAATCCCAACAATAATATTTACTTATCACGCATCCCCCTATGGAAACGCTACATTGATGACGTCATATTCACGTGGACTGGAACCCTTACTGACCTCAAAAAATTCATGGATTATATTAACAGCACTACCCCATTCTTAAGATTTACAAGTGAACATTCTCAGGAAAAAGTGGACTTCCTTGATCTGACTATTCTCCGAAATGCCTAAGGCCAACTAGAAACCACTATCTATCGCAAACCCCTCAGTAGAAACACGCTCCTCAGAGCAGACAGTCAACACCCCAAACAATTAATAAAAAATATTCCAACCGGTCAATTCCTACGTCGAAAGAGAAACTGCAGCAGTGACGCAGACTTTAACACAAAGGCCATGGAAATGGCGGAGCGCTTCAGCGAACGCGGGTATGCTGAAATGGACATAGCCACCGCCTATCAGCGAGCCAAATGCACAGAGAGGGCACACCTACTGAGAAAAACAAGGCGCGCTTCAGCACAGAGACTATGTGATTCTACGATTCACCTAGACTTTTGCAAAAGCAAAATGTCAATTATCAGTATTTTTTTTTCAACTAAATGACCTAGATGTTTACATAGTGTATATATTTAAGTTTCCAAACAAACAAATTGCCAAGATTAATTTTAAATCATTTGATAAATACTCTAATGAAAGCGAACATTTGCTTGATTATTTTGTCAACATTGTTATGGACAAATACTATGTCATTTTAAACATATATTAAAATACTACAGAGTTGAAACAACATACGTTTGAACGTGCTTATGTCCCTTAGCAATAATGTTGTCATTAATCTGTGCAACTGACATAGAAAATGTGATTGTTGAGCTTTATAAGTAGGATTTTATGATTCACTGTGATACAGACTGACACATTTGTCATTATAAATCCCTGTAATATTTGGTTTGAATTTAGTCACCCTCCTTACACAAGACTTCCTTCTCCAGAGATAATCCCTAGTGTCTGTTCATAGGATTTTTCCAACACATAAGCGATCAATAGCACAAAAACACTTTCACCGTGATACTCAACTGTGTTACGGTCAACAATGCAGGGGAACAAGTCGGCACTTTTTAGGAGAAAAAACAGAGCAGACAAACCCATCTCCCTAGAACACAAATTATTTAGTTTGTTTGTCTGTCAATATGGAGATAAATTGGCAAAAACATACTCCTCCTCAACTGTCATAGCTAATTGTAACACCATTGACGGTAACACGGCTTGACATTTCAGCCATTTTTATGGTGTGCTAACTGAGGACCTCAGAAGTTCCACCACAACACCTTAATCAATTCATGTATTTGTATGCTTTATCTGTGTTTTTCTACATGTGATTTCTAATTCAGATTCTTATGAATATGTTGACAACACAGTTGACAGGCAATTTTCCCGCTATGAAAACATGAAAAAGAATGGATTAAATTATGGAAGGATGGAGCTCAAAACTTACCAAAAAGTCTTCCCATATCCTGCCAAAGAGGTTATGACATCACGTGATGCTATTCGTATGGCCTAAGACCAAACCATTACTGATTTATAGAGGGGGTTTCAGACCGTGACACGGTTAACACAGTTTTCGTGGACACACACAAAATGGCAAATTACATGTATAATGGAAAGGACAGTGGTCTTTCTGACAGTTTTGTCATATTCTGATGATTACTGTGACATTTGCAATCGTCTTGGGCAAAACAACTTTCTTTACCTGCTAATATGAAGACTGAATCTGACATTTGGAAAACAGGACGGCATGAAAACGCCCAAAACCAGTATTAAATATTCATTCTTGCTGAGGGAAATAATGCCATGTCTACACTTTCTGTATTATATGAAAGATAAATGTGTGCTAATGTCCAAAACATCATTGGATGCAGTTAATAGTTAGGAATTGGCAAATAAAATCCATGGACTTAAAAGCGCAGCCGAATCGTAGAATCACTCCTATGCTTCTCAACTGAGTACTCAAACCTGGGTGGAGAGGTAAAATTATTAAAAAACACTGGCATGTCTTACAAAGCGACCCGGCCCTAAGTGACATTTGTGCTGAACAACCACGCATCACATTTAGAAAACCGCGCTCACTGAGAGATCGACTTGTGCATACATCACCCAGCCCTCCTAAACAGCTAAGCTGGCTGACAGCACCCCCCCAAGGATTCTACCGATGTGGTTGATGCACCCACTGCTCAAACTCGAGGGACACCAAACAGTTCAAAAAGTTTAAAATCAACTCATTCATCAACTGCAATACCACCCATGTCGTTTACATCCTAAAATGCCCTTGTGGACTCATATACGTGGGGCAGACCAAACGAACACTGAAAGTCAGAATTGCTGAGCACAAGACTGCCATAAGAAATAAGAACTTGGACTATGCAATAGCGCGCCACTATGCAAAGACGAATCATGGCTCATGCACTTCGCTTAAATTCTGGGGAAAAGACAGCATTACACCTCCCCAAAGAGGTGGTGATGTGGTCAAACTTCTACTGAGAAGAGAAGCCTTCTGGATCCACACACTTAACACAGTGGAACCCCATGGACTTAACGAGGAACTTTGTCTCATGTTTTCTTTGAGAACGTTTCATTTTATCATTATTTTTATTTTTTGTTTTTTGTTTAACTGTGTCCACTTGGGCGTTTAGAATGCTCTGGCCCACTTTGATTTATTTTCACCTTCAGTTTATTTTTTACTGACAAATGAAAACTGTTAGATCTACCATGAGTGCCTTAAAGGGGTATGCCACTATTTTGGGGCTTAATACAGTTAAAATCGTTGGCTGGGGTTTATAAAGGTGGTAAAGTGTCTTGTGTTTCATGTTAAGCGTTGTCTTGATTTAAGACAAGTTAAAAGAGGGAATATGTCGCTAAGCTAGTGAAAGTCAATGTATCCGTGTACAATGCTACACGGATACATTGACTTTCACTAGCTTAGCGACATATTCCCTCTTTTAACTTGTCTTAAAGCAAGACAACGCTTAACATGAAAAATAAAACACTTTACCACCTTTATAAACCCCAGCCAACGATTTTAACTGTATTAAGCCCCAAAATAGTGGCATACCCCTTTAACTACTACATACACCCACCCCCTTTTGAAGAACCAATGCCAAAGCAGAAGGGAGGGAAGATGTCTTTATTTTGACTGTGGTATCACCAGTATGGTTTGACTCTGAGGAAGGCGCAGGTGCGGCGAAACGTCAGTCATTTTGTGCACCAAAATAATTTTTAAAAACCTCTAAAAAAGTTGCTGAGTGCTCCAGTCATCCCTGGGTCTAGTCACTGTGAAGTAGCCCAGCTTGTCTTTATACTGCTGTCCTCAACGGTGAGCACCACCAAGGCTGAAGCGCAGACATCCCTTCTTCGAATCGTTATCAAACCGTTTACAAAAGGCACACCCACAGAAGGGTCTTTGTTATTGAAAATACCTGAGTATGGATAAACAGCAAGTTAGTTTTGCGGTTCACTCATCATGAGTCTAATAGATAGAGAGTGGAATCCATAACCATCTACAGCACAGTATCTATCTACAGGCTATAGTAGGATGGCTGGGTCCCTTTTCACAAATATGAACGGGAATACAGTACACCAAACTGAAGCCTCATTTAAAAGCATTAGTATACAGTACACTGAATGGTAGCCCTGTTTAAAAGCACTGGTTACCAGTAATATACAGTACAGTGCAGTAGGATTCGCACTGGTTACCAGTAATATGATGGACAGACTAAATATACTAATTATACTAGTTAAGGTCCGGATAGGTAGATTAATTATAACGCACTAATTAAGTGCTAATGCTTTATGAAGCGGACGCCACTGATACAAGAAGATGGAAATAATCATATAAAATAACTGCATTGCTTTGCTTTTGAATTACTGAAATATTTGGAGACTACAGGAAGGACCTCATGAGTACCCAAGTACTGTTTTTTTATGTTGATCTGGCATAGTGTCGATGTAGTGACCTAGTGTTGAACTGGCGTAGTGTTTATGTAGTGATCTAGTGTTGAACTGCCGCAGTGTTGAACTGGCATTGATCTGGTGCTGCTGCAATTAGGTGCAAGAATTGGCACCGGCACGGTTCTCAGTCGGCCTGAATGCACCATAGGAGAGTAAGGCTGGGGGCCCATTGCAGCAGCAGAGCAGGGGGCTGGGGGCCCATTGCAGCAGGGGCCCACTGGATAGTAGGGGCTGGGGGCCACTATAGAGTAGAGGCTGGGGGCCACTCTAGAGTAGAGGCTGGGGCCCACTGGATAGTACAGGCTAGCGGCCACTCTAGAGTAGGGGCTGGGGGCCACTATAGAGTAGAGGCTGGGGGCCACTATAGAGTAGGGGCTGGGGGCCACTATAGAGTAGGGGGCTGGGGGCCCCATTAGAGAGTAGGGGGCCACTCTAGAGTAGGGGGCTGGGGGCCACTCTAGAGTAGGGGCTGGGGGCCCCATTGGAGAGTAGGGGGCCACTCTAGAGTAGGGGGCTGGGGGCCACTCTAGAGTAGGGAGCTGGGGGCCACTCTAGAGTAGGGGGCTGGGGGCCCCATTAGAGAGTAGGGGCTGGGGACCGCTGTAGAGTAGGGACTGAGGGCCCATTGGAGAGTAGGGGGCTGGGGCCCCCATTTTACTTAATCCTGCTGCCTCTGTTGTTCCTGGAGACAGCTCAACCCTCTCTAAATCCTCAACATTAGGCCCCTTATCTGGCAACCCTCTCATTAAGCCCCTTATCTGGCAACCCTCTCTAAATCCTCCACATTAGACCCATTATCTGTCCTCAGATCAGATATTTTAAATCTGATGGACACTAAGTACACAGAGGGCAGATGAAACCCTCAAGGACAGGGGGGTGATCCTCTGATCCTCCTCCATATCTCTCTCAATCCTCTCCTTTCACTCTCACACCGTGGTGTCCTCACGTGGGCTAACTGCCATGTACAGCTGCATACACCAACTTTCTACATGTGTGCATGTGTTGCCATGCATGTAGTAGCCTAAGTCATAAATAGTGTGTCAGCATTGTCTGTACTGGTTTTATTTTTCTGTTCATATTGTATGTCTTGGATTTTATGTACACGTATATGTGTCATGTGTTTGTAGATCATATGTAGGGACACCTACCTCTCTATTGAACTGCGAAACCAGTTTACCCACGAGTACCAATAAAGTAACCTGACTTGACTTGATCCAACAAAAGCCCGTCTTTAACCCAGTAAAACATGGCTCCTGTTATAAATTATCTGTTACCAGAATGTTAATGACCAAGTTGTAATATTTCACCAAAGGCCCTTTGTTGTGTCATAGTGATGTAGGTTGTGAAGTTTTGTCAATGACTGTTACAACATTCCACCGGTGGAACGGTGTGTGTTAAGGGGCTTCGAAAGAAAGAGGAGAGACTAGAGGCAGAGAAGTGTAGAGAGAGGGGGGAGAAGAGAGGGGCAGTAAGCCATGAGAGGGGGGAGAAGAGAGGGGCAGTAAGCCATGAGAGGGGGGAGAAGAGAGGGGCAGTAAGCCATGAGAGTATGAAAGCCATGACGTCTCTTCATATCTTGGCTCTTAGTGTGAGAACATGGGAGAACTTGGCCCAATCAGAAGCAGAGGGGAAGGATGTTGTGGCCTGGTGAGGCTGGGGGTGTCCCTGACTACATGAGAGAGAGGGGGGGGGGAGAGAGAGAGAGAGAGGGAGAGAGAGAGAGAGAGAGAGAGAGAGAGAGAGAGAGAAGAGAGAGAGAGAGAGAGAGAGAGAGAGAGAGAGAGAGAGAGAGAGAGAGAGAGAGAGAGCCACTGGACTGTGAAGACTATGGGTCCATATCAGACCAGATTAAACGCTGGGTCATCACTTTATCTGCCGTCCACGCCATCAGAATTCTCTCTGTATGTCCAGTACGCAGCTACACACAAACTAGGTCAATAAACAAAGATACTAGACACAGAAGAACACATTACAATATATATTAGACACAGAAGCAGAACACACAATACAATAGATATTAGACACAGAAGAACACACATTACAATAGATATTAGAGACAGAAAAACATACATTAGAATATATATTCCTCCTTCCTAAAGCTATGACCTCCAATTGCACCTGAGCAACCACCCCTCTCAGCTGAATTCTTGTCAACTATCCGCCCACCCCCAACACACACATAAACAAACACACGCACACACACATACAAACACCCACACACACACACACACACACACACACACACACACACACACACACACACACACACACACACACACACACACACACACACTATAGTATGCCATTGCAGTATGTCATCTATAAAGTATCCAATAATGATTAAAAGCACTCCTTAATAAAGTCATGAAAATTCCATGAAGCCTGTAGACTGAACACCTGAACACCTGAATACGGTAAGCTACTGTCTGTTCTGAATACTGTAGACTACTGTATGTTCTGTGCTGTACAAACTGTACGTACGGTATGCTACCATCATGTTGTCTTCATACCCCACACAATAACAGCTGATAGAGTGTCCTTATTAGAACAAGATGTTTCAGATTTAATAAAAAGCACAAAAAACTGTTTATAACTCAAGTGTTGCTATCACGAGCAAAGGAGACAAAATAATGTGATTGTTTCAGCTCTTGCGTAGGTGTGTGTGTGTGTGTGTGTGTGTGTGTGTGTGTGTGTAGGTGCACCTTTGACAACAAACTATTATCTTTGTCCCACAGCAGCGATAGGCTACTTATACTTGGTTCACTGGAAATATTTAGTCTGTGCTGAGAGCTCCGTTCCCATGGCCAGCACAACATAATACATGCACAGTCACACATTACTCAGCAGCATCTAGTTGAAGTATAACACATGCATCACACATAACACTGTGTCTGGAAATAGGGTTCACATGAGGTCAAACACATTGCAGTGCATATTTTATGTCATTTTTTCAGACGGGAGAACACCTGACATAAGGTACGCAGACGCGAGAGAACACCTGACATAAGGTACGCAGGAGAACACCTGACCTAAGGTACACAGACGCAGGAGAACACCTGACATAAGGTACGCATACGTGGGAGAACATCTGACATAATGTGCGCACGCGGGAGAACACCTGACATAAGGTACGCAGACGCGGGAGAACACCTGACATAAGGTACGCAGACGCAGGAGAACACCTGACATAAGGTACGCAGGAGAACACCTGACATAAGGTACGCAGGAGAACACCTGACATAAGGTACGCATACGCGGGAGAACATCTGACATAAGGTGCGCACGCGGGAGAACACCTGACATAAGGTACGCAGACGCAGGAGAACACCTGATATAAGGTACGCATATGAGGGAGAACACCTGACATAAGGTGCGCACGCGGGAGAACACCTGACATAAGGTACGCAGACGCAGGAGAACACCTGACATAAGGTACGCAAGAGAACACCTGACATAAGGTACGCAAACGCAGGAGAACACCTGACATAAGGTGGGCACGCGGGAGAACACCTGACATAAGGTACGCAGACGCGGGAGATAAGAGCCCCGTTGGCTACCTATCTGCACCCTTGATGATGATACCTCCAATGTTGTGCAAAGTGCTCCGATTCCTAACTGGTCAGCTGCAGCAGCAGGCAAAGGAAAGGCAGAGTTGCTATGTACGTGTGTGTGTGAGTGTGTGTGTGTGTGTGTGTGTGTGTGTGTGTGTGTGTGTGTGTGTGTGTGTGTGTGTGTGTGTGTGTGTGTGTGTGTGTGTGTGTGTGTGTGTGTGTGTGTGTGGGCCATCAGGCCAGCAGCAGGTGTAGGAAGAGGGCTACATTATATTGTGCAATAATGTGTATTACGTTTGTGTATTTATTTACGTAAGATGACAGACATCTTAATTTCCTTTGGAGTTAATAAAAAGTACTCCACAATCTCTGGCTAATCGCCTGGCCTGTGCAGACAGCTCCAGCCAGATAACCACCACCCACCAGCACGACACGTCGCACGTCACACGTCTAGCCTCAGTCCATGTTGCCTGATAAAAAGCAAGAAAGAAATACGTTCTACTCTGTCGGTTTGAGGCAGCCAGATAATAAAAGCAACTAAAGTAAACCTGTGTCAGGCAGTAAGGTTTACTGTTGGATCTTCTCCTGCTGTTTTGCCCACAGTGCTGTTGTCCAGGTCACGTTACAGGAGCTGCAATACATTACGCACATGAAGTAAAGATGAGCCACTCTGGCCATTACTATGCTCCCCACTGGCCCTCTAGTCTGCTCTAGTCCAGGACACACACACACACACACACACACACACACACACACACACACACACACACACACACACACACACACACACACACACACACACACACACACACACAAACACACACACACACACACACACACAGATGGCAATGACCCCCCCACCCCCACACCCCACACACACACAAACACATAAAATACTGATGACCCTGCCCCATCTCCACACACACACACAAAATACCGATGACCACCCCTCACCACCCCCTCTTCTCCCAATACTAATGACCAAACCCCAATAATGGTGACCCCCCCCCCCCACACACACACACACACCTCTGCCCCAATACTGGGAATGCTGACCAAGCTCCACCCCTCCTCCACATATCTGTTCTGCTAGGTGCTGATCACAGACGATGCGGCGCAAACATCACCAGGAGTTCCAAGAATGGAGGAACATAGTGTGTGACATCATCACTGGCGTCACCCAATCAGCTGAGAGCCCAAGGCCACCACTGATGCCACTAATGTCACGTGATGTTCTCGTCCCCCGTCTGATGTCACGTGATGTCTCATCCCCCGTCTGATGTCACATGATGTCTCATCCCCCGTCTGACGGAACACGGTCTTCTGGAGAAACACAGACAGCACCATCATCATCACCATCATCATCATCATCATCATGACAACATCACCCGACCCAGCCTCCTCCTCCTTTTCTCCCCAACTCCTCTTCCCTTCCTTCTCCTGCTGCATTCCTCCTCCTTTCTGCTTAGTCACTCCTACTTTCTCCTTAGTCACACCTCTCTCCTCTCCTCTCCTCTCCTCTCCTCTCCTCTTGTCACTCCTCCTCTCTCCTCTCATCTCCTCCTCTCTCCTCTGGATGCTCCTCTATGCTGTCTACATAGGATGCTGTGGGTGCTCTGTAGGCCTCTATGCTGTCTAAATAGGCTACATGGTGTGGGTGCTCTGTAGGCCTCTATGCTGCCTAGATATGATGGTATGGATGCTCTGTAGGCCTCTATGCTGTCTACATAGGATCATATGGATGCGCTGTAGGCATATATGCTGTCTAAATAGGATGCTATGGATGCACTGTAGGCCTATATGCGTCTAGATAGGCTGCATGGTGTGGGTGCTCTGTAGGCCTCCCTGCTGCCTAGATAGATGTCTAGACATGATATTGACGCTGTCTACTAGGCCTCTATGCTGCCTAAGTAGGCTGCATGGTATGGATGCTCTGTAGGCCTCTATGCTGCCTAAGTAGGCTGCATGGTATGGACGCTGTCTACTAGGCCTCTATGCTGCCTAAGTAGGCTGCATGGTATGGATGCTCTGTAGGCCTCTATGGGTCTTTAAGAGTGATCTATAGACCTATCCATCTATCTGGTCTGTCTTGTCAGCTGCAGTTCTGGTGCCAACTGCCTGATGCAACAGCAGCACACTGCGGACACAACATACAGCACAGCACACACACAGCACCAATACACACTACAGCACAGCACACACACAGCACCACAATACACTGCGGACACAACACAACACACAGCACAGCACACACACAGCACCAACACACACTACAGCACAGAGCACAGCACCAACACACACAACACACAGGCTCACAGACTACACACACAGCACAGAGCACAGCACCAACACACACTACAGCACAGAGCACATACACAGCACCAATACACACTACAGCACAGCACACACACAGCACCACAATACACTGCGGACACAACACAACACACAGCACAGCACACACACAGCACCAACACACACTACAGCACAGAGCACAGCACCAACACACACAACACACAGGCTCACAGACTACACACACAGCACAGAGCACAGCTCCCATACACTACACACACAGGGAAATTCACTACACATGAAATATGACATGTTCTGTAGAGGAATCTTGCAAATTTGCAATACAATTAAGTTTTGTTTCAGGATACCTTGTGAAAGTGGGGTCTGTTTTAAAGGTGGCCTCAAGTGCAGGGGGAAATCCTAATTTGTATTCATAGTGCGGTCCGTGGAAGACTTTTATGGTCCTTGGAGGAATTAAGTGGCCCCTTGAATGAAAAGGTTCCCCACCCCTGACTTACAGCCTGTCCGCCTGTGCCTAGCACAAATACCTGCCTGCTCACTGCGCATGTGCAAACCCACAGGGCAGGGCAGAGGGGTCGCCATGGAGCCCAGAGGCTCAGTTCTTCTGCTGTCGTGCCCTTTGGCTGCTACAACCACAACTCCCGCCACCGTGCAACCGTGGCTGTTGCGGGTCAAAATGCCCTTTCGCCCTGGATCATGATACTGTAGGCCTATGTCCCCGTTAAACATGGCCCACGACCCCGCCGTGACACGCGCTCACTCGGGGGAACCTGAGCATGGTGCCGTGCCGCCACACTGCTCCCTTGGGGCGCCATTGAGGGCTGCCCCCCTTGCACGAGTGAGGCATAAATGCAATTTCGTTGAGTGTGCAGTGCTCACTTGTGTGCTGTGGAGTGCTGTGTCACAATGACAATGGGAGTTGGAGTTTGCCAATGGGCTTTCACTTCACTTCATCACCAGTCATGGGTGAGCGGTTAGGGCGTCAGACTTGCATCCAAGAGGTTGCCGGTTCGACTCCCGACCCGCCAGGTTGGTGGGGGGAGTAATCAACCAGTGCTCTCCCCCATCCTCCTCCATGACTGAGGTACCCTGAGCATGGTACCGTCCCACCGCACTGCTCCACATGGGGCGCCACTGAGGGCTGCCCCCTTGCACGGGTGAGGCATAAATGCAATTTCGTTGTGTGCAGTGTGCACTTGTGTGCTGTGGAGTGCTGTGTCACAATGACAATGGGAGTTGGAGTTTCCCAATGGGCTTTCATCACCTGATGAATGTCGTCGCGTCGGGCTGTACACTCGTATCAGTGAACAAACTTACATCGTTTCAATTTCAAAACGACCTATATGCTACAATTCCCATCCCATGTACAGTCACGTTTCGCCATCCTCGAGACCCATTTCAGAGCGGGGGCGGCAAGGAGCACGAGACCCCCTCTCGAGCGGGTAGTGTACTGTAGTAACGGGCTGAACCACTTTTCCAAAACAGGGGGGCTGGGGAGTCCTCACGCGGCTGCTTTTGTTGCATTCACTGGTGTGCTGAGCGTCCATACTGACCAATTCAAGCCGAATGGCTATACACATGAAATCTGTAGTTGTAAAAAAATTTCTGAAATGCTATGGCTGTGCAAATCAACATTAGTAACATTGCAAGCGTCGCGCACTCCCCTGCCGCACTCGCGCACTCCTCCACTGCACCCGACCCGGCTCTTCTGAATCAGACGAGCAAGTGAAGTGATACAGGGCTACAGTGTGTACTGGGCTCGGTCTGGCACGTGTCTCACTGATGCTCGCGTTAACCTGATAGATAATTAGCCTACACATCGGAAGAAAACGGATATCGAAACAACTTTTGGGAGATCACATCCACCGCTCTCTTGTCTGAAATCAGGTAGGCTAATGTAAGAGTGCATTGTAACTGATGCTCGTGGCAGCTGATGGGTTGTGGTCCTCGGCAGCAGCAGCAGCAGTAGGGATGCGACTCGGATGCTGTGGATGATGGAATAGGCTAGTCCACATGGGTGGCATTAGGCAGGAGAAGGGGAGAGAAGATAGGGATGAGGAGGGGAGAGGAGAGGAGGAAGAGAGGAGACAGGAGAGAGTAGAGTAGAGTAGAGTAGAGGAGGCTGTGGCTGATGAAATAGTCCACATGGGTGGCATTATGCTCTGCATGGACGGAGAGGGGAGAGGAGAGGAGAGGGGAGGGGGGTCTTAATTCAAGGGGCACCCTGCACGATACTAAACAGCTAATTTCATATTGCGTAACACAACACAGCGCGTCTGCTTTGTGCCACATGTGTGCGTCTATATGGAGCAGCATCGAGGTCCTCCACTGCTATTTATTATTTATTATTTATTATTATCGCATTGTGGCTGATGTATCCTGCATCACGTGCTCGTGTGCTGTGGATGTGGGTTAAAATGAGGTGAAATGGCCTGATTTCATTTTCTTCTTTATCCAGGCCACTGGAGCCCAACATTAATTATATTAAACAGTTCATCTTATTATTGCGCACAAATGAACAGAATTGATTCTGTTCATACCACGCCATGCTCTTGTACACAAAATAGAGTGTAGGATTTAACTAGTTGGGTCTATTTGATTGAATTAAATCCTGGCTGGCAGCGGTTTTCGCTGGCGGGATGAATGGATGCGCCGTAGTTTAAGTGTGCCCGCGTCCTGGCGCATTTTAGGAGGCTAATCCGCGACGTGAAGAAAAGCTATTAATCACTTAAGTCGCGACTGCACGGGAGGGGAGGGTAGTATCTCGAGAGTCTCACATTGTTGGGGCTGAACCACCAACCACGGAGGGCGAGATTTGGGAACTTCTTTGTGTACACACTGTACAGTAGCCTATGTGCGAGTGATGTGTGTGCCCGTGTATGTTATGGCATATTTGTCAACGATGCTATAGGGCCTACGTAACTCGGCTCCTGTGATCAGGTGGACAGCCATGTTTGGGTTTGTATGCAAATAGCCCCGTGCTCCTCGTGCTTGGATATCAATAATTTAGGGGAACAGGAAACGCGATAGTGTCGCGAGCTGTACACACCCACACGGAATTCTTAAGGAAGAATAGTCACCTGCCTCGAGTCTCTCTCACACTCATCAGATGTCAAATCTTACTGCTGTTATATTCCTCCTCTAGGCTGCGTCTGAGGTTCGTTCTGAAATCTCTGTTTTGTCTCTTGAGTCTCGATATTAGAGAGAGTTCCTGTTCATGTAGATTTATTTATGTTTCCCTAGACTTTGGAATATTCTTTCCGACTGAAAAGGGAAATTGGTGTCGTTTACACTAAACTGCGTTGGCAAGAAACATCGCATTTTTATGGGTATTTGGGAAACGCGCTCCGTGCGCTTTGTGATGCTTAAATGTCGATTTGAAGACTTACTATTTGTATTTCCTTTCTCGGGAGAGAAACACAATCTGGAACAATTCATTGTTGTATATTTGAATGTCCAATGTATTTAATGGTGTATTGAATGGCGTGCGCTCATTTGTTGCTTTTTGTCGTTTTTGCCTTAGAAAACTGGTGACAATGACAAACTGAACTTACGCACCAACTCCTCACACTCAGATAAGGACTTTGAGATTGGTTTGAGATCGCCTTTGGTTTGGTCTGACTGGGATCCCACAGAGTCCAAGTGAAAAAGTCCACGAACCCTCGCTCGCTCTTCCGCCTCTATCACCAAAGAGACAATTGCGCCGACGAATCAAGACTTATTTTATTTTCGGCAAGTAAGTTAGGAGTTAAAACAATAGGCAGAACATCCAGACTTCAGTTTTTATTGGAGAAAGGATATCTCGGAAAACAGTCAACATCTATCACCCTACACCCCCGGCTGGCCGCCCCGATTGGTTGGTTCACGTTGTCAAATGCCCAAAAACACTAAGCCCGTCATCAGGGCAGAGAAGCTTGACGAGGATGAGGACGTCAACGAGAGCGTTAAAGACCTGCTGTCTAATGAGGACAACTGTGACTCTCACTCCTTTAAAAAGAGCTCTCTGATAGTTACGGACGGCATCCCCGACGGGAAGGGCAAGGTATGTTAGTTCTCTCTCTCTCTCTCTCTCTCTCTCTCTCTCTCTCTCTCTCTCTCTCTCTCTCTCTCTCTCTCTCTGTGTGTGTGTGTGTGTGTGTGTGTGTGCGTGCGTGCGTGCGTGCGTGTGTGTGTGTGTGTGTGTGTGTGTGTGTGTGTGTGTGTGTGTGAGAAAGAGAGAGAGAGAGAGAGATTATTGTCAATGTCTTATTTATATGTTTTGGTTTAACTACACATTGAAGACTGGTCAAACGCAATTTCAAACTTCTGTGCTAACAACGTCACATTTTTGACAATAAAGTAGACTTGACTTGACTGATTGTGTCTTTTTGGTTTTTTTGTAGCTGTATCAAACACACTGTCAATGGCACAGAACAAATTTCTGCAAAAACAATAAATGATCTATCTATCTATCTATCTGTCTATCTGTCTATCAAGGGGAAAGGCAAGGAGCGTGATGCGGAGGAGGGTTCGAGTGAGGCGGATGAGGAGGAGGAGGAGGAGGAAGAGGAGCGTCCTGCGTGGAACAGTAAGCTGCAGTACATCCTGGCCCAGGTGGGGTTCTCCGTGGGGCTGGGGAATGTCTGGAGGTTCCCTTACCTGTGCCAGAAGAACGGCGGAGGTGAGTTCAGCTAGACTGGTGTCCCCCGCCCTCTCTCTCACACACACACACACACACACACACACACACACACACACACACACACACACACACACACACACACACACACACACACACACACACACACACACACACACACACACACACACACACACACACACACACACACACACACACCTGTGCCTGGCTTCAGATCAGTGCTGTGAATGATAGATGTTAGCCCCAGATGCTCAGATTAGTCGCCATGTTATAATAGCTCCCGTTGGTCATCTTCAATAGTCTCCAGTCGTATTATAATAGCTGATATTGCTCATCTTCAATAGTCTTGTGATAATCACATCACTACTGTACATGTGATGCCACTAGTGATGCCCTTGGGGTGTGGGATTGGGAATGATGTTGTAATGCTCTTGGGGTGTGGGATTGGGAATGATGTAGTGATGCTCTTGGGGTGTGGGATTGGGAATGATGTAGGGCCTTTCCCATTACTAATCTCTCCCCCTATCCCTACGCCTTCCCCATGCCCCTCGTGCTTTCCAACGAAGCTGTAAGGTGCAGGGCTGGAAACGCATTGGGATACCCCTTCAACAATCATGGAATGAGACTCACAGCTGTCACTAATTCCATGCATTAGGTTGACGTTAATAGCGAGTTTTTTCATGTGCGTTTCACGAAGAAAAGGGCCATCACACATTAGGACAATGTTAAACTTAGTACAATGGAATAATTATTACCACTTTAAAACCGTCAATTGCGGCGAAAATACTTAAACTTGTGTGCTGTTGTGGGTCCCGCGACTACCCCTACACGTGGACGCGCAAAACGAAGGCAAAGGGGATTGGCGTAGGGCTAAGGGGTGTAATGGGATCCAGTAGTGATGCTCTTGGGGTGTGGGATTGGGAATGGTGTAGTTATGCTCTTGGGGTGTGGGATTGGGAATGATGTAGTAATGCTCTTGGGGTGTGGGATTGCGATCTTTGGGTGCACACGGTAGCTGGCCGGTCGGTGGGTCGCTCTCTGGGTCCACACGGTAGCTGGTCAGTCTCTGGGTCCTCCTGGTCGGTCTCTGGGTCCACTGTGTAATCGCGGCTGCTATTGCATCAGATGTATTGATGTTCTGTGCAAAGCACGAGGTTGGCATACTGTAGTAGGAAATCCTGTCTCTCGCCTGTGTGTGTGTGTGTGTGTGTGTGTGTGTGTGTGTGTGTGTGTGTGTGTGTGTGTGTGTGTGTGTGTGTGTGTGTGTGTGTGTGTGTGTGTGTGTGAGAGAGTGTGTTTCTCTCTCCTGTGTGTGTGTGTGTTTCTCTCGCCTGTGTCTGTGTGTGTGTGTGTGTGTGTGTGTGTGTGTGTGTGTGTGTGTGTGTGTGTGTGTGTGTGTGTGTGTGTGTGTGTGTGTGTGTGTGTGTGTGTGTGTGGCCTGTGTGTGTGTCTGGGGCTCGTTTGATGAGGCGTCAAAACAGCAGAGTGCAGTTTCAGACAGGAAGCGGAACCCTGCAATAACAGATTGAGGAAGACAAAGTGGCATGGGGCTGTGTGTGTGTGTGTGTGGGGGGGGGGCTGTGTGTGTGTGTGTGTGTGTGTGAGAGAGAGAGAGAGAGAGAGAGAGAGAGAGAGAGAGAGAGAGAGAGAGAGAGAGAGAGAGAGAGAGAGAGAGAGAGAGAGAGAGTGTGAGAGAAGGTGAGAATGAGTTGACTTCAAGTCAAGTCAAGTCAGCGTTCATTGTCAGTTTCTTCATATGCACAGCAGGTCATATTTGGAAATTGAAATCACGTGCACATTTAAAGGCTGACATCAAAATGCAAGACAGGACAAGTAACAGTGATGGAGGCATCATTAAAAGTAAAGTGATGACTTCAATTGTAAAAAATTAGTGTACGAATGAGAGAGAGAGGAGAGAGAGAGAGAGAGAGAGAGAGAGAGAGTGTGTGAGAGAGAGAAATGGGGAGAGATAGGGAGGGAGAGAGAGAGAGAGAGAGAGAGAGAGAGAGAGAGAGAGAGAGAGAGAGATGCAGCTGAGATGAAGCAAACAGCTGATGACTGAGCAGCCCTGAAGGCTAAATGCTGAAGGCTCCAGTGCTGCTGGTGTGGGTGTGCTGCTGGTGTGGGTGTGGGTGGTGTGGGTGTGTGGGGCAATGTCAGCATGGCTGTAGGCTACTGTGGGGCAATTCTGGTGTGTGTACATGAGGAAATGTGGCCAAGTTGGTATGAGTGTGTGTCAATTCTATGTGTGTGTGTCAATGCTATGTGTGTGTATTACTGTAACACTAGTGTGTGTGTGTGTTACTGTAACGCTGGTAGGTGTGTATGTACTGGGAAAAGAGGTGCTGTTACTAGATTGACTCCATTGTACCTAATGCGATAGCTAGACTGAGTTACTGACAAACACTGAAAACCTAACAAGAATCCACCACAAACTTGATCCAACCAGCGTAGTCAGCTGATAGTAAGAGAAGTACACAGGTCTACTACTGGTTACTCAGATAAGTTACCGGAGTCAGAAGGAAAGTTTCTTTTATTTATTTTTAGTTTTACGTTTGACTCCTTTGAGTGTGAATTCGGGAGCTTAAGGAGATGCTTGTCAATATAGTGTGTGTGTAGGCTGCTGAGCTGATCATGTCAGTATGTGGTATAGGGGTGGGCGATATGGCAAAAATGTTGTATCACGATTTTTTAACATGAAATCTCGATATCGATTTTTTATCACGATCTTCCATCCAAAAAATAAAAACAACAAAAAACAACTTTCATATATTTGCAATTTGTAATTTGCAGTCAATAAAATGTTAACACACTGATGATACTCTCATAAAGTGTACAATTGGAATACAATAATGTAAAGAATAAAGTGAAGGCAACAACACAAGTGAGAAAACGTCACTCTGATGCTGATAATAAACATCCTCACTGCAAGACGATCTATACGATTTCTCCACTTTGGCAGATTCGAGACGATATTTTACTCAATATCACGATTCACGATTTAATATCGTCATATCGCCCACCCCTAATGTGGTAATACTTACTCACTCACTGTGTGTGTGTGTGTGTGTGTGTGTGTGTGTGTGTGTGTGTGTGTGTGTGTGTGTGGGTGTGGGTGTGTGTGTTCGTACGTGGTAATGCTTACTCACTCAGGGTATGTGTGTGTGTGTGTGTGTGTGTGTGTGTGTGTGTGTGTGTGTGTGTGTGTGTGTGTGTGTGTGTGTGTGTGTGTGTGTGTGTGTGTGTGTGTGTGTGTGTGGTAATGCTCATTCACTGAGGGTGTGTTTTAGGTACTGCAAGAGGTGTGTGTGGACCATTACTGTTACCTGTCCTTACTTGCACTTTGATGTCAGCCTGCCTGTAAATGTCAGTCATGTGTATGTCTATGTCCTTTCATGGTATAAGACAGAAAATGTCATTTCAATTTCCTTTTATGACCTGCGCATATGAAGAAACTGACAATAAAAGCTGACTTGACTTGACTTGACTTGTGTGCACAACAAGGCACGAGTGTGTTTTAGAGGGCCCAATTAACTGGACCGTGTGTGTGTGTATCCATGCATGCACACATCTTCATGCTAAACAGTGGGTGAGAAAAAGACACAGTGTGTGTGTAGTGTGTGTGTATGTGTGTGTATGTGTGTGTGTATGTGTGTGTGTGTGTCTGTGTGTGTGTGTGTGTGTGTGTGTGTGCGTGCGTGTGTGTGTGTGTGTGTGTGTGTGTGTGTGTGTGTGCGTGCGTGTGTGTGTGTGTGTGTGCATGTGGTGTGTTAATCCACCATAGAGCCATCGCTGTGTGTGTGTGTGTGTGTGTGTGTGTGTGTGTGTGTGTGTGTGTGTGTGTGTGTGTGTGTGTGTGTGTGTGTGCCGTCGGTCAGTCTTCATCTACTGCCCTCTACTGTAATTAGCTTAAATGCATACTACTACTACTACTAATACACACACACACACACACACACACACACACACACACACACACACACACACACACACACACACACACACACACACACACACACACACACACAATTTATCAAGTGTATTCGTTGCAATGTTGAGGCCACTCTCATCAAACCATGAGCTGCCTGCCCGTCTGTCTGTCTCCCTG
The DNA here is from genome assembly GCF_034702125.1 of Engraulis encrasicolus. NCBI lineage: Eukaryota > Metazoa > Chordata > Actinopteri > Clupeiformes > Engraulidae > Engraulis > Engraulis encrasicolus. The sequence continues at coordinate 10,032,293 of NC_085860.1, forward strand.
TCTGCCTGCCTGTCTGTCTCCCTGTCTGCCTGCCTGTCTGCCTTTCTGCCTGCCTGTCTGCCTGTCTGCCTGTCTGCCTGTCTGTCTCTATGGAGACCTCACAGCCAAAGACACCGTCACCATCACATGCATTACACACTCTGCTAGTACCCAGTCATGGGGTGCAGTATGCCTTTACCCATGGTCATGTGTGTGTCTGTGTGTGTGTGTGTGTGTGTGTGTGTGTGTGTGTGTGTGTGTGTGTGTGTGTGTGTGTGTGTGTGTGTGTGTGTGTGTGTGTGTGTGTGTGCCTTTGCCCATGGTCATCATGGGTGTGTTTATTAGAGTGCATCGTTGTGACAGAGAGGGGTCTTGTACAAATATGAGAGTCTCTGTTGTCTGTGTCTCTGTGTGTGTGAACCTGAGACTCCGTTGTGTATGTGTCTCTGTGTGTGTGAGTGTCTGTGTGTGTGCGTCTGTGTGTGTTTGAGTGTCTGTGTGTGAGAGTTTGTTTGTGTGTGCGTTTCTGTGTGTGTGCGCCTCTGTGTGTGTGAGTGTCTGTGTGTGAGAGACTGTTTGTGTGTGCGTCTGTGTGTGTGCGTCTCTGTGTGTGTGAGTCTCTGTGTGTGTGCGTCTGTGTGTGTGTGAGTGTCTGTTGTGTGTGAGAGTGTCTGTGTGTGTGCCTGTCGCGATGTGAGAGCTGCACTCTTCAGTTTCAGGTCATAAATAACAAACCGATGCTGAATAAACGAAGCACATGCAGATACACAAACAAACACATCACATGAAGATATATACACTATAAACACACCCATTGCATTAAGATATACGTATATAAACACTAGTGGTGTCAACAATAATTGATTCGTCAATGCATCGCAATTGCGGGCAAGACAATTCAATAACCGATTCGGCAAGTTCCATAATCGATGCGGCATATTTTTTCAAATTTCAAATATTTCCGGAGCAAATTAACGTTCAATTAAAGTAAAGCACTTTAAAGCATTGAAAACTGCAAGACTGATACAGAAAACAGCCATTAAAATTGAAATGTAATGCATTGCAATGCATCGTAGAATCAGACTGAATCAGTTCGAACCGAATCGTTGCCTCCCGAATCGTAATAGAATCAAAGGGCAGTGCCAATGGACACCACTAGTAAACACACACATCGGATGATGATGATGATGATGATAATGATGGTGTGTGTGTGTGTGTGTATGTGTATGTGTGTGTGTGTGTGTGTGTGTGTGTGTGTGTGTGTGTGTGTGTGTGTGTGTGTGTGTGTGTGTGTGTGTGTGCATAACATATACTGAATGAGTAGAGAATGAATAAGGAGGAGGTATCTGTAGTGATGTGTGTATTCATGTGATGGTGTGAATGAGGCCGGTGTGAAGAGGGTGCTTTCAGTAGGTCCTCTTCCTGATGCATGCATCGTGTTTAGATGGTTTGAGGTCATAATGTGTGGAAAGTGACACAACATGGGTGTTATTCAGCTAATCTATATGACACATTTTGTGTGACTTGTCCTGTCTTGCACTTTGATGTCAGTCTGTAAATGTCAGTCATGTGTATGTCTATGACCTGGCATGGTATAGAGCAGTGTTTCCCAACCTTTTTTGTCTCGCGTACCCCCTAAGCCTCTAAGTTGTGCCATGAGTACCCCTTAATTACTGTTCTATATCACTTTCTCTGTCCTAATGTGACTGCTCCATACATTTGTCATAGTAGTAAAAAATGTCCAAGTACCCCCTGCAGTGTGCTCATGTACCCCTAGTGGTAAACGTACCCTTGGTTGGGAAACACTGGTATAGAGAGAGAAACGTAATTTCAATTTACATTACATTGCATTTGGCAGACGCTTTCTAACCAAAGCAACTTACAATCGAGGACATAATCATAGCCAACATCAGTAGCAGATACAAAGTGCACAGGAAATATACAGAACAAGTGCAGATGCAAAGAAGGGTTAGGTTTTTATCAGTAAAGTAGAGCACACACATACACATCATGTCAAGAGCCTGGTCTGGGTCTAGGGCTACTCAAGCATTAGTGTAGTAGTAGATAGTCACAAAAGAGGAAAGTCTTTACTTGCTTCTTGAGGGCTGCAAGAGATGTGCTTAGTCTTGCTGCCTCTGGGAGGCCGTTCCACCACTTGGGGTCAAGGCCTTATGCTTGATCCGGGCGGCGAACGGTAGCTAGTGCAACTTGATGACTAGAGGAGTAACATGGGTCCTTTTTTTGTTGATTGAATACCAAATGTGCCGCCGCATTCTGGACCACCTGCAGTAGTTTTAGCGCAAAAGCAGGTAGACCTGCCAGGAGGGAGTTTCCTTGTATGACCTGCGCATATGAAGAAACTGACAATAAAAGCTGACTTGACTTGACTTAAATTGCACATAAATTTTTTATTTTAAAAGGTATTTAAATAGACAGCATAGACACATAATCATGTACTCATCACAAACCACGCATATTGCTTGAATATGACTCAAAAACAGTTTTTATTACACTGTAATTACCTCTTGCTCACACATGTGCAGACAGACACATCTAAGAATGGACACAAAATGCGAGCACACACAGCACGTGTTGAAATGCAACACTATTTGTGTAAGCTCTGGCACAGTACACTGTAAAAATGCTGTAGAGTCTGTGTTGAATAACTGTGTACTTTGTGGCCCCATAATGCACGTCGCTCCACCAGTGCAACAATGTAATAGTCATTGACAAGTTAACTACCATAGTACACTACTATGACATAACACAGTTACCATGGCATTCTTGGTAACAGCAGATGTATGTATTACACCGTCTTAATGAGTTAGAATGAGTAGAGATGACATGAAGAGGAGAGAGAGGGGAGATAGAGAGAAAGGGGAGAGATAGAGAGATAGAAATGTAATGAAGGAGAGAGGATAGAGATGGAAGAGGGAGAGAGATGAGAGGATAGAGAGATGGCATGAAGAGGAGTGAGAGACTGTGGGAAAAGGAGAGAGATGGAAGAGGAGAGAGATGACGTGAGAGAGGGGGGAGAGATGACATGAATGAATGATAGTGAAACCTGAAGTGGGTGGCTAGTTACAGCGTGTGTGTGTGTGTGTGTGTGTGTGTGTGTGTGTGTGTGTGTGTGTGTGTGTGTGTGTGTGTGTGTGTGTGTGTGCGTGTGTGTGTGTGGCTAGTTACAGGACGTGGGCAATGGGCATGAAATGACGCGGGTATGAAATGTGTCAAGACTACGGATTAACTGGAATTACCCCCTGCCCTGTCTTTTGCTCTTGTGTGTGTGTGTGTGTGTGTGTGTGTGTGTGTGTGTGTGTGTGTGTGTGTGTGTGTGTGTGTGTGTGTGTGAGTGTGTGTGTGTGTGTGTGTGTGTGTGTGTGTGTGTGTGTGTGTGTGTGTGTGTGTGTGTGTGTGTGTGTGTGGTTGTGTGTGTGAGTGTGTGTGCTTTTTGAACGTAGCCAGTGTGTAGTAGTAGTGGTAGGCGCATAGCTGGTGTAATGTGTAATTCTCCTATTCCACCTGTAGGCTTGCCTGATCCTATCAGTAATATATGTATAATAAATGGGCATATTTGTATATACTATGTAATAAATGTGTAATTCACCTGTCCTGTTTCTATGTATCTGCATAGTATATGTAATAAATGTGTAATTCACATAATCTGTTTCTATGTATCTGTGTAGTATATGTAATAAACTTGTAATTCCCGTGTTCCACCACTAGGGGCTTACCTGGTGCCATACCTGTATAGTACTATGTAGTAAATGTGTGATTCCGTATTCCACCACTAGGGGCTTACCTGGTGCTATACCTGTATAATACTATGTAATATTATGTGTAATTCCCCTGTTCCACCACTAGGGGCGTACCTGGTGCCATACCTGATCCTGCTGGTGGTGATCGGGATTCCGCTGTTCTTCCTGGAGCTGGCGGTGGGCCAGAGGATCCGGAGAGGGAGCATCGGGGTCTGGAACTACATCAGCCCCAGACTAGGAGGCATCGGATTCGCCAGCTGCGTGGTCAGTCACACATACACACACACGCACACGCACACGCACACACACACACACACACACACACACACACACACACACATACACACACACGCACACGCACACGCACACACACACACACACACACACGTTCATATCCTGGGCACTCGTCTGCTACACGGCAACTCAGCGAGACGAGATACAGTACAGGAATGAAGTGTCTTTGCACTCACACTGACACCAAACCGTGGTCTAAGATGTGCTCTTCCTGTATTCTCCCTACCTGAACTGCACCAGATTCTTGCTACTACGTTAGACGGCAGAGTAATGCAACATAGCCTAATTGTGTGTGTGTGTGCATGCAGGTGTGTGTTAGCATGCTAACTCCTTCTTGTCCGTGTGTGCATGCAGGCGTTAGCGTGCTAACATGTTGTCCTCTTGTGTTAGCATGCTAACCCCTTCTTGTCCTCCTGTGTGCAGGTAATGTAATGTAATGTGATGCAATATAATGTAATGTGTGTTAGCGTGCTAAAATGTTATTGTCCTCATGTGTGCAGGTGTGCTTCTTCGTGGCTCTTTACTACAGCAGCTATGTAGCATTGTAATGTAATGTTATGTGTGTGTGTGTGTGTGTGTGTGTGTGTGTGTGTGTGTGTGTGTGTGTGTGTGTGTGTGTGTGTGTGTGTGTGTGTGTGTGTGTGTATTAACAGGTGTGCTTCTTCGTGGCGCTGTACTACAACGTTATCATCAGCTGGAGCCTCTTCTACTTCTCTCAGTCCTTCCAGCAGCCGCTGCCCTGGAACGAGTGTCCTCTGGAGAAGATCAACAATGCCACCGGTAATAACAATAATAATAGTAACTAGATTGCATTCTCACAGAAAATGCTGGAAGCGGGCTTGCCTTTTGGGGCAGAGATGAAACAAAGTACTATTGAGAAAACAAAGCTAAAAGAAATGTTGGAAAAAATCCATCAACCCAGTCAGAAGGTATGGGCCAAACAATTCAGCCATCTTGGATTCAGCCATCTTGAAAGTGTTGTAGCTCTGCGTTTTGAGGATATACTAAATGACATACATGGTATTTTAAGTTGGCTAAGGAACACTGCATATGATATAATTTTGAAAATCTACATGGGTCAGAGTGGGATTCGAACTCACAACCTCCATATCTGTAATCCAGCACCTTTGCCATTGATACTAAATGACATACATGGTATTTTAAGTTGGCTAAGGAACACTAGCCTGATAAACCAGACTAAGCGGGTGGCGCTGGTTCACCAGGCTAAAGGAACACTGCATATGATATAATTTTGAAAATCAACATGTGTCCAAGTGGGATTCGAACTCCCAACCTCCATATCTGTAATCCAGCACATTTGCCATTGATAGTAAAGGACATACATGGCATTTTAAGTTGGCTAAGGAACACTGCATATGATATAATTTTGAAAATCAGCATGGGTCCGAGTGGGATTCGAACTCCCAACCTCCATATCTCTAATCCAGTAGCATTCCCATTGAGCCAAGCAGCTGGCTGACTTAAACATTCCAGCAAGACAATATCAGATTGCATTGAAGAGCTGAACAATAGACTTCTAGAATTGTAGTTGCAGGTGCTCGTTAAGAATAGAATGTTGAGAGAAAGTGACAGTTGAGATGGAACCCTATATTGGCTGCACCTGTTCTGATTGACTGAGTCATACGTGTGATCTTTCTAACAGTCTTTGAATGAAGTTTGTAGGTTAAACGGTTCAGTCACAAATGGACCTCTTGTGGGACATGCACTGACCTCTTGAAAAAGGCACTTCAAGCCTCAATGGGAAAACCAGTGTAAAAGCCCTGTCGTTTTTACACACCTGCCATTTAAAAAGTAATGGGAGTTGGGAGATGAAATTTTGACAATTCGGAGACATCCCACAGAGCTCGCTAACAACGCGTCAACTAAACTTCTAGGTGAAAGTGTTGATGTTTTGTGAACGAAAAAGTATTGGCAGAGGACGTGCTCAACTTCTTGGAAAAACGAAAGTCTTTGGGTGCGAGATAAAAAGCGTCAACTTAAGGAAGAAAAATCCGCACTCACAAACTGCGTCTCATTATTTATTTATATTACCACCATGTCCAAAAAGCAAACGCGTTTCGGCTAACAAGCCTTCATCAGTGCGTAGTAGGCTTGTTAGCCGAAACGCGTTTGCTTTTTGGACATGGTGGTAATATAAATAAATAATGAGACGCAGTTTGTGAACGAAAAAGCCTCCTACACTCTGATCTCTAGAGTGGCGGAACCTTGGTTCATGAAGGTTCTACCATTGTTTTCAATGGGGACCCAAGCTTTCACAAAATCGGCAAAAACGGGAAAACAACAAGAGACATAGACACGCTATATCAGTACAAATGATCTCCAAGCCGAGCCGGTCGTTTTAGCGTTTGAACAGTGTCTCTATCTTGAAAGGCCTAGGAGGAGATCCATTTTCTATTTTTACTGCCCTGCACAAGAGCAATAAACAGGACTTAGAGATTACTAGAATCGGGCCTTGCTCTGCAAGCCCGCTTAATAATCATAACTCCACCGGTAATAATAAAGATAATCACAAGGTCACCGGTAATAATAATGATAATCACAAGGTCAGCGGTAAGGACACCTGAGGCCATAAGAGGATCTAGACTGATAGCGAAGGACAGCTCATCACCTATGAGACGCTAGGCCCAATCTAGACTGAAAGCTAGCCTGGGAAATCCCATGCTGCTTTGCACAATCATTCCGATCTGAAAGACAGCATGGATGCTCATCCCAAAGCGCTAGCCAGAGGTAGGGGGCCAATCGGAGAGTGGGTAGGAGTGGAAAGATGATGACACGTACTACTCAACAAATGGAAGCTTACGGTTTGTTTGAATAGATTGGCTATGGGCTACGTATAAACAGGTGTTGGTAATCGCAAACCTCCCCTCCCCTACGGGAAATTCATTATGCGCGGTGTCCAGACCATATCTCACTTGTGATATGGTCTGGTTTGAACCAGCCATGTATGGTCTGGTTTGAACCAGGCAAGACTATTAGCCACCTGTGAGTCTCTTGGCCGATGTTCAGCTACCACCTATTACTGGTGTTATAGGGCTGTAGATATGCCGTCTTACGTGTGTGTATTGTGTGTGTGTGTGTGTGTGCGTATTATGTGTGTGTGTGTGTATTATGTGTGTTTAGTGGTGGTTGCAGAGTGTGAGAAGAGTTCTGCTACCACCTACTACTGGTACCGCCAGGCGCTGGACATCTCGGACTCCATCTCGGAGAGCGGCGGCCTCAACTGGAGGATGACCTGCTGCCTGCTGGCCGCCTGGACCATGGTGTGCCTGGCCATGATACGGGGGATACAGTCATCGGGGAAGGTGAGGACACTCTATAATACATTATAATATTACAGTAGCCTGGACCATGATGTGCCTGGCCATGATACGGGGGATACAGTCATTTGGGAACATTACAGTATATTATTGTACAGTAGCATGGGCCATGGTGTACAGTATATTATAGTAGTTTAGCCTGGACCATGGTGTACAGTATATTATTGTACAGTAGTAGCATGTACCATGGTGCACATTACAGTATATTATTGTACAGTAGCATGGACCACAGTGTACTGTATATATTAGTTCTTTAGCGTGGACCATGGTATGCCTCCCCATAATAGGAGGGATACAGTCATCGGGGAAGGTGAGGACACTACTCTAGTATTCACTATAATATAGTACTAGTAGTATAGTACAGTAGCCTGGACACACACACACCTATTACTCCTCGTGTTGCCCCATATTGTGCTTTTCCCGCTCCACTCCTTATCAGCGGTGTAGTCTACTTTTTTGAAGTGGGTATACTGTATATTCGAGCATTTTTTGAAGTGGGTATACTGTATATAGTTATACTATTCTAAATAATGGATCAATCAATTTTAAGTGAATCAATTTCACTGAAGCCCCTGAAATTTAGAAGTGGGTACACTCCGTATACCTGCGTTCTACGTAGACTACACCACTGCTCCTTATGTTCCATAGGCTCAGCATTTCTATACCAATACAGGAATTATTACCTCCACCAGGGAGGTTATGTTTTTACCTCCACCACGGAGGTTATGTTTTCCGTCACGTTGGTTTGTCTGTCTGTCTGTTTGTCTGTCTGTCTGTCTGTCTGTTTGTTTGTCTGTCTGTCTGTTTGTCTGTCTGTCTCTATCTCTCTCTGTCTGTCTGTTTGTCTGTCTGTCTGTTTGTCTGTCAGTCAGAAGGATAACTCAAAAAGTTCTGCACTGATTGTGATGAAATTGTGGAATTGATGGAAATGACAAAAGGAACAAATTATTCAATTTTGGTTTCTAACTCCACAAAAAGAAGGAAGAAGGACTTGAAAAGAATTAGGGTGCAACATAGTCAAATGTTTGTAAGTTGTATTATATGCATAGGATTCCACAGCGCGTAGATGTTATGGCATCAGTGACCCCATGGCCTTGGCGGAGGTCTGTGCTCTCTGAGTGCATTTCTAGTTATTACTATTATTACCCTGTTCCATAGGCTCAGCATTTCTCCAGAG
>NC_085860.1:10043338-10065838 GCF_034702125.1 Engraulis encrasicolus
CTTCCTCCTGACTGTTGAAATGGAGTAAAATCTGAATCCCTCTCAATGTGTGCTGTGGGTTAGGGTACTCTCAATGTGTGCTGTGGGTTAGGGTACTCTCAATGTGTACTGTGTGTATCTACTGTACAAGGAGTACAGCAGGGGATATAGACCCAGCATGGCTGTGGAATACACTGAATATAGAAAATAGAATATAGAATACAGAGGCAACATGGGCATGTGTGTATGGCGTAGTGCTATTGTACCCGTACCTCATGGGAACACAGATGGGAGTTCGGGTCTGGGTCCGCTCAGGGTCATTTCCCAAACCCTACCTCAAACCTTCACCTGCCTGTCTGCTCCTCACTCTGTGCTCTGTGCTCCATAATAATGCCTCAAGTTATAATACGAGAGTATAATACCAGAGTAATGATACAATATAATATGATATATAATTATAGATAATAATGCTATAATATATAATACGGTATAAAATTAACCAGAGTAATGATACAATATAATATGATATATAATTATCGACAATAATGCCTCAATATATAATACGATTATTCAGAGTAATGATACAATATAATATGATATATAATTATCCATAATAATGCTATAATATATAATCTGATTTTCCAGAATAATGATACAATATATAATATGATATACTGTACAGTATAATTATCCAGAAAAATATCTCAATATATATTTTTTAACGTTTTTGTAAGTCAGCTATACAGATAACATACAGTATTTTCTTCCTTCGTTTTAAGCTGAAGAGGATTGAGTAGCTGCGGTGATGTGAGAATGTGCCACTGCCAGTGTCACATGTGATGTTGACGATGTTTAGCTTTGGTCCGTACAGCAGGCGACCCTGTCACCACTCTGTCATCTGTCAGTCATCCTCAATAACTGTCAGCTTCAATAACTGTCTCTCTGATTTTGAGCTACATGAAAAATCACACGCACACATGTATGCGTGCATAATCACAATGCAGAGTCCCACTGTAAGACATGCTTATTAATAGATTAATAGAAGTTGTAGACATTTACAAAACAAAAAACGTAATTTATCCAACTAACCCTCTCCAATGAAATACAATACAATATACAGTATACTGTAGGCCATAGGTGGCTAACCCGTGGGTCTCGAGCCGCATGCGGCTCTTTGCCTGGTGTCTTGCGGCTCTTGCGTTCATGTCCAAGTTTGTGTTTATTTCCCCCATAGGCAATATGCATTAGAATTGCGCACACAAAGTTGATTAGAACTATGGCAAATAAGTGCCCTGTGGTCTTGGTACTGTAGTAGGCCTTGCCTAAATGTGTCCTGAATGATCACGTTGATGTGTGACATTTGTTACTGCAAATAGCCTACAAGACGCGATTTAAGCCTATGTTCTAAAAATAGCGCTTTCAAAAAGTGACCGCGTCTTTCGCTGACTAAACAAAATATCGGCAAAAATGTTTTAACCTGAAATATTTTGCCATCACTCCTCAATAAGGTTAAGAACATGTGCTATCCATATTAGATTATATCGCTCGGATATGGCGGTTATAAATGTGCAAATGATATGAAGAGAAAGGTGTCTGGAGCAGAGATGCGCTGAGAATCTCTGTCCTGCGTAGCCATCTCTGCGCTCTGTTAGGAGGAGTGTTCATCGTGGCTATTGACCCGAATGTGAAATTATGTTTTTGGTTTAAAATCGTGTTATTTTCGCGGGCTATAGACAAAATAGCGCCAAAAATAATGTTCCACCCTGGTTTATCAGCCATTGTCAAAGAGGCGCTGGCAGACAGCGTGCAGGTGGGAAACAATTTCAGTTTAGTCTCAAAAAGAAAACTTGGTCTTTTCCCCTGGCCCCCTGTCAGCACCCGCTGAAACATTAATGTGGAAAATGAACGGCGATTTGACGAACCACCTTGTTAATTTCGGATGGTGTTGTCGTCAGGCATCCAATGATCATCTCATCTGTGCGCAAGAAAGCGGTGCCTGTGCGCCTAACCCCCGAATGAGCTAAAAGAGGCGGAGAATCTTTAGGCCGCGTTACTTCGTGCTCTGTTATAAAGAGTGCTCATGGAAATTATGATGTGAAACGTGTTTTATTAAAATATGAAAGAATTTATTAAATAATTTTGACCTGTGTACCCTTGTCTTCTTATGTAAAACAACATTTTTATCTTGAAAAAACATTTTCCCACAAAAAAATTGAAGCAGTAAAAAAAAATAAAGGGGGGGGGGGTCATCTTATATTCAGGATTGTCTTGTAGTCAGGCCATTAAGTTGAAGTGTAACATCAATCTGACACTTTGTGTGTGTGTGTGTGTGTGTGTGTGTGTGTGTGTGTGTGTGTGTGTGTGTGTGTGTGTGTGTGTGTGTGTGTGTCTGTGTGTGAAAGGAAGAGATGGTTGATGTTCATACCCATGTGTTGTTGTGTATGCTGGTCTGTGGTGCGAGAAGGATGGGTGATGCCCATGTTGGTGGGTGTGCGCATGTTTATATGCCCGCGTGATGTTTGTGTGCCGATGTGGCTCTTTGCTGTGACACATTACAAAATTTGGCTCTTGGTCTCCGACTGGTTGGCCACCCCTGCTGTAGGCTATACTGTATTCCTGTGATGTGATTGTAATATGTCTCTTATGTGTCTGGCGGTATGAATTTTATCTCTGCTCTGATAGGCTGGCTCTGGTTGGCTGGCTTCATTACATATCTCTGCTGTGATTGGCCAGGCTGTAATATATTTGCCACCTGGTTGGCTGACTGTAATATATCTGTGTTCTGATAGACCAGGCTGTAATATATCTGTCCCCTGATTGACTGGCTATAATATATTTCTGCTGTGATTGGTTGGCCATAATGTTTCTGTTTTCTGATTGGCCAGGTGATGTACTTCAGCTCCCTCTTTCCGTATGTGGTGCTCATCTGCTTCCTGGTTCGGGCCCTCCTTCTGGAAGGATCCATCGACGGTATCAAGCACATGTTCACGCCCAAGGTAATATGTCACATGTTAATATCACATGTATACAAGGTAATATATCACATGTTAATATCACATGTTTTCACCCAAGGTAATATATCGCATGTTAATATCACATGTTCACGCCCAAGGTAGGTCTGTGGCAACAACATTAAAACGTCTTTAACATTGAAACATTAGTCACTTGCACTGACTAAAAGAACAAGTTAAAGCTGAAGTGTGCGCCAGCTCATCCCCAGCCTGGGAAATCCTATGCAGCTTTGCACAATTGTTCCGATCGGAAAGACAGCATGTATTGTATCCCAGGATCCAGGTCATGGGCTCCAATCAGAGAGCGGGGTGGGGTGGAAAGGCGAAGACTGCAGTTTGTTTGAATAGATATAGCTGACACAATTGGCTATGTGCTACATTCATGCCAAATGACACATTCATAAAACCCAATGAACGGCCATGGGCAATCATAAACCACAACCTTTCCTATGAGAAATTGTTAACCAGTCAAGCTCATCCCTATACCTGACACTACATCTCCCAGCATGCACTGCATCAACTTTACCTCACACTACATCTCCCAGCATGCCCAGCATCCACTATACCTCACATTACATCTCCCAGCATGCATGGCGTGTTTTATGGTGGCACTGTGAAGACATGAATGAATAATGCTCCACACACATACACACACCGCATAGATGCTCTCTCTCTCTCTCTCTCTCTCTCTCTCTCTCTCTCTCTCTCTCTCTCTCTCTCTCTCTCTCTCTCTCTCTCTCTCTCTCTCTCTCCATTTCTTACACAACAGACCTTGTGCTGTTCACACCACAGTCGCTGAGGTACATCAAGCACCTCAAAGGCTGTATCTGTGTGCGTGCGTGTGTGTGCGTGTGCGTGTGCGTGCGTGTGTCTGTGCATGTGCCATTTTACAACGTATGATGCTTTGATGTCATGCAGACAGAACACAGACAGTGGAGGAGTCGTTTTTCCTCAAAGATGTGTTGTGTTGTGCCAGCATGCTTCCTCATGAGCTGTGTGTGTGTGTGTGTGTGTGTGCGTGTGTGTGTCTGCATCTCCAGTTGGAGATCATGCTAGAAGCTAAGGTGTGGCGTGAGGCGGCCACCCAGGTCTTCTTCGCGCTGGGCTTGGGCTTCGGCGGCGTCATCGCCTTCTCCAGTTATAATAAACGCGATAACAACTGCCATCTGGACGCCGTGCTGGTCGCGCTCATCAACTTCCTCACGTCTGTTCTCGCCACGCTCGTCGTCTTCGCCGTGCTCGGGTTCAAGGCCAACATCATGAGCGCCAAGTGTGTCGTCGAGTGAGTATTGCTACATTATTATATTATATTATATTATATTATATTATATTATATTATATTATATTATATTATATTATATTATATTACCGGTATATTATATTATATTATATTATATTACATTATATTATATTATATTATATTATATTATATTATATTATATTATATTATATTATATTATATTATATTATATTATATTATATTATATTACTTAGTTAGAAATTGTATTGTCCCCAATGGGGAGATTTTTGTCAGCAGGTAAGGTGCACACCAGACAGGTTGTATTGCCTGCCCTATGACAAAACAAAGATTTACATAACATATTACCGGTACATCACGCTACATCACATTACATTAGGTACTGCACACATAACCAAGTTGGAGTCCAGTCTGCCTCATTTCCCATCCATCATAATGCCCCTGGATAATCACCTATTCACCATCCCCAATGGCTCTGTTTATCCACAAATACAAATAATAGCTAGTCATAGTTTCCTCTAATAGTAATAATTACATAATAGATATAATAGCTATGTGTTCTCTGCTAGAAATAGACCAGTGGTCATGATCATCATGAGAGATAAGAGGCAATATTATCCTCCTGCTCTTGCAGCTTGTATTACACAACAGCTGATTTCCCATAGCAGTGTGTGGAGCAATAACACTCTTCTACCATGGCAGTAGATTTCATTATTGCTATTTGATATGATATGAATCCCCCCCAATTGAGCAAGAGCTTTTGAGAATTACGATTCTGATGTGAGAAATGTATCAAACTAATTGAGAAAAACGGTAATATATGATACTTCCACCCCCGCTATAGCAACACCCGTAAGACCTGATCATACAGTATAATTAAGCAATACGCCACGAGAGGCCATGGGTTATGCTCGATTGATAACGGGTGAGGGGAGTGGGAGTGGTGTGCTGTAAACCTCCCCTCACCCGTTATCAATAGAGCATAACCCACAGGCTCAAGTGGCTTATTGCTTATCTAACATTGTTGCACTTAATCGCTGACGAAATGTCTTTAAAAACAATTTATTTGATCCGCGACGTTCAGTTGAAAAGTTGAGGAAGTGATTGTGGTTACCCTGGCAACGTTTCTCGGCGGGAGTGTGTGCGTTGTGCTGCCAGACACACACTTTGCTAGAAAAACTTAGCAAGGGGCGATAAACACCGCAGGAATGAAATGTCTTTGCAATCACAGTGATACCCCAATCACAGATGGTGCAAAGATGTGCTCTTCTTGCATACTCCCTACCCCAACTGCAACATATTGTCATTACCGACGTAGATGCGCTGGGTCTAACTTAGATGTGCATAGAATCTTCAGGTTGAAGGTGTAGGTTTACGCTCGATTGAACAAGGCTATCAGCCAATCCGAATCGAGAACCGGACCGCACATTGTTAGATTCATGTGATACATCCATTGGCCATGTCCTCATCATAATAGGCTTATTCGAGATTGTGCAATGTCTACATGTGCATGCAGACAGCAATGCATTCTGGATGAAAATGTTGCATGATGGTTAGATTTCTTGTCCAACTTACCAAATTTCAGTCATGTTCACTACGACGAGGTGACATGTCACATGGTGTCAAACTATTGTGAGATCAATGCGACTGCAGACGGGACTTGCAACTCCCGCAGTTGCTTATCCCCGTTGATGCTCGTCTGCATACCGCCTCCGAGGGGACGCACCCCTGAACTGGTTGGCCAACAGTTCACTCACGTGTGTGTGGGGTAGGCGCGTTGTCTCACACCCCTACACAAGTTTGCACTGCACCTCACTTCAGCTCCTCCTCCACACCTGCCCCCCCACACCTCACACGTGGTGTGCTGCTAGTACAGTGGTTTTTAAAGTAGGGGCCTTGGCTGGAATATATCGATATACAGTATATGGGGCCTTGCCATGGTAAAGTTTGGGAACACCTGTGGTAGTAGATCAAACTGGTGCGAGCTCATCGTCTTGTGCATATTTGCGTCCGACTTTAAATGCGCAGTGTTTAATACCACTCACATGGTGACAACACGTTCTCACTGATGGTGGCCTCAAGTGTGCCTACTGTCAGGGCTTCCTGACCATGTAATCACATGACCTCTGCACACCCAATAGGAAGAGCCGTAAGATCAAGGGCTTCCTGATCATTAATCACATGACCTCTCCTCACCCAATAGGAACAGGCGTAAGATCAAGGGCTTCCTGATCATTAATCACATGACCTCTCCTCACCCAATAGGAACAGCCGTAAGATCGAGGGCTTCCTGACCATATAATCACATGACCTCTCCACACCCAATAGGAACAGCCGTAAGATTGAGGGCTTCCTGACCATATAATCAAATGACCTCTCCTCACCCAATAGGAACAGCCGTAAGATCGAGGGCTTCCTGGGTTCGGAGATCAGCCGTGACCTGATCCCTCATCACATCAACTTCAGCAGCAGCGTCAGCACTCAGGACTACAAGCAGATCACAGATATCCTGCAGGGCGTGATGGAGAGTGACTACTCTCGCCTAGGCCTCGACTCATGCAGCATCGAAGATGAACTGAACAAGGTACACAATACACACATTACACTAATATTACATTTACATTATATTACATTGATGGAGAGCGACTACTCTCGTCTGGGCCTGGACTCATGCAGCATCGAAGATGAACTGAAAAAGGTAGTGCATGATCACATGTAGTACACTACATTACACTACATTACAGTAGAATAGAGCTCAATAGTACACTACATTACACTACATTACAGTAGAATAGAACTCAATAAGGTCCTTTCCAGAGTGACTACTCACGCCTGATCACAAGTAGTACACTACATTTTGGTTTCAGGACTCTCATGCAGTGCTTTGGACTCACGATAAACCTAACATCTAATGAAAGTGAAAGCCCAACTGGGGAACTCCCATTGTCATTGTGACACAGCACTCCACAGCACACAATGACATTGCATTTAGGACTCACACATGCAAGGGGGCAGCCTCCAATGGCACAGCCTCCAATGGCTCAGGGTACCTCAGTCATGGAGGGGGATGACAGAGAGCTCTGTTTAATTACTTGCCCCACCAACCTGGCAGGTTGGGAGTCGAACCGGCAACCTTTGGGCTACAAGTGTGACACCCTAACCACATACCCATGACTGCCCATGACTCTATATTTAGTGTGTGTGTGTGTGTGTGTGCGTGCGTATGGGTGTGTGGGTATATATTTAGAGTCAAATGGATACAGGACAAACACATACTGTACTTATATAACATCTATATTTAAAACACACACTGTGTGTATATATAGCATCCACTGAATTTGGGACAAACCCAAGAGATGTCCCATGCGGTGACGTTTACCACAGCGTAGGCAAGCCGCATCCCTTAGTGGTGACCTTTACTACAGCGTAGTCAAGCAGTATCCGCCGTCTTCTCTGCCCGAGCACCATCTCCCATCCAGCTGGGCCCCGCCCTGGGCTTCCCCTGATCAGCGTGTCCCTGCCCTGGGCTCTGTCCCCCATCCAGCGTGTCCCTACCAATCCCTTTATGTAGGGCTCTGTCCTACAGTACTGTACTGTATTGTAGGCCTCTGGCATACTTGTACTGTATTGTAGGGCTCTACTGTACTGTACTGTATTGTAGGGCTCTACAGTGCTTAACAGTATTAGAGGGCTCTGGCCTACAGTACTGTACAGTATTAGAGGGCTCTACTGTACTGTACTGTATTGTAGGGCTCTACAGTGCTTAACAGTATTAGAGGGCTCTGGCTGTGGTCAGGTCTACTGGTGCCAACAACAGTGTAGTACAGCGTGTAAACATGACATTGGATCTCCCTCTGATGGCCAGCCGTGTCTCCTCTGATGGCCCATTGATTCTCTTGGCCCCTCTCTCTACTAACAGAGAGTGTACATCCTTGTGTTCCCTTTACCCTGGTAAGACACTGAGTTATGAATTTGTTGTTACCAGAATGGCAATGACCAAGTCATAGTGCATGACTATAGGCCTTGTGTTATGTCATAGTAGTGCTATGGTAATTACCTTTTCAATGACTACTACAGCGTGCCACTGGTGGAAGAGTGTGCATTATGTGGCTTATTATTATGTACACGTCTGATGTCCTTGTCCCCTTGTTTTCTAGAGCAGTGATTCTCAAACTGTGGGCCGTGGGCCGCAAAGGTATTCCAAGTGGGCCCTGGAAATATTGTTTTTAAATCTCAATAACATGTGTTGCTGTCTTGCTGTATGGGGCAGAGGTGGGCCCCGAACATTTGTGAACATTTCAAGCGGACTCAACGTTGTTAAAGGTTGAGTACCACTGCTGTAGTGGGTCTACTATTGTGTCCCCTTGATACTCAGCTTGGCAAATTACCCTGCTGTTGTGGACACTATCTCTGCTGCATTTCATATCTGTGTGTTTGCTGAGAGCACAGGCATGTGACTGAATGTTCTGGGGAGGAATGTGGTGTTATGCGTGTGTGTGTGTGTGTGTGTGTGTGTGTGTGTGTGTGTGTGTGTGTGTGTGTGTGTGTGTGTGTGTGTGTGTGTGTGTGTGTGTGTGTGTGTGTGTGTGTGTGTGTGTGTGTGTGTGTGTGACGTGAGCATGATGCCTTGGGTTACACACATGCTTGTGCCTAGAGGCACCGGGGATCAGCTGAACACACACACACCCCTCCCCTCTCCCTCCCTCTCTCTCTCTCATTCTCTCTCTTTCCCTCTATCTCCCCCCCTCTCCCCCCGTCTCTCTCTCTTCCTCATCACTCCTTTCCCATTCATCTCTGTCTCCCTCTGTAGGTTGAGCAGTGTACTGCCCTGTCTCTCTATCCCCCCTATAGGCTATGCAGGGTACTGGTCTGGCCTTCATTGGGGTAGATACAGTATTCATATTTCTCTCTGTCTCTCTATCCCCCCCTTTAGGCAGTGCAGGGTACAGGTCTGGCCTTCATTGGGGAACTGTACTGTACTGTACTGTGCTGTAATATTTCTCTCTGTCTCTCTATCCCCCCCTATAGGCAGTGCAGGGTACAGGTCTGGCCTTCATTGGGGTATATACAGTATACATATTTCTCTCTGTCTCTCTATCCCCCCCTATAGGCAGTGCAGGGTACTGGCCTGGCCTTCCTTGGGGAACTGTACTGTACTGTACTGTGCTGTAATATCCCTCTCTGTCTCTCTACCCCCCCTATAGGCGGTGCAGGGTACTGGCCTGGCCTTCATTGGGGTAGATGCAGTATAAATATTTCTCTCTGTCTCTCTATCCCCCCCTATAGGCGGTGCAGGGTACTGGCCTGGCCTTCATTGGGGTATATGCAGTATAAATATTTCTCTCTGTCTCTCTGTCCCCCCCTATAGGCGGTGCAGGGTACTGGCCTGGCCTTCATTGCCTTCACGGAGGCCATGACTCACTTCCCTGCGTCCCCCTTCTGGTCCGTGCTCTTCTTCCTCATGCTGGTTAATCTGGGACTCGGCAGCATGTTCGGAACCATCGAGGGGATCATCACGCCACTCACCGACACCTTCCGCATACGCAAGGAGCTACTCACAGGTAGGGGGCGCAATAGAGCATGCATACAGTATATACACTGTATATATACAGTAGATACCAATAGATATACAGCA
Source organism: Engraulis encrasicolus (assembly GCF_034702125.1). NCBI lineage: Eukaryota > Metazoa > Chordata > Actinopteri > Clupeiformes > Engraulidae > Engraulis > Engraulis encrasicolus. The sequence goes on from NC_085860.1 coordinate 10,053,222, forward strand.
GGAATCATCGACCCCTCACCAACATCTTGCGCATACGCAAGGAGCTCCTCACAGGTAGGGAGAGCAATAGAGCATACATACAATACATTTATACTAATGTCATTAGATAGCATAGATATAGTAACTAGAAATGCACTCCGAGAATGCAGACCTCCGCCAAGGAAGTCGTTTGTTAGAACATTTGACTATGTTACAGCCGATTTTTATTTCAAGTCTTTCTGCCTTATTTTTGTGGAGTTAGAAACTGGAACGCCCTATCCCGCAATTCAATTTGCGGTCACTAGGGGTGTCTAGATTTGTACTCAAACAATGGTGAAGAATCTTTTAAAAAGTCCTGGTTCCGTTTTGTGATCTAGGTCACCGCCAACATTTTATCACGTTTTCCTTTGGTAATTTCCAACAAACTCCAGAAAGTTTCACACGTTTTTGAGTTATCTTGCAGACAGACAGACAGACAAACAAACCAACGCGGTCGAAAACATAACCTCCTTGGCAGGGGTAACCATCACCCCCCGCAAGATATGAAAGGAGCTCCTCACAGGTTTATAGATATACTGGATATATTGTATATATACGTAAATATAGACATAAAGCAGTAATATCACCCCACTCACACAGACATTTTCAGGATACGCAAGGACTGTAGTCATAGCGCTATTTCTAACTATTTCTCTCTTTAACTCTCTCTGTGTTTTTAAATCTGTATTCTGTTTACTGTCATCTTTTGTCTTAAACTACAAACGCTGTTTACCTACGGGTACCAATAAAGTAAACTGAACTGATCTCTCTCCCTCTCTCTCTCTCTCTCTCTCTCTCTCTCTCTCTCTCTCTCTCTCTCTCTCTCTCTCCAGTGGGGTGTTGTCTGTTGGCGTTCAGTATCGGCTTGCTGTTTGTGCAGCGTTCGGGTAATTACTTCGTGGCGATGTTTGATGACTACTCCGCTACTCTGCCGCTGCTCATCGTAGTGGTGCTGGAGAACATAGCTGTGGCCTGGGTATACGGCACTGACAAGTAGGTCACACACACACACACACACACACACACACACACACACACACACACACACACACACACACACACACACACACACACACACACACACACACACACACACACACACCTGATCTATACTGGAGAACATCGCTACATCATTATTACACACACACACACACACACACACACACACACACACACACACACACACACATTCTAACTATATATATCCTCTTGTGTAGGTTCTTTGATGATCTTCATGACATGTTGGGTTTCCGGCCGCTGCGCTACTACTACTACATGTGGCGCTTTGTGACCCCCGTGCTGCTCCTCACCCTATTGGTCACCAGCATCGTACAGATGGCCATGACCCCTCCCACTTACAGCGCATGGATACAGGAGAAGGTGAGAGAGAGAGAGAGAGAGAGAGAGAGAGAGAGAGAGAGAGAGAGAGAGAGAGAGAGAGAGATCCCTGATTGTAATGGGCGTGCTCTATAATGTGTATACTGATGTGTGTGTGTGTGTGTGTGTGTGTGTGTGTGTGTGTGTGTGTGTGTGTGTGTGTGTGTGTGTGCGTGCTAGTGTGTGTGTGCGTGCTAGTCTGTGTGTGTGTGTGTAGGCCCAGGAGGTGTCCTTGCGATACCCTGTGTGGGGTCTGGTTGCATTGTAATGTGTATACTAATGTGTGTGTGTATGTGTGTGTGTGTGTGTGTGTGTGTGTGTGTGTGTGTGTGTGTGTGTGTGTGTGTGTGTGTGTGTGTGTGCGTCCTCTAGGCCCAGGAGGTGTCTCTGCGGTACCCAGTGTGGGGTCTGGTTGTGTGTGTCTCCCTGGTGGTGATGGCTATTCTGCCCGTCCCCCTGGTGTTCATCCTGAGGTACTGCAATATCCTGGACGACCACATGGGAGGGCTCTCGGCAGTCTCTTACCGCAAGGTACACTTCTATTACAGCACTATCACCCTACTATTACACTTCTATTACAGCACTATCACCCTACTATTACACTTCTATTACACTATTACACCACAACATTCTCTTATCTATACTGGCTATAGTCTATACTGCCTGCAGTATCTTACCATAACATACACCACAACATTCTCTTATAGTCCATACACACTGATTCTGATTAATTTTATGGCATTTTGTTATCATTATTTATCTTCTGAGTCTTTTTAGTTATTGATTCATTACATTTTTATGTATGTATTCATTTATTTGTTTGTTTATTTATGTTATAAATGAGTTGATTAATAAATGAGCTGCATGTCTTGTATGAATTGTGCTATGCATATAGTCATTATTGCTATTGTTATTGTTATTATCATTATTATTATTATCATTATCATTATTGTTATTATTATTATTATTATTATTATTATTATTATTATTATTGTTATTATTATAAAGGTGTTTACATTATTATTATATACTAATAATAAAGTTAGTATTATTATTATTGTTGAGGGTCGTCGGATATAGGACAGTTTAATGTAATGGCAATGTAATGTAATGTGTTGTTATTCTCGTTAAGGGTCGGCCCATGGAGGACAGCGTAATGTTGTCTGTAATGTAATGTAATGTAATGCAATGTAATGTTATGTCTATGCAATGTAATGTAATGTTATGTCTATGTAATGTTATGTAATGTGTTGTTATTCTTGTTAAGGGTCGGCCCATGGAGGACAGTGCTCGCCCAGAAGGGGATGAAGGGGACGACGACGACCTCATCGCCAAGACAACAGGCCACACCCCCTCCTCGCCGCCGGCCAATAGCAACATCTACAGGAAGCAGAGCGGAGGGCACGCCCCTGACGCAAGCACCGCCCCCAACGGCCGCTACGGGATTGGCTACCTGATGGCCGACATGCCGGACATGCCCGAATCAGACCTCTAGGGGGCGATAGAGAGGGGACCACGCCATAGCAACATCCATACAGTACATGCTATACCATAGCACCATGTGTATGCACAGCACATACAATACATGCTATACCATAGCACTATGTGTGTGTACTGTTCATACAGAACATGCTACAACATAGCACCATGTGTGTGCACTGTACTGTGCTGTATGTCCACTGTATGGTCACATCTTACTATTGCGCTGTGACCCCCTGTAGAATCATGCCAACATCATAGGCCTACCCATGGTCATTACATTTACCATGTCATAACATCGTAACATGCTGCATAACATGTCGTAACATCGCAACATGCTGCATAACATGACATAGCACAACATGGCATAACACCATAACATGCCGCATAAGCTGTCATCACCGCTCTAGTTATTACATGTCACCACCACCAAACCAGTCATTACACCATAACATGTCACAATTTATTTTATTTTTATTCTTCATTTATTTTACTAGGGTGGTCATATTGAGGCTGTTGCCTCTTTTCCAAGTGAGCCCTCGTCATCATACCAGTTATTACATGGACCATTTCATTTCACCGACATCATAGTCAACACCTTAACATGTCCCCACCAGACCAGCCATTACACCATAACAGGCCCTCAACACCATACCATAGTCATAACATGTACCATAACATGCCATCATCATCATCATCATCATCATCATGTCACCATCTTAATGACCTTAACATGTCCCCAACATCATGCCATAATGACAACCGTAATATATGGTCTACCACCACACCACGTACCACCACAACATACCCCCAGTCTTGTCTGGTAGTGTAACATGATGTCCCGAACATTTCATCTCACACACACACACACACACACACACACACACACACACACACACACACACACACACACAGCTCAACTCCCGCAACATTTTAGCGATTTGGAAAGGAACAGGCCTGGGCCCCATAGGCCACCGTACATCATAATCCTAATGGATCATACTGCCCCCCCCCAGCAGTCTTCACAAGCCACCCCCCCACCCAGCCCACAGTGGCCGTCAGCAGAGCTGATCCTCACACCCTCCATCCCCCTTTCTTGTTCCCCCGTACCTTACCACTCCCCCTTCCCTTCAAACCTAGAGTGTCCATCAACAGATCTGACTTTTTTTGTAATCCTGTTTTGCTTCATGGCTCCTTTGAACAGCGGTGAAGAGAAGAGGAGTCGGCCGGTCGGTCGTGTATTTTGTTTTGTATATACAGTATTAGACCTACAGTGTAAATGTGTGCAAGGCTGTAGATAGGTTAGCACCCTGCGTTTTGATTGGCTGGATGGCTTAGCACCCTGCTCTCTGATTCGCTGGCTGGCTTAGTGTCCTGCCTTTTGATTGGCCAGCTGGGTGTGCCATAGAATGACAGCAGCAGCACTTATTGTTGATCATGGGTCCATTCATGACCGGTAGATGCAGAGTAGAGAACAGAAAATCCTCTCATCTCTTTCTCACCAGAGTAGGGTAGATTAGGTCCTCTTCTCTACTTTTTCTTCTCCTGTGAAGCTAGAAAGCTGGCTACTGAGTTTCACAGAAGACACAGGACAGCTGTGGTCTTATTTAGCACACAGGACAGCTGTGGTCTTTAGCATGTAAGTAAATTGATTTGTGTCTCCTCAATGATGTGAGTTTGCAGCTTGTGGAACTTCTTGCTGGTGTGGACATTCGTATGGCCTCTATGACGACCCCTTACAAGTGTCTCAGTCTGCACCCTTACGAGTGTCAAGCCTCACCATGGCTTGCTGATGCCAAAGCGATTTGTAGCCAGATGTCATCTTCAGGTCATACACAGTAGTGGGCCTAACTCTACTCTAATGCTGAAATGGCCTAGTCATATATAACAGTAGTAGTAGGCCTACTCTAATGCTGATGTCTGGTCTAGTCGTAACAGTAGTAGGCCTACTCTGATTCTGATGTATGGTCATATTTTAGTTGATGCCGGCAGTTTCTCGTGTTGAGTTTTAGGGATATCAGTGTTTGCTGTTCTTTATTATACTGTACTATGAGATCAAAGCAGAGAAAGAAAGAGAAAGCATCTCCACTATGACGTCACGCAGCTGTTACCAGAGATCACAAGATTCTCTTCTCGTAATCTCTCTACTGTTACTGAGCTGCAACTGGCTTCAGGATTTACTGTTGTTACGTTCAGCTGTTACTGATCGTAAAGGGCAGCTTGCAGGTTAAACACCACTAAATGTTATGGATCACTGTTGTTACTGAGCAGGTTAAACACCACTAAATGTTGTGAATCATCACTGCTGTTACTGAGCTCAACTTGGCCTTCAGTATTTACATTCTCTTGTTACTGATCTTGATGTTCAGTAAATCGCTGCTGTTACGGAGCTGCAGTTGGCCTCAGCTATTATTACTGCTGTCTGTCTGTCTGTGAACATTTCAATTTGACGTCTGAAGCCCCCGTCTCTCTCCACCCCCATCCTCGTCTTCGAGCTTTACACCGCTGCTATGGGGGTTGATAGCTACGCTACTCTGGCTGACAATACTGTTAAAAGCACTCAAGTATTTTTTATACACAACCACAGTGTAGGAGAGATGTACAGTAGACGGGCTGGCAGCCAGCGATGGATGTGTGGTGTGGCCTGAGGTTCCAGGGTCAGTTGGGACCCCAAGCAGAAATAATGAATAATAGGACTGAAAAATAGAAACAAATCACCACTATTGTGGTTTAAATTGTGAGCTGCCGTTCACCATTGGGGGCTGCACATGGCTGCCTGCCTGGCCCTGAGACAAGATGCACCTTGTGGTTGTGGTGTGGTGCCCTGCCCGTCATCAGCCTGCTGTATCTCTAAGGAGATAGCCTACTGTGTGGAGCGGTCTCTCTATCTGGAGTCACTCGTATCTGGTCTGATGACGTTCACGTCTCCCTCATGAGTCACTAGAACCTCCCCATCGTCCGTCTCTGATGGTTCTCCATCATCCAGACCGGGTCATGTTGGGTCATCCAGGCCGGCCATGTCGGGTCAAGATAATGTGAACAGCAACTGGCCTGCATCTCAAGCCAACAGAGCCTGCATGTTGTTTGATGGGTGTGATGTACTGCATCATCCATGGGTGCAGGCCATTTCTCCAAACAGGTCTGAATGTTAAATGTGTATCCAATACAAATCTGACTTCATCCAAGTCAATAAAAAGGACAGAGGCCTGAGGGCAGAGGACAGGGCGTTAGTTTGGATAAATCACTTGCACCCCATGTGTACTATATAAGCCAGTTCCGCATTGTTCTTCTAAGCCATGCAATACCAAACTGATCCCCTGGGGGTCAGCATGTAGCTGAGCGTCTGACAGACAGCAAGAGAAGCGACTGCACTGCAGTGTTGCCAGATTGGGCAGTTTCCCGCCCAATTGGGCTGCTTAGAATGAGCGTCTGAGGGTAAAAATTGCCTTTGGGCTGGTTTTTCTGCAGATTTATGGCCATAGAAATTAACAGAATTTAGTTCAAATTGAGCGGGATTTAGTGCTTCCAGGCGGGTTTTGAGCATTTTTTTGGGCTGGAAATAATATGTCTTATCTGGCAACCCTGCTCTACTGTACTGTATTGTACCGTTTTCCTTATGATTGTTATGAGCAAACCCTGTGCCTACTTTCTGATGTTTCTTTCAAGACAAGCTGGATGTTGTATATTTATGGTATTGTGTAAATAATATATATGTATATTATAAATATACTGGATTGACTAGTTTCTGTATCGGAACACATTGTTTCTGGTCAGAAGAGTTTGAGTCCGGTTACGTTATGTTACGTTAGTGTGTCATTGTCTCATCTCTCATGTCAACTGACGTCTGATTAACAGAGGTTTCAGAAATCTCTTTTCTTTTGTACATATTGTATTTTTCCATGAAGTTGCTTTGACGCGTCGCACAGTGTTATTCTTTTCTTTTCCCTCTTCAACTGAGATTAAAAAAAATCATCTGACCCACGATGGCTTTCTTTGGTCTTTATCATTCGATGTGATGCATTTCTTGGTTTCTATCGTTCACTGTGATGCATTTCTTGGTTTTTATTGTTCAGTGTGATGCATTTCTTGTACAGTAAAAGATATGTCGATATCTCACAATGTGGTCAGACCAACAGGCCTTTTAAAGCCAGAGCAGGAGATAGCATACTGTGGTATCTGTAATGTACAACAGCCAAGAGGTGCATACCGTATCTGTAATGTACAATAGCCAAGATGGTGCCGTTGACTAGGCTGCATAGCCAGTAAAGTGTCTTTGAAAGGGCTGGGCAAGGACCACAAACCGGGCCAGGGCATTTCTTTTTTGCATAGACCAGTCCCCCACCGCCATACTACAGTTAAAATTGGACCAGTCCACTGTATATTGAGGATGCACCAATGGGATCAGTCCGATGTATAAGGATCATAGTCATAATTCTGGGCTGTGGTCTCAAAGGGAAAATCTGAAACAAACTAACAATAAAAAAGAAAACAAAAGTATCTGCCCCTGATGACTCTATGCCCTGTATGCCAGATTACCAGTCCACCCCACCGTGAAAATGCCCTGTATGCCAGATTACCAGTCCAGCCATGGTCTTTTACAAGGCAACATAGTCAGTGAACTCCAGTTCCATCAGTAGTCCATACGATTGGTCCAATAACAGCCATTCATATTCAGTGGGATTTTAAAAGACTTTATTTAAATCATCAGTTTCACACCACTGGAATTCTCTCCAATGACAATGATTAAAATCAACAGCAGTTTTAAAAATCAAGATCCTTTTCTCACACGATGAATGAATGAATGAATGCCAAATGACAAGCCTAAACCTCAGCAGCACTGACTCCAGTAGACACTTCCTGTAGAGCTGATTATGTACATACGTTTTGTCTCGTGACCTGACGGATTAAAATTCCACAATTCCATTCTCTGTAAAATGTATCTAAAAAAACAACAAACAAACAGAGCAAGCTAGGTTACAATTAGATCAGTGCAAAAACACGACAAGGTTGCAATGCTACCCGCTCCACAGCATATACTGCTCCATGACACACACGTTTACACAGATCAGACGGGGTGTACCAAGAAGCTGATTGAGGAGTAAACCAGGTGAAGTTAAGAGGTAAATCATCGAATAGAAGAACCTGGAGTCCCCATGTTCTTATAAAAATGAGGACTCCAGGCTCTTCTATTAGGCGATTTACCTCTTAACTTAACCTGGTTTACTCCTGAACCAGCTTTGTAGTATAGGCCCCAGTCCTCTGCACATCTCCTCTCCTCTTCACAGCAAAAAATGAAATCTTAGCAAGCTTATTTTTTGTAGTTTCAAGTAAAAACATCTAGTCAATCTTAGTTGCACTAAAAATCACCTAATAACAAGTACTTCTGAACTAGAACTTTGAAAATGTAGACAAGTTCTAAGACATTTGTCCGTGAGGCAAATAATTTTAACTTTAAAGAGATATTTTTTCACTTCTAGTTCTAAGTTCTAGTTCATAAGTACTAGTTATGGGGTGATTTTTACCTAAATTAAAAGACTGACTAGATACTTGAAACTTGAAAAATAAGCTTGCCAAGATTTCATTTTGTCCGTGGTCTTCTCTCCTACACCTCTCCTCTCCACCTCCTCTGTTGATTGACACGCATCTGGCCCAATCAGGAACCTCCTCAGACAGCCTTGGCGAATCCGACGCGGTCGTTGTCTCTGTCGAAGACGGTGTAGTATTGGCCGATGAAGACATCTCCCAGAATCCATAGCGGCCCGGCAGGGGGCGGGATCTCAAGACCCATGAAGCCACTCAGGCAGATGGACTTACCGGCCTGCGTCTCCTAGAACACACACACACACAAACACGTTAGTACTGAAGCCACTCAAGCAGATGGACTTACCGGCCTGGGTCTCCCATCTCTCACACACACATGCACGCACGCACGCAACTCACTCCCAGAGAGTGGAGAGCATACCTATACTCCACACCACTGCTGTTCGGCCGTCCATCTGACCTCTACTGATCCCTAGTGGTGGGAGCAGCATATTGCAACTACACTGTGAGTTCTTTCCATTGTCCTAAAGGGCTATGCATACTTCACGTGCGCACTTTGGTCTGCCACATTTTAATGGTTCTCGCACCAAATGCGCCATTCATAGTCAAAACCGCCATTAACAGGCTTTCGCTTGCATTTTCGGAAGTGTGCTGTTCATGAGAGAAACTGCAGTATCTTTCGCAACTCGCAGAATGAGTTCTACAGATGTATATAAATAGAAAGCCAAACACGGCTGCTGTAGGGCTACTGACTTGTGACTTACCACAATGAAACCTAGATTTTTGTTGTAGCCTACATTGCCAGATCATTCCAAGACCATGTGAGAGCATTGTTCTGGCTGCAGAATTTATAAATAGATCGGCAAACAACGTGCTTCTGAACAAAGTAAACAATTGTTTCACTGAACAACATTTAAGGGAGAAGATAAAATAACTCTCAATGACATTTTATATCGTCAAAATGATGCAGGGTCCATTCTCTAGTAGCCTACAGTAGTTGTAGCCTCTCTTCGCAACTCCTGCTTTGCCTGTCTACCTACATGGTCGCTGGTGGCGCACGCCAAGTTACAAAAAATGTGGGGTGCACGACCTCGCGCTGCGTCAGCTTGCGGAGGGGAGTGTGACGTCATTTTGAGCGTGCGCCATCGTCGCGAGTGAGGTATGAATGAGGTTAGTGCCAGTAACGCTACTGTATGTATGAATCCGCCTTGACTCCCATCCTATCTTGTGCTTGTGTCCTCGTGATGACGTCGCAACATGTCATTGACGACACAAGTTCATAATTCAAAGCGCAATTCAAAGGTCATTTTCCTCACTTGTAATCTGGATGACGTTGAATGGAGAAAAGTCATCCAGAAGTTGTTGTGGCTAGGCTGACGGCAGGGAAACTTTTGTTTTCTCCACAGAGGTGGGGCGTCAGCAGAACGCAAGGCCACAAGCACTGTTGCCAGATTGGGCTGTTTCCCGCCCAATTGGGCTGCTTAGGATGGCCGTGTGCGGGTAAAAATGGCATTTAGCAGAAAAATGTTGTGCTTCTAGGCGGGTTTTGAGCATGTTTTGGGCTGGAAATCACACACACAAACGCGAAAGCGCTCATGTCCACCTTTGAGAGGTTCCTCGGTGAGGGAGTAGGTCTTGCCGCACACTATATTATGCAAAATCTCTCTCACACACACACTTCTCTGCTAAACCCACCTTCAGGATGTATTGTTCACCAGTGAGTGAGTAGGTCTGTACACTAGAGAGGGGTGTGTGTGTGTGTGTGTGTGTGTGTGTGTGTGTGTTTACCTTGAGGATGTACTGCTCCCCGGTGAGTGAGTAAGTCTTGCCTGCGATGTTGAAGGAGATGGTGGGCAGAGTGGGAACCTTCTTACAGTCAACCATGTACTGAGGAGAGGAGAGAGAGCGAGAGAAGTCAAGTGGTCAGCCAATTTCTACACCCTAAAAACACTAAATCAAAGATGATTTGATCTTTTGATATTGTATTGACTCAAAACCATATGTTTGTGTGTAATTATCTTAATTCAAACCGTATGTATTATCTATTGCCCCATGCCAGTGCAGCTGATGTGAGAGCAGCGCAAAAAAGACTGTCTGACATTGGACGGTAAGCAAATAATTCTATTTTCAAAACCAATATACACTTAAGTTTAAAACTTCTGATCCTTTCCGATGTATTTTCACCGTCAACAATACAGGTTTATTTTACACAGCCTGCTTTCAATACGCCACGACTCAGGTCTCGAGATGCAATCTGCAGTGTCCAAGCCTGCATTGACAGGCAGTCCATGATGGATAACACAAGCCGGTTATTCAATAAACTATAGGACACTATCAATTCTTCAGACCCTCTTCTGTGTGTTTTCAGAATCACAACTAAGTTCATAATTTTATTTGGCAATCGTAGTTTTACGACACCTAGCTATAGGCTACTGCTCCGGGGGCTTTGGCTGAAATGACAGGGTGTAGCGAACACAAGCACCATGGCAACTTTCGGAAAAGATTGTTTTGATGTGTGTGTGTGTGTGTTACCTCTCCCTGTATAAGGGGGATGGCTCCAATAGCCTTCTGCAGGGCCTTGACCTCAGCTGGGGGGCCGGTGATCAGGGAGGTTCCAGTGTCCACGATCGCCTCACAACCGTCCTTACACAGAGTCAACTTGTCACCAACACCAACACTGTAGACACACACACACACACACACACGTTACATATTTACATACAATACATCACACCCGTCTTTACACAGAGTCAACTTGTCACCAACACCAACACTGTAGACACACACACACACACACACACGTTACATATTTACATACAATACATCACACCCGTCTTTACACAGAGTCAACTTGTCACCCACACCGCGCACGCACACACACACGCACACGCACACCAGTCCTTACACAGAGTCAACTTGTCACCAACACCCACACTGTAGTAGACACGCACGCACGCACCAGGTCAACACACACCACCACTATTGCCAGACATCAATAGCAGACTGTTACCTATGTCATATAAATGGTCATTTCATGTCATAGACATATTAGGGACTCATGTCATAGTGCAGTGTTTCCCAACCAGGGGTACGTGTACCACTAGGGGTACTTGNGCACACCTTACGGGGTACTTGGAAAAATGGTAATTTTAACAAATGCATGGATCATAGTCACACTGGAATAGAAAAAAAAGCAATGTAAAACATGAGTTAGGGGGTACTCATAGTACAACGAAAAGGGTTGGGGGTACATGAGACAAAAAAGGTTGGGAAACACTGTCATAGTGTATGTAATGTAATGTATCCAATTATATCTTGGTGCAGAAGTGGTGCACTGGTGTAGTAGCATGGAATGGTTATTTATATACTAATAATAGTACTTTATATAATAACAATAGTAATAATAGTGTATAATAATGTATAGTGATAGTGTATATTACATGTTGGTGGTAGAGAGAAGTGGTGCACTGGTGTGGTAGCACGAGGGTTGGTGTTGGTGTTGCGCTGCGTTGCGTTGCCCAGGTGACCTTTGGGTAGCGTTGCGGTACCCAGCTGGTGACCTTTGGGAGGACTTAGACCAGGAGAGCCATGAATGCAGCTCAGGACTGGGTGTGGCCTCCTGTCTCTGGAAAGGTCACCTGAGGGTGTGTGTGCGTGTGTGTGTGTGTGTGTGTGTGTAAAAGCCACTTCATCTGGGAACCAGCACAGCCCCTCCGTCTCAGCCTGGCCAGTACCCTGTGTACTGTACTGGGTGGCCTGAGCTGGGCTGGTTTGTGTTTCTGAAAGGGGTAGGAGTGGATGTCTGTTGTTGTGATTGAGAACGATCGGTTGAAATGCCAAAAGCAGGATTACTTTCCCCTAAAACCTTCTGACAAACAAACACTTTCCCCATCCCAAGGCGTGCCTCCATCCCCCAATCTCCTCTCCCGGTGTGTGTGTGTGTGTGTGTGTGTGTGTGTGTGTGTGTGTGTGTGTGTGTGTGTGTGTGTGTGCGTACCCGTCCACGTGTATCTGCCAGTAGGCCTGTCGTGTGATGGGGGCGTAGTTGAAGTCTCCAGTGAAGTAGGTGGGGTCAGTACCACCCAGAAGCAGCTCACCACCAGGCTCCTTAGAGGGATCCCTGAGGAGAGGAGGAGAGGAGAGGAGAGGAGAGGAGAGGAGAGGAGAGGAGAGGAGAGGAGAGGAGAGGAGAGGAGAGGAGA
>NC_085860.1:10070838-10183338 GCF_034702125.1 Engraulis encrasicolus
GACACGCAAGTAGTGAACCTGAGGCTGTTAAAAATAGACCGTAGGGGCACCATACTCTAGTCCGAGACGGTGGAAATATTTCATACATGTCGTTTTCACGCCTGACAACACTTTTACTTGTTCTTGTAATAAACACAGTGCAAGGTGTGTCTGATTGTCCTGTAGTTTTCTGTTCTGAAACTGCAGTTGTAGTGAAACCACACCATTATAAAATTCTAACTGAACTGGACTCTGCACTGAAAACATTATTCTTTTTATTGAATCTCACATTTTATTGAACCTGACTGTTACTGTTGTTGAAGCCACACTCCACAGTTAGCTCTTCTTAGAGGAGTGCCATGGAAGAGACTCGGCTATTAGTGTAGGACTCATGAAGTGAGGAAGGCATTGGTAAAGGGTGGGGATTGAACCTGCAACCCTGTGATCTAGTCCAACTCCCTAACCACTAGGCCACTGGCTTTAACCTATTTTAGCCTGGAGCGACATATACGCTGCATTCAGGTGGCTGAGATACTAAGGTTTTAATAGGCAGAGAGCACTTTTTCCCAAAAGGGCTTAGGATAAAATGGCTTAATCATTTATGCTGCTGCAACGGACCATTGTGACAAAATCTGTGGCAGTTTCACAGATTTTGCCAAAAATTCTGTGATGGGGTCACAGAAGTGTTTTCTCTATATTCCCATGTCTTATGATCCAATTTGGGTTTTCTCTGGATTTTTCCCATTTCAGGATTTCGTACCCAAAGGGTCTGTGTGCATTTCATGGAATTCTGTGACATCTGGCTGTGCGGCTTTCTTACTCTGGCTACTGGTTATGCTTATACACACCGTTAAACAGTGTGCTGCTTTCTGTGTGTGTGTGTGTGTGTGTGTGTGTGTGTGTGTGTAATAAACACGAACCAATGTGACAAAATCTGGGGCAGTTTTTTCAAAACATTTTTTGTTAGGGTCATGGACTTGCGTTTTCTATATTCCCACAGCATGCTGCTCTCCTGCTCGCATTGTGTTTAAGGAGCTGTGTGTGTGTGTGTGTGTGTGTGTGTGTGTGTGTGTGTGTGTGTGTGTGTGTGTGTGTGTGTGTGTGTGTATTGTGGCTTGTTGGCTGCAACAGGTGGTGATTTTGGGGATTAGGTCTCGGCTGGTCAGGACAACCCTCTGTTGCCACGACAACAGACCAGCCTACGTGTTGTACCGCGGCCCGACCTTTGGACTGGGGTCGTAATCTAGTCTAATCTAATCCCTCCCAACCGCTAAAGGAAACTCCATAACCCACATACACATCATAACTATATACATAACCTCAATACACATAACTAGAACATGACTGCCATACAAAAGGGCAGTAACTACGCCAGCACTGAAACTGGGAAAAGGGTTAGTAGTATTGGTATTAGGTTGGATATTGTAGTTACTGCAAACTTGACATAGCAATATCTTTAAGAAACATTTCAAGTCAACTTTGTCATAATGGACCATAAGCATTTTTGTGTGCGTGAGAGAGAGAGAGAGAGCGTCTGTGTGCGCGTGCGAGTGAGAAAGAGAGCGAGACAGACAATGTCAGTTAAGGAAGAGTGTGTTTGTGAGTGAAACTCACGGAAGTAAGGGAGCAATGTGTGTGTGTGTGTATGTGTGTGGGACTCACAGCAGGCGATGTCCGTAAAGCTGCAGTGTGTGTGTGTGTGTGTGTGTTACTCACGGCAGGCGATGTCCGTAAAGCTGCAGTGTGTGTGTGTGTGTGTGGGACTCACAGCAGGCGATGTCCGTAAAGCTGCAGTGTGTGGGTGTGTGTGTTACTCACGGCAGGCGATGTCCGTAAAGCTGCAGTGTGTGTGTGTATGTGTGTGGGACTCACAGCAGGCGATGTCCGTAAAGCTGCAGTGTACAGACGGGACCCAGAGGTTGGAGGAGCCGGTATCAAACACCACCGTGAACTTCTGGATCGGAGTACCCAGACCAATCTCACCGTAGTACTGGGCCTAAAGGGACACACACACACACATTAGTACAGGAGTACCCAGACCAATCTCAACATAGTACTGGGCCTACGGACAGTCATCAGACCCTCTTCTCTCATCACGCCTGGTTGCCAGATACTGTTCTCTCCACCACGCCATGGTTACTGATGTCAGTCACACACACACTTCTGCCCACCATACCACGCACGCACGCACGCGCAACCTGACGCTTTTGTTCAAAGCGACTTACAGTACAAATTATATCACAGGGCATTGGTTACAGTCCCAACAACCAAATTGGTCTTTAGTTTTAGACAGTCCGATGATGCCTCAGGAACAGGGGTTTTAAGAGTACTTTGGTTGTCAAATCACCAACTGAAAATTCAAAATCATCCAAAGCATGAATAACGGTAATGTACAGCACCACAGTTAGTTTCCAAATGAGGCTGAATGTGGATGAGCAGGGAAGCCACTCTAATGTAAAACGGCCTCTGGGGAACAGACAATGCGGAGCAGAGCTGAGTGCCCTTAAAAGGTGTACTGTGTGAGATTGTGACCAGAATAGGTACTGCAACTATGCTTCTCACTGGAATTCTGTTGCCTATTGCCAAATTTAATCTTTTCATGAATATTTACAAAGTAATAAACTAGTATGACCAAAGTACAGTAAGTTTTTCAGCTAAAAAAGTCCCATTTCTGGAAATTCAAAATGGCAGACCATGGAGAAGATTCCCCATTTTGTGTACAAAGAGTGAGATTTTCCCAGTCACATTGAATACATAGAATTTAATGGTGGTGGTAAGTATTAGTTAAAAAGGTAACGTTTGTGAATGGGCAGCATGGATTCTGGAAATGAACAACTGAAAGCATTAAACGGTGCACCTTTAACCCATTGAGGTCTAAGTGCCCTTGAGAGGGCAATTTGACATGTCTCTAAAAACAAATCTGTAACTCTGTGAGTTTTTGTCATTGAAACACATAAGTTACACCATTAGAAACCTCAGACCTTCCAGATTTCAAATATATATATTAAATAAATTATATAGCTGGCCCAATTTAAAGAAAGTGAAAAGAAATCTTCGCATATTCTGTACTCTCTGCCTGTAGCAGCCACACCTATAGCTATTCACATGTAAAGTACCAGTGCTTGAGTGGCTATTCAGAGGTGACAACACGCCCCTTTCAGGTAGGGTAAACACAGCAGACGTAGAGTGACAGGGGGGTTGGGGCTATCAGAGCACATGGGGATTGACAGGGGGTGTGGGCCATTAGAGGTTTTTCACACCTATCTCATTAGTATTCAAATGAGACAGGCAGTGGCAGTGACATAGTCATTCTTTTTTGCATTTTGTATGAAAACAACAAAACATTTCTAAATGCCCTTTTCACTTTTATGCTGCCAACACATTTGTTTACAAGATTCAAACTTCAAAAGTCTTGGCTAGATATATTTATTGTGTGTTTTCTGGAACTTTTTGAAGACGTCTGAACCCAGTTTTTTTGTACAGTTGTGTTTATACTCAATTTAAATAAAACATGTTTGTATGACATCCAATTTTTTTTCAGATTATTTCTTGTCAGGCTTTTCACAATACAACCATATATTCCACTTTTGCATAGATGCTTACTGTTAGCTGAAAATACTTGAAAATGTCAGGGTGGTGCAAGCAGCCTAAAAGCCTCTGAAAGGCCTTAGACCTCAGAGGGTTAAAGAAGCAGCAGGCCATTTCCCTGGTCGTCAATGGGACACATCTACACCACTGGAAACACCCGGGACAAGAGAACAGACTGCACCACAGGAGAGCGTACATGGTCCGTGTGTGTGTGTGTGTGTGTGCGTATGTCTGAAAGAAGTGCGTGTCTGTGTGGTATGGAGGGCAGAAGTTTGTTCGAGTGTGTGTGACTGACATCAGTAACCATGGCGTGGTGGAGAGAACAGTATCTGGCAACCAGGCGTGGTGGAGAGAACAGTATCTGGCAACCAGGCGTGGTGGAGAGAACAGTATCTGGCAACCATGGCGTGGTGGAGAGAACAGTATCTGGCAACCAGGCGTGGTGGAGAGAAGAGGGTCTGATGATGACGGTAACTTTGGTGTGCCCTTCTCCACCTCATGACACACTACTCACTACATCTCACACACATGACAACAACGGAACTCACTACATCTCCCTCATGAAGTCACGTGATGACAATGGAACTCACTACATCTCAATCAAGCACTAGACAACAATGTATTCCACTACATCTCAGTCATGTGATGACAATGTATTCCACTAGATTTCCATCTAGTCAGGCATTCCCATGTGATATCAATGCAAGTCAAGCAAGTCAGCGTCTCCGTTTCTTCACCACAAGATGACTAGCCAGCTTTCACTACCTCTCTCTGACCGTCACACAAGCACAAGTATTACAAAACAGTATTTCAACTATTACAAAACTGCTGTCTCAGCCCTCTATGCCACATGATGTATAGGGGCCCTTTATGCATGCATACCCCTATGGATGCCATATAAGTAGCCAACTTCCTCTAGTCCTCTATGTCACATGATCATTAGAAGCCTACCAGCAAAATGAAATATAATACCTGTGTTTAAAACTCTCTAAGACTTGGGGCACAGATTTTAGACTAGAATTAGGGACGAAATAAATCAAGACATTTCTTTTAGACTTTTTTGACCACGCCAGAGACAATAAAAAAAAAGAGAGGTACCAATGGCCCATCGTTTCCAGGTTCTAGTGTCCCAAGGTGTGTGTGTGTGTGTGTGTGTGTGTGTGTGTGTGTGTGTGTGTGTGTGTGTGTGTGTGTGTGTGTGTGTGTGTGTGTGTGTGTGTGTGTGTGTGTGGGGGGGGGGGGGGGGGGACCCTTTATGCAGACCTGAAGACAGTATCATTGAAATGGATGAGACGCATGAATTTTATACAAGAAAATTGGTCAATGTCGGGAGTTGTTGAGGTTCTAGGCGTACTTGAATTGATGATCAAGCAAAGCCTAATGCTGTAACTTATAGGCTTACGCCTGCTGTTAGTTTTTCCTCTAAATTCAAACTTTTTATGTCAAGTCAAACAGACGCCACATGCCCCTTTAACCCATTGAAGCCTGGAGACACATATACGCTGCATTCAGGTTCTTCATATTTGAGGATTTTTTATTAAAAATGTGGGTGTGTTAGAGCTGAACATATTCTAATGCAAAATGAAGGTCTTTAAATGCAACTTATATCATGTTTTTATGTGTTTCGAAGGCTGAGATATTTAGGATTTATTGGCTGAGGCACCCTTTCCCAAAAAGGGCTTAGGCTAAAATGGGTTAAGCAGACACGAAGGGAACCTGTTCACGTTTGGCCCCCATAGCATTATGTTGGCGTATCTCTACTGATAATATAATATCTACCCCCCAGATACCCTGTGCCTCTCGCCAAACGTGTCTTCCACTCCATCTCAGTCATGTGACAACAATGCCACTCACTACACATCAGATACAAACATCACAAGACATAACGCAACTCATCAATTCTGTTTCCATAATGATGAGGCAGCGTTCTCTTCCCTCTACGCCAGTGTTTCTCAAACTTTTTCAGATCGAGGACCACTTTGTCCCCCCAAAATTGTTCAGGGACCACCTGTCTACTGAATTGACAATTGACGGGTGCTAATTTAGATGCTAATCACTTACTTCTTATTCATATTTACAAGCCTGGCTTATTGTGGTGAAAAGAAGACTATTACAAATATATCTGCTAGCTTGTCTTGGAAATTTTGAAATCCCCTTTCGGACCACCTGAGCTTTGTCGCGGACCACTAGTGGTCCCCGGGCCACACTTTGAGAATCACTGCTCTACGCCATTAGAGGATGAGGAGTCATCAATTCCACTCCACTTCTGCAGATGCCATGACGATGCCCCTTTCTCTACCCATTTGGTTTCCTTCACTACCAGTACCGTCTACCTTTGGGCCATTTGAGTAATGGCTTCTGCCTTCACCAGTGTTCTCCACCACTATGCCATTTGAGTAATGGCATCTGTCTCTTCGTCACTCTCATATGACCATGAGTGCTGCTGTGCTGTTTGATAGTCAGGATGTGGAGACGTTGATTTCAAATGAAAACATCCGTCAGCTTGACTCAGTGCTGTTGCTACATTCTAGACCAAGTGTCTCTCGATCTCTTTTTTTTTACATCCCTGTGAAATAATCATAAGCCCCTGACCTCATAGTCATCACCCCCCTTAGTATTACCAGCTCAACGCCACTGTAGGCCTCCCTAACGCCCCCCCCTAGGGGTCTGTAGAGCCCCCATTGAGAAACACTAATCTAAGAAGGAAACCACATCCGACCAGATCAGTTCTACAGACCTCAGAGAACACACACACACACACACACACACACACACACACACACACACACACACACACACACACACACACACACACAACACACACACACACACACACACACACACACACACACACAACACACTCACACACACACACACACACACACACACACACACACACACACACACACACACACACACACACACACACACACACACACACACAACAGATAGTCATACAGGCATCAGAGAACTCTCACACACACGCACTAACACACACGCACTAACACACAGACCTCAGAGAACTTGTGATTTCCTGTACTGCCAGAAGGCGTCGGAAAAAAACAGCTCAGCCACCACACGCAGAAATAGGCCACACACACACAGCACCTGTTAAACATTATTAGGCCAAACCTGCACTGCCACCCGCCACTCACACGCTGGCCAAGAGATTACGGTGACTGTAACACAACACACACACACACTCACACATACCACTGGAAAACAACAGCACACTCCAGTAGAGGCCCCGGAGACTCCAGACAGCAAGACAGAACAACACCAGAATCAGGGGTGGAGTTTAGGGGCAGGAGGGGACGTAGCTTCCACCCATATAGCTCTTGAGTTAAGGGTTAAGGTGGAGTGACTAGTGGTGAGGTGTAGTGCAGGGATTCTTAACCTTTTTGACGTTGAGGCCCATTTTTTTTCTGTGCAGAGTGGCCCGGGGCCCATCTAATATTGCCCATGCCTACACACATTATGGTACAACATAAATTAAAAATAATCTAATATATTATTTTTTATTTTATTTTATATATTTTTTTGTGTGTATGTCTGAAAACACAATTAAATCCTGTTTAAAAAAAATGCTTATAGCAAAAAAAGGGACTATTAATGCATTTTGTAGGCTAATGGAAAACCTGTATTAAATGAGCTCACTCTTCTATATTCAATGATAAAGATTCCTCTCACAGTGCATCAGGCCAGAGCCATTCATACATTTGACATTTGTAACAGCTCTGTTTGCGATTTGTGATGAATCTGCGGAGGGTTGATTTAACCCGCTTTTACTTAGTGATGTGCAGATGCGACACGAGAACAGAAACTTCTAGCAGCCTGTCAAAACCGGAAAGCTGTGTTGCCGTTGTGCAATATCACGCAAATTTCATTAAATAAATGTATTTTGGGGGACACAAGAATAACGGTTTTGCTTTGTCAGTAAACAGAATCCGTTTGAGTAACGCTTCAATCGCTTATGTTATTTTGTAACTAAACGTGAGGAGAATGTGTCGTCAAATTACACTTCGCGCCGGTTGGTAATTTCTCATTCTCCATTCGTGTACTGCGTGTATTGCCGTCTTTCAGTAGCCTACTAAACCAGCGGTGCGTGGTCATTTAAGCAGAACTTCGCTAGAGTGAAAAGGCGCACGCTGTCTTCAGCATCTTTAATCTATAATGCATGCAGTTGCACGGCCCATCGCGGCCCTGCGGTGCGAGGATGAAACTTTTCCGTGGCCCTTAAGTTTCTGAATTCAGCTGCGCTTATGCGCAAAAGCCGAGTTTCGATTAACGGCGGCTTCTGACACCGTTCCACACCAGTGTTAATTTCGTGACGAAATATTTTCGTCATAATTATCGTTGACGATTGTTTTTCCCCTGACGACAATAAAACGATGACGAAAAAAGCAGCATGCGTTTGTACGAAAAATGTAACGATATTGATTTCTATTTTCGTCAAAAAAATAAAAATGTGACTACAATACCACCTGAGACGAAAACCAATAGGAAGCATTTTTGTTAATATGTCATTGACATATTGAAAAAGAATTGCCTGCTATTTTGCAAGGCTGCTCCGCGTCTCTCTCCTCCCCTCCCTCTCACACACACACGCAGGCGTGGTTTTTTTTAACAAAAGTAGCCTACTTTTCAGTGCAATCCTGGCTGGGAAAAGTATTGTTGGCCATTTATCCATGACGAAGAGGTTAATGCAGTCATGAAATAGTGGTGGTGCTGTCGCACAGTAGCAAACATCTTACGATACATTTTTGTGCAACGTCTCCACTGTCGCTTTCATGAGCATGCTACCCGACGGTCGTTGACTGATCTTTTTTCAATGTTCGCTAATGTTTGTAATTTAAGGGTCTGTGTCTATGCGTAGGCACAAGCCTTCTGATAAGATCACTGTAGTGCCGATCGCAAAGGATTCGGGAGTTTTGCAACTTGTTTCAGTTAATGACACTGAGATAGGAAGTGAACGGCCCTTCCACGCGTTCACTGTGTTATTGCAATTAAGTCTTGCGAATCCATGCAACCATGCACACAACCATGTCAACGAGAGCGTGTATGCCATCACAACTTTGCATCAAGCAAATAATATGCAACAGCTTGCAATACGCGCACGAGAGAGAGAGAGAGAGAGAGAGAGAGAGAGAGAGAGAGAGAGAGAGAGAGAGAGAGAGAGAGAGACGCGTCTTCCAACAGGTGACATTGTAACGCTTGCATACAGTAGGCCTAATCTGGCTACTGTACCCCGCGACGCTCTTCATTAGCCTACTGGTAGGCTATGCCCACAAGTATTTTTTTTCATAACGCGCAGTCCCGTTTTAAAGTCGTTCTAAAATGTCGACAGAGATTTATGAGTGTCACGGCCATGATTTTTTTTACACATTGGACGCACTGGCTTATAAGACGCTCTGGCAGTTTTTCCACAATATTTTATGATTACAATATGTCATTTTAATGATTGATTCCCCCAAATGGTATTTTCGTTTGACAATTTTATAGAGAAGTGTAGACAAGAGGAAATTAATGTAATATTTTAGTTGACTAAAATTATTTTAGATTTCGTCGACTAAAATTGTATGAATTTTAGTCGACTAAAACTAGACTAAAATAAAAATTATTTAGATGACTAAATTGTGACTTAAACTAAAACTACATTTTCGTCAAGAGACTAAAACTAAATTAAAAATTCCTGTCAAAATTAACACTGGTTCCACCACTGAAGATCAGCTGCGCCTTGACTAGTTTCACTTCAGCCGCGCTAATCAGAGCTGGTGTTGCGCTCGTGCACGGTGTACAGGGGAAGTCCATATCAACGATTGTCGAAAATGCGATCATGTTGTAGACTGGGGCATGCCTTGTCAAATCAAGTATTTATCAGTCATATGATGCGAGCATTTGTAGATGAGCGGTAACGTAACCGCATTCCAATTGAGAGGCCCGCGTTCAATCCCCACCATGCGCAATGACAGATCATAACTCAATCATCAAAGGGAGAGCCTCGTCCACATGTCGAAAGCCACCATTTCAATGCGTTAAATTAAAATACTTGCATCATCTAAGGTGTTTTAATTTTATCTTTCAGAAGAATTTGTTTTCGGATTAAATAAAGGTAAAACGTTAGGCAGAGATAATTGAATCATTGCAATGCAAACTCAAGCGTCGGCGTCTTCAAGGTGGTTGTGAATACGTTTTTTTATTGCCTATGCTGTAAAATGTAAAGGTCTACATTTAACTGTAGCCTATTGCTTGACAGCAAATGAAGCCAGCCACAAAGCGACATCAAAGGAGAGAATAGGCAAAAGTGCCAATGTTTTGAAGTTTCCATTTCTATAACCTGTCGCCATACAAGACTTGAACCCGAGGCGAACAAATATTAAGCAGCGCACCTGTCCACTGGGCCACTCACGTCTTCGTGGAAGGAATTGTTCAATATCATATTAGTAAATCAACACTAGAAAAGTTTTTAAAAATGTGCTGATTATCAGAAATCCCCGGAAATGAAAGACAAGTAAGGGTTAACGTTCGGCGAGAAGGTCGCTACCGTGGAATAGCAGCACGACAGAGAGAATCTTTAGACCCCGACGCGGAGCGGAGGGGTCTTGTTCTCTCTGAAGTGCTGCTATTCCACAAAGCGACCGACTCGCCGAAAGTTAACCCGCTTATTATATGGATATACTTAAATGATTCACACATGGCGGGGACATTTATTTAGGCCTATTTAATGTTAAGTCTATTATAGTTTTTAATGTCAAAAGATTGTTGCTGCGCAAAACAAAACAGTGCCGTTGTGGAACACCGCTAGGCAACAGCTAGGTAGCCAGGACAACAGGTGTTGTCTATCACAGCAGCTGATTAGAGTCTTGTTGAAAAGTCGCTTTAGCAGTGAAAAGTCTTGCTGCCATTGACAGCGGTCTGTTATAGACCAACCCGTCCGTTATCGCAAATATCAGACGTGCGAACGTTGGGGAGCCCCATTGAAATGAATGGAGCATTCAACCGATGATGTCACACCATATAATAATGGTAACTATTGTAGTTTTTACTGGCATTATCACATCATAGACTATTAAAATCGAGTGACTGGTTCACTTTGATCTCGTAAAATGATGGCGGGAATTAAGCGGAACGTGCCCACTGTGACATTGTTTCCTACAGGTTCATTTTTTTTGCAACACTGATTCATTTAGCCTGGTGTTTAACCTGGGAGCTACCAGGTTAAAGTTGGAGCATAAATTACCGTGGCAACTCAGCTGAGTTTCAGGTTAGCAAGGCTGATGGAACGGATCTCTGTCTAAAAATAGCGTAGTTTACAGACTTGAGCTCGGATTTGGGGTTACCGCCGTTGATGGAATGGTCCCCTGGTGTAGTGTATATCTTACGTCCATGTAGTTCCTGAGTGTTATGGAATGTAGGAAGATGAGATGAGGTGTAGTTTTTATCTTGATTGTTATGGTTAAGGTGTATATCTTACGTCCATGTAGTTCCTGAGTGTTAGAGGTAATAGCCCCATACGACTTCATTGCTGTCAGCCAACATTGAAGAAGCACGTGAACGAGAACTTGTTGTCACGATGTGGGTGTTAATAAATACAGCGCATTTAAAGTCGGCCACAAATATGAACGAGACGATGAGCTCGCACTGGTTTGCTCTACTAACACACCACGTGAGGAGTGGGGGGACAGGCAGTGAGGAGGAGCTGAAGTGGGGACCTGAGCAAACTTGTGTAGAGGTGTGAGACAAGACCCATATACACACGTGAGTGAGTTGTTGACCAACCAGTTCATGGGCGCGTGACCTCGGAGGCAGTCCGCAGACGAGCGTTGAAGGGGATAAGCAACTGCAGAGGTTGCAAGATCCGACTGCAGTCGCATTCATCCCGCGATAGTTTGACACCATGTGACATGTCACCTCGTCGACGCAACATCACCGAAATTTTGAAGTTTGACAGGAAATCTAACCGTCATGCAGCATTTTCATCCAGGGTGCATTGCTGTCTAAATGCGCATGCATGCGTTGACGACTAGTCGATCGCGCCTAGTGGTAAGGTGGTGAGGTGTAGTGTATATCTTACGTCCATGCAGTTCCTGAGTGTTAGAGGTAATGTTAAGGTGTTGAGGTGTAGTGCAGGGATTCTTAACCATAAGGCCGCGGACCAAAGTTGGGCCGCGCACACAACCTCCAGGGCCGCAGACAACTTTCAATTTTGGGCCGTGGGACTGCATGGACGAGTAGCGTTGTTAAGTTAAATGCTTCCGACGCAATAAGAATAGCGTGCGCCTTTTCCCAAATGCAACTGTCATAACGCAATGACCACACCCCGCTGTTTTTTTTGTTTGAGGGAGTCGGAAATTCATCAAGAAAATGGTAACAACTCACGTTGCAGTATTAACAAAAAGAGAAATTACCAACCGGTTTCCAGCTGATTTGGCGACGTCTTCTGTGTCCTAATATCCTCAAGTGTTAATTAGACGTTTGTGTTCAACGGTTACTCAAAATATTTCTAGTTACTGAATCTTTATCCCTTTTACCACAGATTCTGTAAGAGACCAGATACGCCACTGGTTGATTTCACGGTGTATTTCCGGTTTCCGTGTATATCTTAGTTACGTCCATGTAGTTCTTGAGTGTTACAGGTAATGGTACGGTGTTGAGGTGTAGTGTTTATCTTCTACATGAGGTGTAGTTTATCCTGAGCGTTATGGTTAAGGTGTAGTGTTTATCTTACGTCCATGTAGTTCTTGAGCGTCTCTGGCGTGGGGGCCTTGCTGGACGGGAAGCCCAGGTTGTATTTGAGGTCGTTGGCCCCGGCCACCATCTCCTCCGCCCTCATACCCGAATCACTCATCGTCCGCCGGATACTGCGGAACTTCTTAAGAGGAATCCTGCACGAGAAGAGAGGAGAGGAGTGGATGGGGATAGAGGAGAGGAGAGGACATTCATAGTCAGAGGTGACAGAACAGTAAAAGCTTAAATAAATCCATGGTGTAAGTGCAAGACAAGCACATACTGTATTACATAGCTGTTACACCATTTACTACATTGTCACCTAATGAGGTAGATAGTGTTGTTGGTTTTTGCATTTTTCAGTGACAAGAGCCCACAACAAACTCAATCCAACCAGTGCAGTCAGCTGATGTGTACAGGTCTATTGGTTACTCAGATAAGTTACCAGTGTCGGAAGGAAACCATTTAGCATTTCTTTTTACACCTGTGCCTGTACTTTAGTTACATGGAGAGCATTTGGTGATTCATTGATGACCTAATATGAGCCATGGAGGATGAGGGGTTAAAATGGGAGGGGTGCAAGCAGTACAGTAATCCAAGGTATCAGAAGGTTTTATTTCTAAGGTGCCCACCTTGGCAACAAACACCTACCACCTAGACTAGGTGCACTGAAAAGGTCAAGATTTTCTGTTGTGGCCGTAATTTTTATTCAAGTCAGTTGCTGAATGTTGATTCAACTAAATGTACTTGTTGGGTTTTTTCATATCACATTTCTTGTTATGATAATGGACTGAAGATCCTTTCCAAAGATTATAGTCACGTGTCTTTGATAGGCTACCAGCAGCTACCACCCTACCATTCGACAATGTCAAGTCTGCGGGAAACAATAGACCTCGCATTAGTGACATTACAGAGTCGCAGAACTCTCAGACAACTCTGTTGCAATACTAATCTCGTGTTCACAAGTTGAAGTTAGATAATGGCGTCTGAAGCGTGGAAAACAGGTCGTGGGGTTAACAATTAATATCCCGCAAAGTTCATCTCATGAATATCTCATCAAATACGATTGAATCAGTCAGTCCAACAGCATGTACCATTTTGTTAAATTTGTTGACATAGCTCTACTGATAATTACACAGGTAAGCACACTTTAATCTAACAAAAGTAAACAAATGAATGCGCCCTGGGCCAGTGTGGACATGGAATGGAGGCGCCACTTTCTTACAAGGCTGTTCTGATTACGCACTAAAAAGTTCAGCTCAGACAACCCTGCAATGCATGTGTTGGTTGGTTAGTTGAAGTTCTGCACAACACTGCATCTCTACACTACTAATAGCACAGCAAAAATCGTACATGCTGTACACTGTGAAGTGCCGCTTTGTTGTGGCATTGTATTCAAAGCTGATCCGTTTACGTACTAAAAGTTCAGCCTCGCTCGCGCGACACTGCAATTACCGTGGCTATGCGAGTGTTGTTTGTTGTCTAAATGTCTGACCAACTTCTAATATCACAGCAATAATAGTACAGGTTGTACAATGACATTGTGTTCAATGCCACCCCGTCGTCACGAAAACAGATCTTGTGATCTTGCAGTCTGTAACCTTTCGCCTTCATGCCGAGCTAGCACAACAACTAGCACCACCAGCCCCAGCCGGGTAGCTCTAGGGCAGCTACGGAGGGCTCATTGATACTCAATTCAGACATTTTGGGAAAAAAACACTTAACTAGAGGCTTACAAACACGGTGCGCAACAACACCCAAAGTATCTTTCGTTCACACGTAACATCATTTGCCGCCGTGTTATTGATAGCGAACTGTTTCAGGACAGGGTGAGTTGGCAAATAACACTGCCATGCTAGCTCAGCTCCCACTTCAACACCAACGAGTTAGGGTTTTTTTTGGCTGGGGAAATCGGATAACTGGCTTTTTTGTTCTTACCGCACAATAGCGTTGGAGGTCCATGCCAACGCTGCAAATAAAAAGAGATAGAGTAGCTTCATTTTGCTGCTTTCTGTGTAGACAGCAGGTGCATGTAAGTTTCTCAGCAGAGATCACTGGAGCTGTGTGAAAGGAACAGACTGCTCCGAAGCATACAAATACCGAACAGTCAGGTGATGCAGGCTGAGTCACGTGTCATGTGACTCTCTCACCACGGTTGTTGACCAACAGGGGGCAGCAGAGAGAGAACCAGCAAACGAGGGCCATAGAGCCAACGACAATGGGGCCCTAAAGCTCAAGCCTCGGTGTTAAAAAAAAGACACTTAATTATTGGTCTGTATGTTGTCTTGTGTTAAAATTACACTTTTAACTGCCATATATATATATGTATATGTATATGTATATGGGTAGAATGCCCTAATGTGGGACAATTTTTGTCACTTCAACTTTGGTGGTTTATTAAAATTTAATGACAACATTTCAATACAAACAAATTACACCCTTTTCATCCTCTAGTTATGCTCTAATCAAATAAAACATTTAAAAACATGTTATGTGTTTCTAATTCGAATAATTTGGATATTAATGTAAGTTGGTCAAAAACCATGGTTATCCCTAAAGTGGGACAATCGGTTTCCTAATGTGGGACAGTGTATATTAAAAGGTCTCTAAAACATGTTTGTGTAAAATATTAATTCAAAATGTGATCTGCCACTCTTTAAGACATATCAGCTACACATTTAGAGCATGTTTTCTGAATTATTTTTACTTTCTTTTATTGGTAAATATGACTCAGACTGTTTGAACCCATTGCACACAATTGGTCACTTCAACATGGCAGCTCTATTTGAGGAAAGAACTTCCGGTTTTTGGACCCAAATGTTGTGTTGATAGCTGTGCTCCAGTAGATTAGGCCAGAAAGACTGAAATACATCTATGATATAGATTTAAATATCCATTTTCTTATGTGGACATGGTGTTTGACTTCATAGTAATTGTTTGACTTATTAAATTACTACTTTTATAACTGTCCCACATTAGGAAAATCTTGTGTCCCACTTTAGGACGCACCTATCCTAAAGTGGGACACTAATAATATGGTTTAAAAATAAAATATTACATTATTTTATATACACCACACATTATTTTCTGATGAACATATACCTACCCAACATATTTATCAAAAAATTGACAATGTTGTTTTGATTGGAATTGATTTATACCCTAAAGACAAATTTGGCCAAATGCTATGTAATTTGTCATTTGATGGACTTCACCCAGGGTCCTTCTTCTTAATTGTAACCCCTCCCTGGAGTATTACTATACATTTACTAAATCATGATATTATGATAACAGGATAATAGGGCTTTTATTTGGTTATAGTTTTGTAAACATTTACCAACTTGGGGCAAAGCTACACCCCTTAAACCTTAAGGTGTCCCACATTAGGCATCGTCCCACTTTAGGGCATTCTACCCTATATATATAAATTTAAAATTCTCTTTTCCCATTGGAACAGTAGCCAAATCGGCAAGTCACAATGATGTGAAATCCTCGAAAATTGGCCGTGATGGAGGTCTGTGACAGCCGTTTTTTCTAAACCAGTTTGGTGATGTTGGTTCTAGCCTTTGGCCTGCATGGTCATGAGGTCAGCTGTTGCCTCATCATGTGGTGGATACAGCCCTTTGACGTGTGTGTGTGTGTGTGTGTGTGTGTGTGTGTGTGTGTGTGTGTGTGTGTGTGTGTGTGTGTGTGTGTGTGTGTGTGTGTGTGTGTGTACGTGTGTGTGTGTGTGTGTGTGCGTGTGTGTGTGTGTGTGTGTGTGTGTGTGTACGTGTGTGTGTGTGTGTGTGTGTGTGTGTGTGTGTGTGTGTGTGTGTGTGTGTGTGTACGTGCGTGTGTGTGTGTGTGTGTGTGTGTGTGTGTGTGTGTGTGTGTGTGTGTGTGTGTGTGTGTGTGTGTGTGTGTGTGTGTGTGTGTGTGTTTGATACATAGAGAGAGTGTGTGGCACAGCCCTTTTGACGTTGATCTTGTGATGGAGGGGTTTCCTGTTTGTATACTAGGAAGACACTCAGTACATAGGCCTAACATCAAATGGCAAACATGACACATTTCACGGATTTGTGTTCAAACTAGAAAAGTGCTCCGAGAGCACATACCTCCCCCAAGGCATGGCATAATTAGATGATAGACCAAAAATAATCACTTTGCAAATATGAATGACAATACTCCTGTATCAAATTTTCAAAATGACACATTCATGTCAGTTCAGTCATTTGCAAAATCAACATGCTTTGAAACCTTGTGATCACGTGCTAATACAACTGTAGCTTAATTAGTGAAGGGATTATAATGATTTTGACCAACAAAACTGAAACAACCACTGAAGGGTTAGGCCTACTTTTTGCCTACCATATATGCATCATTCTCATGTGCCACTGGTTGGTCTTGGCGCTGTCGGCTGTCATTTCCTTCCCCGCATTCCTCATGGAAACAAAGGGAAAATCACTATTCACCGTTGTTCAGTCCACAGGCATTGCTGTCGGGCTTTGTGGTCCAACTGGGGTTAACTTAAAATTTAGTGAAGGGGGTGTAATGCAGTTAACCAGCATTGTGAACTTACACAACCACAAATTCCATATTTGTTGGCAATGGTACCCAATTAATTTGACAGCATTGTCAATCAAAATGATCTGCGGTGGTCACTGTCCAGATCGCAACAGTTCACTTCCACTTCACACCTAAGTCACAGTCCACAACAACATTGTGAACTTACACGATCACATATTCCACATTTTTGACAATGTAATTATTTAGGCAGCATTGTGAAGCTAAACAATCTGCGGGGGTGGCCACTGTCCTTCTCGCCACAGCAACAATCAGTGATAACATATAGCCTAGCCTAGCCCACACATCACAAATTCCATATTTTTGGCAGCGGTGGTAATTAATTTGACAGGACTGTTTGCTGCCTGCGGCAAAGCAGAGACTCTCTCGCTGTTCCTATTGTTGGTGAGAAAGGCGCAGGCATGCCGGTGCTCAGTGCTCACCGCGCGCACCTTGTGGCAGGCAGTGAAATAGCAGCGAACGAACAGACAAACACAGACAACACACAAATTCAGGTGATCACATAACCTCCTTGGCGGAGGTAATAATAAGGTTGTTTAGGAGAAATGCAAATAAATAAATAAATACATTTTATTTATTTATTTATTTATTTATTTATTTATTTATTTGTTTATTTGTTTGTTTGTTTATTTGTTTATTTATTCATATATTTGTATTTCTCCTTTATTTTTTACGAGGGTAGTCACATTGAGGCAAATGCCTCTTTTCCAAGTGAGCCCTAGCCAAGAAAGCATTAAAGACGCAAGCACTACATAGGACACACATACATACAGACAAAAACAAACAACTTACAAAAGACAAAAATATCCACAAAAACCAAAGCATAAAAGATTCAGACATAAAAACATGCAGGATATAACCATTCAGACATAAAAATATGTGGGACATAGGCCTAACCAAGAACATGCAACCAAATGTGACGGAGGTCATCTTGCACCTGTTCATCCCCCTCGGGGATCGAACCTGCGACCTCGTCAACTACAATGGTCCGGCAATGGGAGACACAGTACGATACCACTGGACCAAGAGACCAGTCTCCCAGTCCAATAGTATCGACACAGTATGACGCTCTGGGAGGGAGGTTTGCTAAGGTTCCACGCCAACTCTGCTAGTTAGCCTCGGTTACACAAACATAGGGCCTAACCAAAAACAGGTAGGCCTAAGCCTTGTAGTCTTAACATGTGGCACCAGTGAGTTGACTGTAGCTGCTCTCACTATTCATATCGACAGGGGTGGGGATAATTCCAGGAGGAGAGGAGAGGAGAGGAGAGGAGAGCAGAGGAAAGGAGAGGAGTGGAGAGCAGAGGAAAGGAGAGGATAGGATAGGATAGGATAGGATAGGATAGGATAGGAAAGACAAGGTGAAGAGAAGAGGAAAGATCTAGATTTAAAGCTATCAATAGTGGGTGCATTTTTTACGTCATCTGGAAGCTGGTTCCAAAGCTTTGCAGCATAGATCACCAGCAAATTCTTCTCCGTTCACACACACACACACACACACACACACACACACACACACACACACACACACACACACACACACGCACACACGCACACACACACTCTGTCATCTGAGATTGGGAAGGTGTAAGGTCAGACTAGTTCTTGCAACAAGAAGACTCGTGTTTGACACACACATCATGCACGTCACACACACACAAACACACTCACCCTGTGATTTGCACTTGCACTTGCACACATGTGCGCGCACACACACACACACACACACACACACACACACACACACACACACACACACACACACACACACACACACACACACACCTTCTTGCACTCCACTACATAATAAAAATATGATGTGAACTCAACACTTTGAGAGCTCCTGGACACGGAATTGTTTTTCGTGATGGACACATGGAAGTGCTCTCTCTTTACTCCCACAGCTCTATGTTTCCACAGTCTTGTGTTTCCTCAAGATTTTTCTAATTTCAAATACTTTTTCTCAAAAACATTTCTTACTGACAGGTTAGGGTTAGGGATTGTTTTGGTCTGGGCAGAGCTAGTATTCTTTCATTCATTATATGAATTTGATAACCTATCAACCAACTGGAAAAGGTATTTCTCAAAAATATGTCTTTTATGACAGGTTATGACAGGAATGTTTTGGACAGGGCACAACTTTATTTTGTTTAGGATTAGCATTTGGTACGTATTTTCTAATGATAGAATTAACACAGTGCTGTGGGAATATTGAAAGCACTTCCGTGTGTCCAAATTTGTTTCAAATTGTGCTTTTGCCAGTTAGTGAATAAAACTAAAATCACCAGTGACGCCTGGCATCACGAGACCACAAGTAGAAGAAGATGATAGGGGTGAAAGTAGTTTTCGTTTCTCACGGTGTGTGGTTGTAGGCCTATGTGTTTAAATAGCTGACCTTACCTTTTTCAAATGTGGGTTTTGTGCAGCATTAAACCTATCATCTTACCGGTACTGCGTACCAGCTGTTAATTTTATACCGGTGTAACGCACCTGTGCGCACCTGCCTACTTTCACCCCAGTTCAAGAGCTCTCTAGAAGCAGCTGAGTAATTTCACACACAAACCACTAGAGGGCCTTCAAGATCACAAAGAATTCACATGACTACCAGGTGCATCACTCCTCAATTCAGATGACTACAAGGAACATCACTCGTCTATTCTTCTGAATAGACATAGGCTAATGGCATACATCCATCAACAGTATTATTTCTATGGGGCAGGAATAGAACAGTGTGGCGTCTTTATGCGCACCTGTGTGACTACTACTGCTCTTTCCTCAGGGATTCACCTCCACCTTCTCCAGCACTCGCTCACCTGGCACGGCCGACCCCGGGGGCCGGTAGCGTAGCGGGGGGAGAGCAGTCTTCAAGTGGAGCGGGGGGAGAGAAGTCTTGGAGCGCGCCTGCTGCTGCTGCTGCTGCTGCTGCTGCTGCAGAGAGGCGGCCGCCTGTGCCTCTTTGCAGGAGCAAAAGCCATGGAGGGAGATGAGCTTTCTCCACGGTGTCAGGTTGTCAGCAAAACGCGAGGCCACATGCACAAGTGGAGGACGGAAGTCTGCACATTGGAATATGTGTTTTCTTTCTATTGCTATTGGGGTATGAATACCATTACCAATCTCATATGAAGGATGTGTATGGAGGTCACTGTGGCCTGCAGTTCCAAAAGTGAAGTTATGTAGTGGTTCTCAGGAGAAGGAGACCTTTCATCAGTAATACTGTGTTGGATCTGAGCAATATGAAATTTGTGTGTGCTGCTAGACACCTTCATTTTCCTCTGATAAGTTGCATCATCTCTTCTCTCTATTACTGTGCTCTTCTCATGGCATCCTTTTACTAGAGTACTGTTCTACATCCTTTCACGGCCAGCTTAAAGGTGCACTGTGTAAAACTGTGGTCAGAACAGGTATTGCAACTATGCTTCTCATTGAAAATGTGCTGCTTATTGCCAAATTTGATCTTTACATGAATATTTACTAAGTAATAAACTAGTATTTACTAGAATGACCAGAGTACAGTAAGTTTTGCAGAAAGAAATATCTATTTCTGGAAATTCAAAATGGCGGACCGTGGAGAAGATCCCCCTTTCATGAATGAAAAGTGCAATTTCCCTAGTCATATTGAATACTTATGGTGGTGGTAAGTCTTTTTAAAAAAAAGGTAACATTAGTGAATGGGTAACATGGATTCTGGAAATGAGCTAAAATATTACACAGTGCACCTTTAAGGGGGATTAATAACATTAGTAACAGCTTGTGAAAGGTTAAGCCGTTAAAACACGGCATTAGAAATTTGCTGTTATCAGAATGACAATGAACGAGTCATGGTGCATTACTAAAGGCCCTGTGTCATGTCACAGTAGTGTAGTACTATGGTAGTTATCATTTCAATGACTACGTGTCACTGGTGGTACGGCGTGCATTATGAGGCTACACAATTTCATATGTTATTGCCACAACTTGCAAGAATTTTGCATCTGATCTCCATCTGATGTGCTCCCTCTTAATGGCATGACCTATTTTGCTCTAAATAATAATAATAACTAGATTGCATTTCCTCACAGAAAATGCTGGAGTATGCTTGCCCGTCTTGCATTCGTTGCCCTTCATGCATGCCTTGCCCTTCGTGGAGGTTGCCCTTCATATATTGCTCTTCATAAATGTTCAGCGCACACACATACACACACACACACACACACACACACACACACACACACACACACACACACACAATCTAACACAAACACCCCATAAGGGAAAAGTCAAAAACATGTTTTTTTTGGTGTACCGCCCCCTGGAGACCATATTGTACATTTGCATATTCTTTGTTGTGCACCCTTTGGGCTAAGGGAAAGGTAAGAGCACCAAATAGATTTAAATTACTTGGCTGAAGTTCCTGGGCCAATACATTGAGGCCATTGGCCCATAGTGTAAATGGGGCTGATATTGACCTAAAACAATTTCGCTAATTGTGGCGCCCCCCAGGGGCCAATTTTGGCTATAGTGAAGATAATGTGTACTCATTTTTGTTGTGATACGAGTAGGCGTTGCCGAGATATGAGCTCACTTCCTGTTTGGCGTCTTCGCCGCCAAATTTGATTGGCTCCTGTTCAAAGACGGTTCAAGAAATCAGTCCGTAACTTTCAGGGTAGCTGTATATCAGTCTGAGCATGATCTGACTTATTTTTTGGGACACTCTCACAAAAAATGTGGGAGGGGCGTCATTTTTATTGATTTTTACAACATTCAAAATTGCGGGAAAACTTTCCGAGGTCCAAAATTTTGTCAAAGGGTGCGTTGGATTCGGCTTGGTCCAAGGATAATGTGAATACCATTTTGGTTGTAATACATATGGGCGTTTCTGAAATATAAGCTAACTTCCTGTTTTGCCTCTTCAATATGGCCAAAACACAGTTTCGTCAATTGTGGCGCCCCCCAGTGGCCAATTATCCTCAAATGTGTCATTTGACCTCTAGGGGTGATGTCAGTCATGTGTGTCAAATTAAGTTGTGATCTGACATGTCGTTACCGAGATATGAGCTAACTTCCTGTTTGGCGACTTCAATATGAGCTAAAACACATTTTCAGTAATTGTGAAGCCCCCCATGTTCCAATGTTCACGAAAATTGATATGTAGTCTCTGGCTATAGTGAGGGTAATGTGTTTGAATTTTTGTTGTGATACGAGTAGGCGTTACCGAGATATAAGCTCACTTCCTGTTTGGCGTCTTCGCCTGTTCGAAGACGGTTCAATCAATTGCTCCGCAACTTTTAGGGTAGATGTATATCTGTCTGAAGATGCCGTGTGTAAAATGTCAGGATGATCCGCCAGAAATTGTGGGCAGGGCACCATTTTTATTCATTTTTACAAAATTCAAAATGGCGGGAAAAATATCCAGGCGGAAAATGACGTCATAGGGTGCGTTGGATTTGTCTTGGTCCAAGGATTCCAGGGATACCAAGTTTTTGAAAATTGGACCTACGGGTCAAAAGTTACCGTTTTCCTGTTGGTGGCGCTAGAGAGTTCGAGGTACCCCCGTGAAAAATACAAAACCTGGTCGTCTGACCGAGCCGAACGTTTCGGTCTTTGAACGGATTTTCTATCTTGAGCGGTTCTTCAAAACGAACCATTCGTAGCCGGAAGAATAAAAATATTACGTCGGAAACGGGGGAATAACAATAGTATGCTTGCCGCATGGCAAGCATACTAATATTTTGCTCTAATTAATAATAACCAATCATCTTTGGCTCTGCCCCCTGCCTCCATGACCACACCCAGAGGTATATGCACCTGGACCAGGACTGCTGTCCGTGGTGCTGAACACGTCTATCCAGCTCTATGGGAGACCAGTGGGCCGATACTAAGATGCTGGTCCAGGAGTAAACCAGGTTAAGTCAAGAGGTAAATAATCTAATAGAAGAGCCTGGAATCCTACATGCTCTTCTATTCGATGATTTATCTCTTAACTTAACCTGGTTTACTCCTGAACCAGCTACTTACTGTAGTATAGGCGTCTGGTAGTCAGGTGAGACACAATTTATTTCCTGTACCTGAGGATTTAAGTTGTTTAAAGATTCCCACGGCCTGTAACCTATGACCAGCTGTGCTACTGTAGTTTAGCAGGCAGACCGCCCATAGATGAATGATTATGAAGAATGAGAATTAGTATTGTGAGGTCCCTGGGTTAAATCTGTTCTATCAGAATGTACGTGGGTGTGCTGCTTACTGTGACCACTGGGGGGCAGTGTAGCAGTTCAGGGTAACATGCTTTAGTAAGATTCTCAGGCTGCGCAGAGAGCAGAGGGCACCATTGAAAGTACTGTACCTGAAGCATTGAGGCACTGGCAGACCTTGATGTTTTACATAACATATCAGAACATGAACATGTATTACTTTGCTTATTCATGATTACTTGATGTATAGTATACAACAGTGGTAACAGATTGAAATCCCCAATGTGCTTATCTTCAAATTACACATTTATTTTTTGTACTTACAAACTAAATGCAGCCCTTTGTACTGTAGTTATGTGTTTTCCTATAGTGCTTACATGAGCTTGTAGTCTGTAGAAATAGCATAGCAGTAGCGGATATGCTGTAGTGAGTGATGATTGTATTGCTGTGACAGCGTCCCTTTTTTAAAAGCGGCCTTTTTTTTTAAAGCGGCCTGTGTAGTAGTTCACAACGCTTCCTCTATTATACATTCAGTAGTCATCATGGAATGGGTATTCCGGATGGTCAGACCACCTGTAAGGAAAATAGAAAATGATAAGTGGCAGAGAAATGAGGCTGGACTGAGATACTACAGCAATCTACTGTGATACTACAGTAATCTTGCAAGGAGAGAACTCACATGAGCAGCTCGACGAAGCGGATGTTTTTGTTTAGTCCTTCAATTTGCTTCATTTCTTCACTTGTGAGTGAAAAGTCAAATATCTACGAAAGATGAAAGAATTCAAGACATTTATTTGTTAGATAGCAAGACTTAGGGTCTTACAGGATCATACTATATTGTCACATACAGTAAAATGTAGAGAGTCATGCACATTGGTGAAATTTGAAATCTGTGAAACCGACTAACCTGTGCGTAACTGTTCGTATATGTGTCGTGAGTACAGTGTGTCTGCACTTGTGTTACAGTATTTCTCAATTGGTTTTGTACATTTCTCGAATCTCTCTCGCAATTTGCAAAACATAATATTCATTCTCAAAACAGCTTTAACAAATGGCAAAACACTGTGGATGACCTGCAAAACCGAGTCTCTTGCTCAAAACCCTTATTTGTCTTTCAAAATCAAGTTTTTTGTGTCAATGAACGTATCAGCGCCAGCAGAATGGTTAGTCATTGTGTCATAGTGTATGGACAAGTTAGTCAAATCAATTTCTCATGTTGTCAATTGAATAGTACACTCTTGAGGATCTTTTCTGAAGTGAAATGTTGTTTAGATTGGATGGGAAATGTTGTAAATTCGGCTTTATATTACATTGATCAGATAAGATTGAGATAGTTTCATGCATTCAGTGACAAAGCTTTTTGAGTGATATGACAAAAGCAATTGATAATGTACGAAATCACTGACAATTGTACACAGTCATGGCATGGTGGACGAGAGCATTTGCTATATGCCGAAAACAATGAGAAACTGATTTGACCATGTGCACAGGTAACAGCAGGAAGTCACAATTGAACAAAGACTTTTGAGAATCATTATTCTGTTGTGAGAAATGTACAAAACCAATTGAGAAAAACTGTAATAGTCATGAAAGTCTCTAGACAGACAAAGCCACCTGATATCAGTGGGGTTTGCCCAGCGGTGTGCAAATCACAGTGTCTGACCTTTAAGCTGCTAATGGTCATACAGTATTTAAAAGCAGTCCTCGGTAAGCTCTTCTAATGTCATATGTTAAGTCCTGTCAGGGATTTTGGAAGTTGTACATGAATTATCAAAACACCTGAATTGGGAAAACACTAAATATGTAATCACCAAATGCACATAATTCCCAGGTAGGTCAAGCCAAAATAGAGAAGTCCCAACTCAACTTCCTGGCCCTCCCTCAACATCCTCCAAAATGCCTGCAGAGTCGTCCACATATACTGTGACTGGGCTACCCGCACCCCCTAACATGTTTGGTTAAGATACCCAGGGAGCGCTGAAATTTTGCTGAAAACAGGACTATGAGCTTTAGCGAGAGCTAGAGAACTAAAACACTTAGGGTTCTCTTTTACCTTAAGTCAGGGGTGTCAAACATACGGCCCGCGGGCCGCATCCGGCCCGCCAGAGGGTTCCATCCGGCCCGAATGTTAAAAAAAAAAAAAAATTTTTTTTTTTACTTTTTTTTTTTTTTTCAATGAAATAACCGAAATGCGCAATTACGGGGCAAAATCGATACCTGCATGACATTAACCCAATGGTCCCTCTGTTATACTGTATATATGTAGTAAAGTGCACATCACACTTCTATTATAAATGGTGAATTTGTACTGTAACAGGCATTTGATAAAGCTCATATATTATAGACCTCATATATAGAGATAACATGTTAATACTTCTTATTCGTATTGTATTGGTATTGGTTGTAATTAAATAATAAATATAATTGGATTTGTATTGGTTCCTATTAAGCTGAAATTGGATGGATAGAATGCGTGAAAATGCAGGAAATGACATCTAAGGAATACAAAATTTTCTGGGGGAAACCCCCAGACCCCCTGCCAAAATGAACTGTCCCATATTTAATTCATTGACGGTTGGCAATGAATGAATGAAGTCAAGGACATTTTGCATAGGATTATCAGTATTGCATTGCTTTCTACATATTCAACACACTTAAAACGTGATAGTACTGAACACTAATCCTCTGCTTTACGTTTTTTTTTTTTCGCGATGATGTTACTAATGCGGCCCGCTTGAGGTCCACATGGGTTGTATGCGGCCCCCGGACCAAAATGAGTTTGACACCCCTGCCTTAAGGCAAAAGAAAACCCTAAGTGTTTACGTTAAACAGTTAGACATAAAGAACTTAATACATAAGCTAGAGAACTAGTTTTCCCCACCATTGGCTATTTCATGTACTACTTTTGGAATCCCATGGCTGTTCAAGGTAATATGACAAATAACAAGTTGGCAACTTCCATTTGAGCACAAGGAGGTTTTTTTCAGAGCAGAGTAGAGCAGATGTTTCAGGTTTCTGCAAACATCAGGTGAGCACAGAGAGCACTGATGATGGCAGCAACCTGAGACATCAGCTCTACTCCGCTCTGAGGAAAAAATAACCCCTTGTGCTTGACCTCAGTGTCTTACTCAGTGTGCTCTCACCCTGAACTGTCCTTTTTGGGTCCATGCACCTGTCTATTTCTCTTGCAACAATATCCTTCCTTCCCAACTTCCACCTACACCAACCTGAAAGTTGTCCTTGATGCGCTGTGAGGTGAAGCTTTTAGGGATGACAGCGACCCCTCGCTGCACATTGAAGCGTAGGGACACCTGTGCACTGTTCTTATTATACTTCTTGGCAATGGATACCAACAACTCATCCTCGAGGAGAGGCGGGCATTTCAGGTTCACCCTAAATGCAGGGCATGAAAACATACATATACAAACAGATTAGGGTCAATGGGATCACAGGTGGATGGTCCATTTAGCAGACCTTATCATCCCTACACATCATCACAGGTGGTACGGTCCATTTAGCAGACCTCATCATCCCTACACAGGTGGTACGGTCCATTTAGCAGACCTTATCATCCCTACACATCAGCACTCAGTATCAACTATCATACTATTTAATTGCTAATGTTATGCACAGAAGGAAAACATACAGTATACTTGGTTAGTTTGGTAAACTATCGTTTTTTAATATACTGTATACGTTTACAAGTTTATTTTGTTATTAAAGGGACAGCATATATTGCCAGCATTTAAACAAAAATGCTAAATATACAAGATTGTAGCCAAGAGGCTAATTTCCGTCTTTCCGTATTTCAAACCATATAATATGGCTCTGGTAATATAAACCATATAATATTGCTCTGCTAATATAAACCATATAATATGGCTCCAGTGTGTTAAGAAATATTTACATCCTCGAGCGTTCACCCAGTTGCTATGCTGTATATAATTAACCAGGTCATAAGACTGCCAACAGCACACTACAAACCTAAGGTTGATCAACATTGAATTTAATGAACTTAATCAACACTCATTAACACAACTTGTACTGGGAGATTATAAACATCCGACTGGAGTAGAGTAGTAGAGTAGAGTAGAGCAGAGTAGAGTACAGCAGAGTAGAGTAGAGTAGAGTGGAGTGGAGTAACTTCATTAATCCCGAAGAAATTAAGGTGTCCAGCAGCGTACAGAAACACACAATATAGCTAATTATGTCAATAAAAAAAGGTAACCAAGACTACTACTAACTTTTAGTCAGCCTGCCAAGACCCTAAAATAAATGTTTGATGGCATTTTCTGTCAAAAGTTGGCAACCATGCCAGAAGTTATCAGCGTGGGCTAAGGTTTCAGAGTCACCTGGTTGCCAACATGGAACTTGACCTTTAAGGTCATATATGAAGGTCAAAAGGTCAACCATGGTCAAATAAAAGTGTTATTTAGTTAAAAAAAATGTTAAAATGATGTTAAAAGTGGGCAACCATGCCAGAAGTCATCAGCATGGACTTGCCATCACGGAACTTGACCTTTAGGGTCAAATTTGAAGGTCAAAAGGTCAAAAACAATGTATTTTCTGATTAGTCTATTTTGGGAACTGTATATTCATGGAATTCTTTTTCAAAGTGGGCAACCATGCTAGATGTTATCAGCATAGACTAAGGTTTCAGAATCACCTGGTTTCCAACATGGAATTTGACTTTTAAGGTCAAATTTGAATGTCAAAAACAATGCATTTTCTGGTTTGCCTCTTGGGGTGCTTCATATCCATGGAATTCTTTTTCAAAAGTCGACAATCATGCTAGAAGTTATCAGCATGGACAATGGTTTCATGGTCCATGGTTGCCAGCATAGATCTTGACCTTTAAGGTCAAATTTGAAGGTCAAAAGGTCAACTGAAGAACACAAAATTGTTGGGTTTTTGTGATGTGCTTTCATAAAATACATGTTGTTTGCATGATGTATTGAATAATTAGTACCTGGAGGAGATATTTCTTATTATTTAAATCATTTTAGGTGAGTGAAAGTATTGGAACAAATGATATTAAAGAAAATAAAACACTGTTTTGATGAGGTTTCTCCCGAAGCAGACAGCGCTGTCAAAAGCTGCATTTGGGGTTTTCTGACAGTGGACTGTGGAAGTGGTCGCGAGAGTCAATCTTCACCTACTAATGACTCAAATAAATGTCAGATGACTCTGAACAGTGATTAATGAACCTTTTAATCCTACTTAGAGCCCCTTTAAATCCAAGTCTTCAGTGAACAACAAAAACAAGGAAATTTGCCTTTCTGTTCCAATACTTTAGAGGACTGTATATTTAGAAGTTATGTAGTCTTTATTATTAGGATATGAATGAAAGTGATTATTGCAAATGGTCAATAACAAGAATGTAATTCATCATATTGTTTCTTTACTTCAATAATAATGAAAACGATAATTAAAATTCAAATGAGATGTCAGTACATACTGAATATTTATGTATTTGAAGGAGCTATTGTTGCAGATCATGTTCTATCCCTACGGCGTTTAAACATTCTACATTTTAATCACATGCAGGTATACATGGCTGTCCATTCCTCAGGCAACTGCAGGCATGTATTGGCCACTTGGTTCTACAACCACAACTTATCAGTCCTAAGCTACTATGTGGAACTGGAGGTTTCCTTTGCCACACAGCCATCAAGTGTTGGTCTACAACTTTCCATCCACCTGTCTCCTCTGTGTCTTCGTTAATATGTACTTTGTCAGACTGCAGCCATACATTTGCCTGCTGATTTGCTTATGCAAGATGCAATCCATATGCATCACTTGGTGGTAACATATCACTTGCCATTTTGTCTTTCTGAAAAAAAGTAATGTCTAGACCGATCAATACCCAAAGATTAGCATGTTGCTTTGTGACACAAAAACTCAAGCCTGGGAAATTGCAACAGAACATTCTACAGTAGTTATGAGAGCATCAAGAAAAGTGTGCAATACTTGATCTACTGTAGGTTTCATTTCCTAACCATGAAATGACATAGCAAATCAGCAAGTATCCTTCATTGCAATAACCATTTGAAACACATTAGAAAGAAGTCATTATTTTTTTCTATGGAAAGCCTGTGAATTGATGGGGCAAAGCAAATTCACTGGTGAGCCAAGTCATGTCCCATTTCATACCAGCGGCTTAATGTGCTTCAAAAAGAAGAATAAATTAATTTAGATAACCAGAGTGAAAATAAAAGTTTAAAATAATGTTATGCTAATGAGCTATGATGAATGTCTAAGGATGACAGGCCAGGGCCCCACCATGATAAGCCAAGTCAAATCATATCAAATTATAGGCCTACTAATTATTCAATATACAGTGCCATGCAAACAACTTTAATTTTATGAAAGCACATCACCAAAAAAAAGATGTTTTAATTGACCTCGGTTGACCTTTTGACCTTCAAATTTGACCTTAGAGGTCAAGTTCTATATGGTAACCAGGTGATTCTGAAACTGAAGTCCATGCTGATAACTTCTAGCATGGTTGCCAACTTTTGAAAACAAGAATTCCATGAATATGAAGATCACCAAAAAAGGCAAAGAAAATACATTGTTTTTGACCTTCAGATTTGACCTTAAAGGTCAAGTTCCATGTTGGCAACCAGGTGATTCTGAAACCTTAGTCCATGCTGATAACTTCTAGCATGGTTACCAACTTTTGAAAAAGATTTCCATGAACACAGTCCCCCAAAAAGGCTAACCTTAAAATACATTGGTTTTGACCTTTAGACCTTCAAATTTGACCCTAAAGGTCAAGTTCTGTGTTGGCAACAAGTTGATTCTGAATCCTTAGTCCATGCTGATGACTTATGGCATGGTTGCCCACTTTCAACATCTTTTTAACATTTTTTAACAAAATTATTGTGTTATTTGATACACATTTGATACACGGTTATTAGACCGTGGTTGACCTTTTGACCTTCATATTTGACCCTAAAAGTCAAGTTCCAAGTTGGCAACCAGGTGATTCTGAAACCTTAGCCCATGCTGATAACTTCTGGCATGGTTGCCAACTTTTGAAAAAGAATTCCATGAATATACAGTTCCCAAAAAAGACTAGCAAGAAAATACCCTGTTTTTGACCTTTTGGCCTTCAAATTTGACCCTAAAGGTCAAGTTCAGTGTTGGCAACAAGTTGATTCTGAATCCTTAATCCATGCTGATGACTTCTGGCATGGTTTCCCACTTTTAACAACTTTGTAACAATTTTTAACTAAATGACATTTATTTGACCGTGTTTGACCTTTTGACCTTCAGATTTGACCTTAAAGGTCAAGTTCCATGTTGGCAACCAGGTGATTCTGAAACCTTAGCCCATGCTGATAACTTCTGGCATGGTTGCCAACTTTTAACAAAAAATGCCATCAAATGTTTATTTAAGCACCTTAGCTGCTGATGGCAGGCTAACTTTATGGAAGCAATAATTACTGTATACAAACGTGTGTAGACAGTCTTATAGCCAGGCCCACACTAAGCTACTATTCGAATGAAATGGGGCAGCCATGGCTCAATGGTTAGAGTGCTGCTGGCATTTAGATCAGAGAGTTGCAGGTTCAAATCCCACCCTTACCAGCACCTCCATCCATGGCTGAAGTGCCCTTGAGCAAGGCACCGACCTAACCCCACATTGGTCCAGGGCCTGTAACCAATACTCCGTATCTAAATAAATGTAAGTCGCTTTGGATAATGAAAAGCGTCAGCTAAGTGCAATGTAATAATAATAAAATAGTCAAATGTTCCTTTTCGTACCAGGATGCATCTCGCGAGGTCCCCAGAGGGCTGTAGCCCACGATTACGATGTCATGCAGGCTGCAGAACTCCATCAGCTTGGGCTGAGTGAAATACGGGTGGCACTCCACCTGTGTACCCAAATATAAACAATTAGTGTGCTGCGCTCCACCTGCATACACACATATAAACCATTAGTGTGCAACTCCACCTGCATACACACATATAAACCAT
Organism: Engraulis encrasicolus; assembly: GCF_034702125.1. Taxonomy (NCBI): domain Eukaryota; kingdom Metazoa; phylum Chordata; class Actinopteri; order Clupeiformes; family Engraulidae; genus Engraulis; species Engraulis encrasicolus. Next base: position 10,101,852 of record NC_085860.1, read on the forward strand.
TAGTGTACAAAGTCTTTTCAAGCATCACTGAGATGGTCATTACACAATCGTAATACCTTCTATTTCATTCCATGATGCATTCCATCCCATTGCCACTCTGTTTTTCTTGCTGTTTGGAAATAGAGTGCTTGTTCTGAAACCACTTGACTAGATAAGATCTATCTTGTGTCACTAGCCTCTTACTGCACATGGGGGCACTGGAAGGCCTATTGACTATTACTGTAGCCTCTTACTGCAGATGGGGTCGCCGGCGGGCCTATTCACTATTACTGTAGCCTCTTACTGCAGGTGGGGGCGCCGGCGGGCCTATTCACTATTACTGTAGCCTCTTAGTGCAGTTGGGGTCGCCGGCGGGCATATTCACTATTACTGTAGCCTCTTAGTGCAGATGAGGGCGCCGGCGGGCCTATTCACTATTACTGTAGCCTCTTACTGCAGATGGGGGCGCCGGCGGGCATATTCACTATTTGCATAACATACTCAACTACATCATAACAACATTGCTATGACAGTGCCGAGGGCTTTAAGTAACAGATTAAGCCATTACAATTTTGGTGACAGTAAGGTTATAACATAGGCTCTGTGCTACGCGGCTAATGAACTTACTTGGTTGGAGACCGGTTTGTGTTTAAGTCCTGGCTTCGACAATATGAGCTCTAGTTGGCGTTTGTTGAAGTTTGAGACTCCCAAGGACTTCACCAGTCCGGCGTCTTTGCAAGCTTCCAACGCCTGTGGAAGTCAGACACAGCATCAACTCACAGCACAGGCAGCACAGGCCGCGCCGCGCAGCGCCTCAACACACAGCTAATCAGGGCATGCACTTTGGACGCAACCTTGATTTTATTACTCTGGCCTTGACTCTGGGGGCACATTAACAATGACCCATATTAGTAGATGTATGACGTTCATTATGTTTAACTGTTACAGTAAAACTTGTTTCGACGGTATAGCTTACGTCACGACGGAAGCTGTATCATCGAAATATGTCAGGTAAAAGATAAAAACTTTTACATGTCTGAAGTAAAAGAAAATCTTTAATTACTTTAAAAGTTTTAATTACCCGTAGCTGTATTATTGACATGCTTGATATGTACCAGGCTATCCTATCATACAATATTCTGTTACATTAGACAAATATGTCTTTTGAAAAGGTGGGTAGCATGACTTGATAGATTAACAGCCATGTTGACTTACGGCCCATGTAGCACACAGGTCTGCGTCTGCGTAAATGTACTTCCCATCCTCATCCTTGGGGTAGAAAACATCTCCGGGCTAAAAGAAACAGATGCAGAGATAATTAGGCGCAATAAACATTTGACAATTTACTTGTGCAGGGAAATCTTCTTTCATGTTACACTCATGTTGTTAAACTGATTGCATCACTGATTGCTGCTGGTCATGACATCAGGTTGCCACTTTAAACAAAAGCTCTGTCATTACAACAGGCCATATAACAAAAGGGAGGAAAGACGCTCTGCCCGGCTACAAAACCGGGCCTACAGAGAACCAAAACCAGGCTAACAGGCAACAGTGGCAGTGGTGGCTCAGTTGGTAGAGGAGCCTGTTTGGTCACCAGAAGGTTGCAGGTTCAAGCCCCACTCTTCCTGACCCCATCGTCGATGTGTATTTGAGCAAGATACTTAACCCCAAAATTGCTTCTGGTGGCAGGGTGGTACCCTGCATGACAACCACTGCCACCGGAGTGTGAATGGGTGAATATGAGACATACAATGTAAAGTGCTGAGTGCTTTAGGGAGTGGAAAGGTGCTATAAAAATGCAGTCCAAAGAGAACTAAAGAGAACCAAAACCAGGCCTACAGAGAACCAAAACAGGGCCTTTAGAGAAACAAGCCAGGCTTACAGAGTACCAAGGATCTGATGGCTACAAAAGTCAGTAAGTCAGACTTTTCGGTATGACAGTCAGATCGCACCCACAACCCTAATGGTGGCCACACACACATCCTACATGGGCTTACTAAACAGCAAACTATGTACTCATGAAAAATGACTATGGGATCAAATACAATCTAGAAAAAAAATATTAAATCAACCCGACCGCATGCATGGGTAAGCGGTTAGTGCGTCAGACGGTTCGATTCTCAACCCACCAGGTTAAGGGGGGGGAAGTGATTTACCAGTGATTTCCCCCACCGTCCTCCATGAGGTACATACCCTGAGCAATGGTACCGTCCCACCACATCTCTACCTTGGGGCGCCGATTGTGAATGCCCCATTGCACGGGTGAGGCATAAATACAATTTTGGTGTGTGCTGTGGAGTTCTGTGTCACAATGACAATGGGAGTTTACCAGGTGGGCATTCATTTTTTTACTGCAAGTTTAAGTGTACCTTGAATGCAATGGGCAGCTCAACGATGTACAGGTCCACATAGTCAAGCTGAAGTGCCTTGAGCGTCTTCTCCAGGGCGGGTCGTACCATCTCCGGAGTGTGATAAGTACACCATAGCTGTTGGGGATGATACGGGGTCGATGACTTTACATGTCTTATCTTTCTGACATGAGAAAAAGTATCGTTAGTGGGTGTTGACCGGTCACTAACCCAGAAAAAGAGCGGCAACACACCTTTCCGCAGTAAAAGATGTCTTCTCTCTTCACCGTTCCGTCAGCAATTTTGTCGCGGATGGCCTGCCCTACCTCGTGCTCGTTGAAATACACCAGGGCCCCGTCAATGTGTCTGTAGCCCACATCTATGGCCAGCTTCACCGCCTCATACGCTGTGCCTTTGGGTGTCTGTTTTATCAAGTGGCAAAATAGACAAAACAGTTAGAGCAGAAGTTCAACAAAGACACTCCAATTCAGAGGGAAGAGGGACAGGGAACCTAAACAAAACAGAGGCTATGTATTGGGCAAACATTTGCAGTGCACATGCTACCGTGCATGTAGTGTGTGCAGGGAGTGAGGGACAGGACAGGAGTACAGAGAGAGACAGAGGAGTGAAAGCCCAGCTGGCAGCATTATATGCATGTTGCCATAATTATGATAGAAATATATAGCCTTACCGTCCTGGGGTCTCCATATGTCCCAATCCCCATAAGAGGCATAGAGTTGCCATCACTGAGGGGCACTGAGTGGCTCTGGGCTGACAGACTCATGTTTGCAGCAGAGGAGATCAATCTGACTGTTCAGACAGAACAGACCGGAGCACTAATAGGTTAGTGATTGGTCTACCTTTGCACTCCAGTTCATAGCAACCCATTTTTTTTCTCCTTGTTAGTTGCCACCTGGGGTGAACGACCTCTGATCATTAGTGAAATGGTGAATTTAATTCCTTAATTTTTTTCTCCACAGGTCACATACTTCCTTTGGGAAATCTTTCATTTGGGAAAAAATATGTTATATTGAGACAATACCTCAAGATACTCTGCATAGTTTCGGGTAGGGTTCTCTGCATGATGTGCCTTCGACCAGAGATGTTGCATATTGCAGCAGTGGTGCAATGCATTTTGTGAAATGGAAAGCCATGACAAAGAATATGGCCATGTATTTTAGAGTGAAAGGGAAACAGAACAGAGCCGGAAACTTGGTATGGCACATTGGCAGAGATACTGTTGCTCCTTTAGAAACAATCTCTGACATTGGTTACTGAACGTTCAAAGCGCGTAAAGCGCGTAAAACGGACTTGTTGACAAGCAAACGCCCTTTAGACTCCTTATCTTGATAACTACGGCAAAACTTTACAACAACACTTCCTCCAGATGTGATCACAATCACTCTGTACGGAATGCGCAAAGAAAATGAAGTTGGCAACACCAAGAAAGCACCGCGGGTTGTTTAAACATTTACATTTAGAACTAGTGCGTTAATAGTGATGCGTTTAATGAGGCATGCTGGCTAAATAACAGCAGCTAATTTCAGCTGCCTACTCATAATGCCCTTGTGTCGGGTCAAAGGCGAAGTCCTTTATGAAGTAGGCTATACATGGTCAACTCGTGTGTGCCGTTAATCGGAAGATTGGATGATAAGGGAGGCTGAAAACCTCGTAAGGCAATTTGCCAATTGGTTATTATTATATTATATTATATTATTATATTATATATAACAATTTGTCAGTTGGCTTGTAAAAACTTACACAAGTCTTCAAGTCTCTCCTCAAAAGCAACAGTGAATGCTGGGCTGGGGTAGGCTACAGCTGAGGAATGCCTGCAGAGATTACAGTCTCTGATTGAGGGAGGGTCTTAGGACTCTAATCATAGCCCATTGTTCAAGCAACAACATTATTTATTCCGACTTTTTAACATGTTTATCTCAACAATTTCATAGCTTCCCTCTTTATGTAAACTTGAAAATGAAAAATTGTAGCACATTATAAACAATATCATAAACATTCTGCTTATTCAATCTGGCAGGCCGTATCATTATTACTATTTAATTACAGCTGCTACTTATATTCTCAGCATTAGTGAGCACTTGATCATTGAAATGCAAGACTCACCTTTTCCAGAACAATAGAAATAGCACTGTGACCTGCTTTAAGACAGTCCAAATGTTCCATCATATCTAGTTTAAGTATTTGTGGTGCAGAAAGCTCCGCCTGTATGTGTGTGGTATAGTAGACTATGACTTTCCTGTCAGCACTGAATCATCTACTGTCCTTAAAAAGGCCAACCCACCCGGCAGAAGAACCAAGACAGGGAATTACTCCAAACTAAGTCAATATTTATCCTCTGAAGAATTAGTGTCAGCGACCAGAACAGAAGGAGGAAATATGGTATGTTATGAAATCACAGTTATGGATCCTCTAAAAGAAATACAGTTCCTATACACAGCCAATGCCTCTAGGTGCTGATGATGTGCAATCAGAGTAGCCTACCCCTGGAAAGTTGATAAATCACCACACACTGGTGGACTTAGATCATCGTGTTTTTAAATTTCAGTGAACAGAACATGTAGTTCTTTCTTCGTCAGGTTAATTCCACACAATCTTGGATATTTGGCTAAAGAGTAGCTTTGTTTTCCAGATTCATGTTGCTCACAGAAAATGAGCCAAGGTCAGTGAATCTCAATGCAATAGAAAAATAATTCATACTACACATATTTCTGTCAAACAAAAAAATGAAAACCTTACAAGAGTTCGACATTTTCACTTTGACTATATGAACAGTAGCCAGCGTACAACTCAAAACAATTTGAAATACAGCTCAAAATGTCACAAAAGTGTGTACACCCTATGTTAAAATCCCATACAGAGAATCATAATCTGCTTCGGTAGTCACAGTACATTGACATGCATGTTTCTTTATTCAGCTTTCCAATGTGGACAACATTCATGCAGCCCCAAACCATATCAGTCCCACTACCATGCTTAATTTTACAGATCGGACTCTTTTATTTGTACAAATCACTTTCTACCACTACCCAGGCCTGTCACCATTTAAGAACCCAAAACGTAATAACTGCCCATAACGTAATAACGGCCCATAACATAATAATTTGGGCCCATTTGAAACGTAATAAAGCCCATAACGTAATAACACTTCCCTGCCCATAACATAATAATATTAATAGCATTCGGCCCAATAACGTAATAAGTTATTACGTTTTGGGTTCTTACACACCATGTAAAAGAAATTTGTTTATCTTGGTGTCAGACCACACAACACAGTTCTAGCAATCCATATCCTTACTCAGTTAGTCTCTATCTTGCATTGCAGTATTGTATCACATTACATCACATTACAGTTTAATGATTACAGTACAATACCATGTTGCTGACACACATGACATAAACTGGTCTGACAGCAATAAGGAGTTAAGTGTTGTTCAAGGACACCACAGTTGTAGTGGGAGATGTAGTGTACTGTAAGTGGAAATCATGATTACAGCCTCATCTCCTCTCCGCACTCTTCCCTTCTGGCACACACTCATGTGACCACCCCTACGACCTTCCAGTCCCAAGACCTACTCCTTAACCATTAGAAGGAGTTCCCACTGTTTTTAATTAGCCCAGAATGAATAACAACTACCTCGTCAAACACTTGATGAGAGGAAAACTCCCTCCGACAGGAATCCCATCTGTGACGCAGGGACAGCTAATCTGTCGGATGTGTGAGGCATGTTGACTTCGGAGTAAAGAATGGGTAACTGATAAAAGAGGTCTAATACTGCTGACTGTAGTGGATTACACTCCTAGACATGTTGACTCACATTGCCCTTAGCCTCAACCTGTACCCTCCCCTCGTCACCAATGGAAAAAAGTAGCAAAGCAACAAAACAATCTGATATCAAATGAAATGAAAGTAGATTATGAAACGCAAAATCAGCATACGTGTAGCATAGCAATTACACAGCACAATAAACAGCACCTGCGCATAATGCATATTACTGACAGAATGAGATTATTAAGTTATTATTACAATAATTACCAATTACTGTAATGGCCCTGTCTGTCTGCCCGCAGTGTGATTGGGTCGTCTGCAGGGTGCGCCAAACACAAATGACTCATTGGAGCGAGGGATGGATCTGACAACTCTTCTTTCCCATGTCAGTGGATATCACTAGCGGGACTTTGTACAATGTGGTGAACGGCAAGTGTGAGGATGCTGTTTTGTCACCCTTCAAGTTCCACTCATCTCACCCGGAAGAGCGCCTCCCTTCCCCAGGAGTTTACAGTCAAACAGCTCTCTGCATTAATCTATCTACGCCTCCACACAGGATTCCACCTTCTCTACAGCTATGGACAATTGCATCATTGGCCAGGGGACCAGGTTGGTATCTCTGGCTGCTGTTTATTTATCCAGAGCAAGTTACAGTGAAGTAAGTTCAATCTGCCTGCAGCAATGTGGACTTAGATGGCGTGCAGGGAGGTGACCTGAGTCATGAATAGTCATGCACAGATTCATATCTTTGCCTCAAAAGAATCTGAATGATAGAGTCTTTTTCAAGGTGTAAAAGCATCTCATAAGCCAGCATGGGCAAGAGGAGGCATAAGTGAAAGTGAAGTGAAAGCCCATGGGGAAACTCCATCTCCCATTGTCATTGTGACACAGCACTCCACAACACACAAGTGAACACTGCACACTGCACTCAACGAAATAGCATTTAAACCTCACCTGTGCAAGGGGGCAGCCCTAACCGGCGCCCCAAGGGAGCAGTGTGGTGGGACACCATGCTCAGGGTACCTCAGTCTTGGAGGAGGATGGGGGAGAGCACTGGTTAATTACTCCCTCCACCAACATGGCAGGTTGGAAGTCGAACCGGCAACCTTTGGGCTACAAGTCTGATGCCCTAACCGCTTACCCATGACTGCACAAGGCAAAGAGGCATAAATGCAATTTCATTGTGTGATGTAGCTTGCCGTCACAATGACACAGGGACTTGTCTTTCACTGTTACATGAAGACATGGTCATTTAACAACAGGCTTGGCAGATTTGGTGTGCCTCATCAGTTTCATTGTGCTTTTACCAGAATTATACTGTGATTTGCACAGTAGCATATTATCATTTCATAATGTGTATACAATGCAGTAAGCTATCTGCTTGTAGCTTAGGCCTACCTGAGAAGAAACTACCCATGTTGGTAATAGCCTAATAGAACAATAGCCCAATAGTTTCTATCGAGATAATAAAAAAGGTCCCAATGTATTGTATTGCAATCCATCGCGACTGATGCAATGACTGAGTGGAGCGCCTCTTCTAGGCTACAGGGCGCCTGCACATTTCTCCATCTCCCGTTATTCAGTCAGTCTCCGCCCCTCTCTCTCTAATACAGCCTACCATCATCATGCACTGCCTGCAACCCTGGTAACTAATTGGACGCGCAGCATCAATGACTGGAGACAAATTGGCGTCTTTACCTGCTATTAAGTTCAAGGCAGTTAATCGACAGTTCTATTAGCGACACAAATTAGCAACACAAGAGCAGGTCATGCAGTGATCGAAAACGTCACGACATGTCATCACGGAGACGGACAGGCAGTGAAGAAATGTGTAGTGATGCCTATCTCTGTTAGGCTATATTAGAAATTTCAGAACGGGTGGATGTTGCATTCCACCCATGACTGTCCTTCAGTGAACCTAAACGTCCATGCCGTTGGAATATCCCGTCTGTTTTTTTAAGTCGCCCATTTCACTCCGTATTTTCCAGCAGCAATGCATGCAAGCTCGGAAACAACGGAATCCAGCAGGGATGTTGTCGGACTCGGCACGGAGAATGAAGCCGAGGGCGTTACGGTGAGGATGAAAAGCGGCAGCAAGATAAAGCAGGTGTGTGCGCTGAGCTATTTGGAAACATGTGCGGAATGCAAGCAGAATTTCCACAAGCGGGAGCCCATGCTGTTGCCGTGTCTCCACTCGTTATGCAAGAGCTGTGTCCCGCTGCCCTGGCGCACACTGTCCGTCCCCCAGCAATCACAATCAGGAGCGACGCCCGCCGACCGAGGCTCGAAGTCACGTGAGCTTGTTTACAAATAAACCTAACGAGGTGCAACGTCTAGTGAGGCTTCTATGTGCATGCGTCGCCTAACAGCATATGCGTTATGCACGCTCACTAAACGGTAGCCTTCTCTGCATTTTGCGTCTTGGCTGTGCGCATATCACACTAGCTAATTATCTTCTTGTTGATAACTCAGGTGATGATGCCATATCAGGCAGATTGATGATTCACTTGTCTGTTAGACACCAAAATATGTTTTCATTAGTTTTCAATGGATCTCAATATTTCCATCCATAAAGCAGTGCTGTTCCATATCCATTTACACCAATGAAAGGACCTTGACACACCATGGGTTGATGATCATGTACTTCCTCTGTAAAATGTCACAATCAGCATTAAATTGATTTTTTCCTGGAGTCCAAGGTGAGCAGTGTACGTATACTTCCCATAAGGGTTCTGCATACCATGCATTGTTAATGTCAACACTGACTGACAATGACATTTTGCATCCCATGTGCTGCATCTATGTTTGTAGTGAATGTGATCCGTTGTCCAGTGTGCAAGCAAGAGTGCATGGATGTGGACGTGATGGACAACTTCTTCCTGAGGGATGCAGTAGAGTTGCCCAGTTCCACAGTGGAGAAACCCGCTCAGGTGAGTGCAGGGCTGGCCTGGGCTGGAAAAGCGGCCCGGGCATTTTTTTTTTGGCGTAGAACAGCCCCTGTTTTTCTATTTTATGATCAGCTCAGTCTACTGTCTATTAAGATGGACCACATAGGCTGTCCCGTCTAAATTGAGATCTCTAAGTTAAACAACAAACAAACAAACAAAAAGGCAGCATTGGCCCCTGTATGCCAGACTGCCAGTCCAGTCCTGGGTGAGTGGTTCGAAGGTCAATGATCCACACCTCATGGTTATGGATTTTAGCATTAACCTACCGTAATGTTTTTTGTTTTTTTTTACTAGCCTGTTAAATTTGAAAAATAAAGACATAATGTTACACTCACAGTCATACATTCACCCATAAACTCATCAAATGCTGAATGCCAGGAAAGAGAATAGGCCTATGTAAAACTCAGGGCTTTTGGAGTGTGGCAGCTAGTTGGCAGTCTAATGGTTAGGAAGTTGGTCTTTGGATCAGAGGTTTGCCGGTTCAACGCCCTCCTTTTACCTGTGGTGAAAATGTGTGTTCCTACACACTTTAACCATGTAATGTATGAAAAATGGTGCAAGTATGACACCCAAAAAGGACTGTATAATAGGCTGGTCCAGGGAAAATAGCAAACTGCACAGGTTGTCCGGCAAGAACAAAAACGGATAATCCCAAAAAGGAGACACACACACAAGTTTAAAGGCCTTGATGAAACCGTGGTTTACTATAAGGAAGAAAATAGAAAACAAAACATAGGCTACATGAATACCGGTAGTATACATAATAATCATAATTAACACAATAAACACGAATGCACCACATTCATGAATAAATGAAAACAATGTATACAAAATATATACAAGTGAAGGAAAGGAAAAATGAGGGGAAACTACCTAAAGCAGATCTCCTTACCCACACATAAATGTGTAATGCCTAAAGCAAATCTAACATGTCGATCCCAATGAAAACACGGCGAGTGTGTTGTAACAGAAAAGGAGCGCGTCTCCTTTAATAGAGCGAGACTTGCGCTCTGGCGTGCCTACCCCCTAATAAAGAGTGTTTTTTGGCGCAAAGTCTATTTAAATCAGCTCGTGCACGAAGGTCTGCACCATTGACAGGAGACAATAATGTCCCCAAAATGTCACTGGTACAGACACAGACACAGACACCCTGACGCCAGAGTTCTGAACACAATGTGTGTTCCTCCACACTTTCATCATGCCCTTTAGCCTGGCATGGCCCTCACAATGGCCCGTCACACACTTTAAATGACAAAATCCTTAACAGTAAGCTGCTTTTGATAAAAGCATGAGCTAAACCTGATGTAATGTAAAGACTTTGTATTATAGTAGTATTATGTTATAGTATTATAGTGTTATATTAGTATTATATAGTATTATATTGTATTATAGTTAGTGATACACTGTAGTTTCCCTCCTTCTTGACTTGCTCACTTGTATGCTCCTCCAGGTGTGCATGAGTTGTGAGGACAACAGCGTGGTCTCCGGTTTCTGTGAGGAGTGTGTGGAGTTCCTGTGTGTCACCTGCATTGATGCCCACCAGAGGGTCAAGTTCACCAAGGACCACCACATTAGGCAGCAGGAGCAGCTCTCAAGTAAGGCTTCCTGTAGACACTAGGGAGTATGTGATCTCAAGTAAGGCTTCCTGTAGAGTAGAGTAGAGTAGAGTAGAGTATCGTTTATTGATCCCAGAGGGAAATTAAGGTGCCAAGTAGCATACACACATAAATAAAGACATTACCCACAAGACATAATACACATATTTACACATAAAATAATCATATATAGCTTACTGTTGCATACATTTTGCCAAGGCATCTCTCTCTAACACACACAACCACACACACACACACACACACACACACACACACACACACACACACACACACACACACACACACACACACAAACACACAACACACACACCAAATATAAAGTGTAAAAGTCCACAGTGTTAACATGTGCCTTAGCCAAGTGGCACATAGAAGCCAAGACAAAGTGTTCATAAAGTGTCCAGGAGTGTCCATAGTCTCTCTGCCTAGTACAATGTCCATATTATTCCTTGGAAAAAGGATGGGGGGGGGGGTGTCGCCCCCTGTGTCACTACACACACACTCTCTCACACACACACGCACACACACACACACACACACACACACACACACACACACACACACACACACACACACACACACACACACACACACACACACACACACACACACACACACCAAAAATAAAGTGTACATAGTGTCACCTGTGCTGGGTGGCCAAGACAAAGTTACCATCAAAGTGTCCAGGAGTATCAGTAGTCCAAGGGGTTACACACGTCAACTGTGTCTCTCCACACACACACACACACACACACACACACACACACACACACACACACACACACACACACACACACACACACACACACACACACACGCACACACACACACACACACACACACACAAACAGCTGTGCATTCCAATGAAAGAGGAGTCATAGGGTAAAGAGCCCAGGTAGATAAAGTGTGCAGGAGAGGGATCTGTTATGCAGTCCAGTCCCCTATGATGATCTCTCTTTGTGTGTCCTTCTGTGCAATGTTGAATAGCTGGATGGCCCTGGGTACAAAGGACTTTCGCAGCCTGTCTGTCTTGCAGGAGATGGCGCGCAGTCTGTGGCTGAACAGGCTTCTCTGGTTGTCGAAGACAGGGGGTGCTTGTAGTTGTCCAGGATAGAGTCTAGTCTGCTAAGTGTCCTCTTGTCAGCTGTGGTTGTGAGGGCGTCCAGTTCTGTGCCTACCACAGACCCTGCTTTCCTCACCAGCCTGTCAAGCCGTCCAGCATCTCTCTTCCTAATGCTGCCACCCCAGCATGCCACAGCATAGGAGAGCACACTGGCCATGGCAGACTGGTAGAACATCTGCAGGAGTCTGTTGCACACATTGAAAGATCTCAGCTTTCTCAGAAAGTAGAGTCTGCTCTGTCCTTTCTTGTACAGTGCGTGTGAGTTAGCAGACCAGTCCAGTTTAGAGTCCAGGTGAACACCCAGGTACTTGTATGTGGAGACTGTCTCCACAGTCTCCCCCTCAATGGAGACAGGCACCAGGGGTGGGGTGGTTCGCCTGAAGTCGATCACCATTTCTTTGGTTTTGGTGGTAGACCCTAGCGAGTATGAGTAGGCTTCTTTACACGGACCACCACATTAGGCAGCAGGAGCAGCTCTCAAGTAAGGCTCTAGTCTAGGGAGCATGTGATCTCAAGTAAGGCTTCCTGTTGACCCTAGCGAGTATGTGCTCTCAAGTAAGGTTTCCTGCAGTGTAGGCTTCTTTATAAGGACCACCACATTAGACAGCAGGAACAGCTCGCAAGTAAGGCCTCCTATACACAGTAGGGAGTATGTGATCTCAAGTAAAGCTTCCTATACACACTAGGGAGTATGTGATCTCAAGTAAGGCTTCCTGTAGACCCTAGGGAGTACGTGTTTGTTTGTTTTAAATTCTGTTTATTGTATAGGGCCTTCACGATATCCCCATTAGTCAACACTGAAATCATCAGAGGCAGTTGTTAATTATATAATTTGTACAGTATATCCCGATTAAACCTGGTTCAAACTGTCAACAACGAATTTATCAGAGGCAGTTTTTTTAAATGACCATTTGAAAAAGGTAAACCGACCATTTGTTTGTGATTCTCTACACGTATCCAAAAAGGCCCAAAGGTTTTGTCTACCCATGCATTTACATGCACATAATAAGACAATTATGATAAGGGTATTGGAAATATCAAATTAGTCAAGTGCTCGTGTAAATGGAATAAACCAACATAATCTGCTAATTGTAGGTAATCGATTTATCAGAAACAGGGAGGGTTTTTTGGCCAATAAACAAGACATTTTCTCAAGACATGAAACACCTTGGTAAAAAATAAATGGTTTATTTGATAGGTAGGTCTACTATGCATTGTTGCATATAAAACACATACTATGCATAAAAAAAACATTCAGTAAATAAGGAACACTGTTTATTCTAGTAAACAGTTTATTTCCAGTAATTGATTTTATTTTACTGTGACAGTGTAAACATATTCTATATAAATGTGCTGAGCCTGCCTGCTCTTTGCTGTGACCATGTGAAGATGTTCCATGTACTAAATGTGCTGCCTGCTTTTTGCTGTGACCATGTTAAGATGTTCCATGTAGCTACTAAATGTGCTGCCTGCTTTTTGCTGAGTGCTGTATATCATCTGGTTCTTCAGAAATCCTGAGGATCTCCACTCCAAAGCCGGTCTTCTGTGATGTCCACAAACAGGAGACCCTGAAATTGTTTTGCGAGACGTGTGATCGCCCCACATGCAGAGACTGCCAGCTCCAGAAACACAAAGACCACAAGTACATATCTGGTTGCACATAGTACAATCCAGTCACAGCACTGTAGTTATATGTAACAGGTGTATTAATTTGTTAACACAATGGTAATTACCAAATCATAATGCATTACTAAAGACTCTGTATAATGTTGTATATTATATTATATTATATTATATTATATTATATTATATTATATTATATTATATTATGTTATATTATATTTATATGTATATATATATATATATATATATATATATATATATATATATACTATATTTATATGTATATATATATATATATATATGAATTACTATTGCTTCAACAAGGAATGTTCAATTTCGTTGTACTCGTCACAATGACAAATAAAATATATTTTATTGGATCGTATTGCATATTGTATAATATTATATTATATTTTGTTTTTTGTTAGCTATCAGTTTTTAGAAGATGCCTACAGGAGTCACAAGCAGAACATGGAGCAGATGATTCTTCAGCTTCAGGACAAAAGAAGAAACGTCGCGGATGTTTCAGACTTAATAAATAACGGGTAAATAAATATTACTTTATTACAGGCTCAGTGGGTAAATGAATTTCCACATCCAACACTCCGTGGTCTGGTTCTTGATTGTGATTGGCTGATATCCGTTGTCAATCGGGCGTAAACACACACCATTCCAAATGAAGATTCTATGTGCATCTAAGTTAGACGCGACGTCTCTAAGTTGATAATGAGAGTGAGAAAATACAGGAAGAGCACATCTTTGCACCATCTGTGGTTGGGCTATCACTGGGATTGCAAGGACGTTTCATTCCTGCTGTGTTTATCTCCCCTCGCTGAGTTTTTATAGCAAAGTGTGTGTCTTTGTCTTTTTATAGCCAAGTGTGTGTCTTTGTCTTTTATAGCAAAGTGTGTCTCCGCTTCGTGTCGTGCCTCACTCCCCTTACCCGTGATGAATTGAACACAAACCCACGGCCTCTCCACAAACCCACGGCCTCTCCTGCTTAAATACCTGATATTTCATTGGCCTAAGATCATGTTTTGTATGATGTATTCGCTGTTTTATGTTTTCTAGGCTTGCGCAGGCTGAGGAGAACTACACAGCGGTTCACAACGAAATCAAAAGTGCGATGACAAATTTGATTGCAGAGATTAACAGGAAGGGAACAATGTTGTTAAACCAGTTGGAGGTACTAGATGGTTTGAGATTCAATATGCTTGAATGAATTGCAAGGAGTTATATGCATGTAGTTATGTGTGTCTATAATATGCATGCCTGCCTTCTAGTCTCTTACTAAGTATTTCTGAATGTGTCCATAATATGCATGCATGCGTGTGTGTGTGTGTGTGTGTGTGTGTGTGTGTGTGTGTGTGTGTGTGTGTGTGTGTGTGTGTGTGTGTGTGTGTGTGTGTGTGTGTGTGTGTGTGTGTGTGTGTGTGTGTGTCCATAATGTGTGTGTGTGTGTGTGTGTGTGTGTGTGTGTGTGTGTGTGTGTGTGTGTGTGTGTGTGTGTGTGTGTGTGTGTGTGTGTGTGTGTGTGTGTGTGTGTGTCCATAATGTACATGTCCTCCTTCTAGTCTCTTACCAAAGATCACCGCAGCAGTCTGAGGAAACAGCAGCAGGACATCAGTTCTCTCTCCAGGCATCTAAATCATGTGATCACCTTCACTAAGTGGGCCATGGGACACAGCGGGGGCACCGCTCTACTGCACTGCAAACGCCTGGTGAGTTAGAGCTCTACTGCACTGCAAACGCCTGGTGAGTTAGAGCTCTACTGCACTGCAAACGCCTGGTGAGTTACCGCTCTACTGCACTGCAAACGCCTGGTGAGTTAGAGCTCTACTGCACTGCAAACGCCTGGTGAGTTAGAGCTCTACTGCACTGCAAACGCCTGGTGAGTTAGAGCTCTACTGCACTGCAAACGCCTGGTGAGTTAGAGCTCTACTGCACTGCAAACGCCTGGTGAGTTAGAGCTCTACTGCACTGCAAACGGCGAGTTAGAGGTATATGCTTCTGGAACAGGTTGTGAGTTAGAGCTATATGCTTCTGGAACGGATGCCATCTCACATATTTTGATGACTAAACGTTAGTAAAAGTTAGTAAACTTCCCTCCAAAACCTAAAGCTGCAGCTCAATGGTTGTGTTTGGAAAGTTGTTGAGTTTGAGTCCCGAGTGACGAGCTGTGCAGTATGACTTCAGCTACACTTCCATATGTCTAGTCACCTGGTTGGCATACTGATGTAGGTTGACCCAAAAGGCTTCACTGTTGATTGATGATTTTCAAATGATTATTACATTAATTATTATTTTTGAAGGACTTTGCTGAACTCAAGCCAAAAGTAAGATCAGTAGAGTAGAGTAGAATAACTTCATTGATCACCGGGGGGGAAAATAAGGAATTTAAGATCAGGTGCATTTACTGTTAAACAGATAAACATTAAGAATAAGCAACTACAAGCTTGTAAAACACAAAAACATCTAATGGAAGTCATATTGTATGTAGACATTATCATTCACCATTCAATGTCTGTCTCAGATTCTCTTCCAGATCAGGAATCTGCTGAGGACTAAATGCAGTACGGCCTTCGTGCCGCAGAACATCGTCCACTTCCAGTGCCAGTCAGCCTACTGGGCGTCCAGTGTTGAACTCGGTAAGCTGTTAACAGACAGACTTACTGACATTGGGGGCCAAAGGGGTCAGTTGTCCCGGGCCCAAGCAGGGGAGGGGGCTAGAATTGGGACCGCATTCCATTGCATGTATTGAGAAGGGGGCCATTTTAGATGATTTTGTCCCAGGCCCTGTCTAAAGCTGTCAGCGGCCATGCACCCAAGCAGCACATGGGAGGATTTCATAGAAAGGAGCAAAATACATTCTGATTGCATTACTGTACACTACAGCTGCTGTCTCTAATGGGTTGTCACTTGTTTATAAGACATGAAGTGAATCGCAACAAATTAAGAGAAATTATTCCAGATCGTGCAAAACCAGAACAATGCATTGACACGTAAACAACAAATAATAATTCAATTTCAAAGTAGGTCTCACGCAAAGGAAAGTTATTGGGTGATTGGAATTCGAAGCAATGTGACAGAAACGTATATAGTGCTGCAGCTTTTTGTTGAAAACATTTTCACCTGCTAATGTATATGCAGTTTCCACTGCAGCTTGCCAATTAAATCTTCTTCCTGTATTTTGCCGCAGGGTCTTTGATGGTGGAGCGCGTCCCCAGTCCTCAGCTGAACAGCTTCCAGGGCCTGTACCCCGGCAACCACCCCGGTAACCACCCTGGTAACCACCCCGGGCAGCCCTACCCCCCAGGCCACCTCGCGGGCAGCCCCCACCACCATCCTCCCCCCCCAGGAGCAGGAGCAGCAGCAGCAGCAGTGCCCCCGCACAGCACCCTGGCCCAGCTCCATATGCAGGTGCAGCCACAGGCTACACACACCCTCAGTGTTGCCAGATTGGATGGTTTCCTGCCCAATTGGGCTGCTTAGGATGACTGTCTGCGGGTAAAGAAGGGATTTGGGCAGGCTTTTTTCTGCCAGTTTATAGCAACAGAAATCAATAGAATTTAGTTCAAATTGGGCGGGATTTAGTGCTTCCAGGCAGGTTTTGGGCTGGAAATCATCAGTCTCATCTGGCAACCCTGCTCCCCCTCCTCATTCACATTTCACAATGCTTCCATCCTGCTGTGGTATAGGTTGCTCAAATGACGACGAGCAGGCTTTAGCAAAAGCTTTGTCCCATCTGCCATCATGGCACTGAACAACCTTCCACAATAACCCTGTATGGTTCCTCCTGGTAGTGTGTATAGTGTATATAGCATGTGACTGTTGGTGTGGGTGTATGGCTTATTGTGTAAGTATGTGCTTATGTTGTATTTGTGTGTGAGTGTGCATGTATGGTGCTTGATATCCTTGTGATGTCCTTGTGTACATATTTTGTGTATTGGTTCGTATGTCTTCATGTTTGCTGTTTTTGAAGTTTTGATGGTGGTGAAAACACATTTTCCTTATTTTCTATCTATCTATCTATCTATCTATCTATCTATCTATCTATCTATCTATCTATCTATCTATCTATCTATCTATCTATCTATCTATCTATCTATCTATCTATCTATCTATCTAGGTGGAGAGACTGGCACAGCAGCAGCCTCCTCCTCCTCCTCTGGCTCCTCCTCCTCCCCACTGGCCCTGGTGCCAGAGTGTTCCTCTCCCCCGGCCCCCCACCATGCGCCTCCCCCAGAGGGCCCCCGAGCCTCAGGCCCTCCACCCTCCTCCCGTTGGGCCTCCACATGGAAAAGGGTTCATGCCTCCTCCTCCTCTTCCTCCTCCTCATGCTCCTCATCCTCCTCATCTTCACCACCACCCTCGTCAGTTCTGCCCCAGTGCCAGCAGCTTGAAGGGCCCTGCATCACCAAACCAGGTGGGTTCTACTCATGTAGTAAATAGTAAAGGTGTTCTCCACACTCCAAAGTAGGAAGGAGAGTCACCGGAGTATTTCAGGGGCCTATACTAAAAAGCTGGTTTAGGAGTAAACCAGGATAAGTTAAGAGGTAAATCATTTTATAGAAGAGCCTGGAGTCCTGTGTGTTCTTATTACATGATTTACTCCTGAACCAGCTTCTTACAGTTTTTCTCGATTGGTTTGGCTAATTTCTTGAAATTGAGATGACATTCCTACGTATAACTACTGGGTCCTTTGGCCAAACATTCTTACACTTCTGCACAACAGTTCGGATAACTAGCAAAATGTCATATACCTCCCAAAACATTTTATTCTTGCATCAGCATTAAACCTTCTCCCACATAAATAGTCAGTACCATAACAATGGCATAGATCCTCCTCAATTGCTTTGGCTCATTTGCATTTATTTAGTCCTACTGTCAAAATAATCTGGATGGTTCAGCATGGATCCTCATCACTTGCTCATATCACTCCAAAAACTGTTTACCCGTGACTCAGAACTAAATTCCTTCCCCATATATATCATCATTACCCCCAAAATACATTGTCCCATTGCCATTGTCTAAGCACTAGGGCTGGGCAACGTTAACGCGTTAACGGTGCGTTAACTATTGAGGTCAATATCGCCCGACAGAGAAGAAGAATGTCTAGAAAAGTAGGCAAAACAAAACCGGCATAGCCTACAGAAGGACGTCAACTTCTGAATGGACATTTTCAGTACACAGTTCTACAGTCCTCCTTGCGCAACGCTCGAGCAGCATGTGGCTCGCCTTTGCAGCTCGCAAGGTTATTGTATGGTCAGCATGAAAGCTAGTCTACTGTTAAAATATGCTGGCTGGCGGTCTGGCTGGGCGTCTATCAGCTGTCAATAACGCCACGCGGACTTACTGAAAGCCCTGATCAAAAAGCTGACCGCGAGATATTACATTCCTCACGCAACGTTTATAGCGCTGAGTGCGCATGCATAGTAGGCTGCATCAACATGATTTCGCGACATCGGCAACCTCGTCAGCATTTAAGATAGTGTTAGTCATGTCAACGTTATTGTTTTGAAAGATGTAATTGCTGTCAATGCCAACAGACAGTCAATTAGTTTCTAGTCGCTGAAACACTTTAAATAATAGCGACAGATAAGAGAGAAGGTGGGAGTCTTTGACGGTGAGAGAAGGCTGGACATATCTCACAGACGCATGGCTGCCTGTTGCCTGTTTTTTTAAGTGACAAGTTTTTTTCTTCTTCTTGTAGGCCCATGTAGACCATCCTAATTTGAGTTTCTGATATATCAGTTTCAGTAGCTTAGCCCTAGTGTAATATTGTATGCAATCATTTGTTTCATTAGTAGGCCTACATTGGATAGGCATATAGCCTACTATATAATTTAGACTGATAGGTTGCAAATAGTCTACATTTCCATTGTGAAATATTATATTAGGCCTACATATCTACACAATACATATGCAAATTTTAATTTATAAAATATTTTTATTTAATTTATTAATTATTTTATTTATTATTATTTTTATTTAATTTTTTTTGGGTTTCGCGCGCTATGCGATTAATCACGATTAATCACAGAAAGTCATTGAGTTAATGCGATTAAAGATTTTCATGTTTGCCCACCCCTAGTAAGCACTGCAAGTCAAAATGGTTAGATGTTTTGTCACTATGGGACTACGTTCAGCTAACAGATTTCGACTATGTATAAAAATGAAAAAGTGAGTGAAACCATTGAAGTTTGACAACACAAACAAATTTGCCAAGGACATTTATCAATAACTTTCTTTACTGTAAATTCACATACAGAAAGTAATGCCCATATATTACAGGTTTCTCATTGGTTTGGCTCATTCCTCAAAACAGAGATTCTCAAAATAACGTGGAGAAATCCCAAAGCATCTAGCAATTATTCAAAACAGAATGTCGTTTGAAAAAATGTCAAGAAATTGGCCAAATAACAGAGGAAACTGTAGTATGTACACGGTTGTAAAAATATTTTCTACAAACTAGTTAAGTTACAATATCATCATGAATTTACTGTTTAATGAAATTCTTAAAATGTTATGTCCTTGACTGTTTTGACAACTGTGTAGACAACTTTACATATGATGACTTACACAATGAAATCGTGCTGACATGTTTTGGAGAGGGCAACCATTAGACTGAGAATTGTCTAATTCGTTTAGATCAGTGTTTCCCAACCTTTTTTGTCCTGGGTACCCCCTAAGCCATTTTGTCATATGACATGTACCCCCTCGCCCTCACTCATGCTCTGTTGCTCTATCCCAATGTGACTACAGTCAATATATTTGTTATTATTACATTTTTCCGCGTACCCCCTGAGGTGTGCTCGCGTACCCCCAGTGGTACACGTACCCCTGGTTGGGAAACACTGGTCTAGATAAGCAAGATCAATTTATTTGGAAAATGAGCTAAATGTATGCTCAATGTGTCAACTGTAGGGTACTTGTACATCGCCATCTGCAGAGATGTAAACATTTGAGACATGTACAAAGCATTTGAGATTTGATGAAAGCAATGAGAAATGCCATTCTGTTGTGGGAAATTGCAAGTTGGTTTGGGGATTTGTCCGTGTTGTTTTGAGAATGTCATCTCATTTTCGAGAAATTAGCCAAACCAATCGAGAAAAACTGTAGTTTAGGCTCCAGATGTGGAGGACTGATGTGTTTATATTTAGAGCAGTGCCAGCAGGATCTGATCAGCAGCAGGGTTTGAACTGAAATCCAGGGGTAGGAATTAGGACGATCAGACACCACAAGTTACTCCATTGAAGTCCAGTGTTTCCTACTGTATGAGTGCCTTCTGTGGTACGACGCCCACTGGTGGACCGTAATCATATTGCAGTTGGCCATCCAGATGTACTGTAGTAGCAAAAAAGGTGGATCTTAATTCATTCAAATCTGGAAGTTCAAATTCAACAAATCTGGAAGAAGCCCTACCATCTGAGGCACGCTGTAATAGTCATTGCAAGGTTAATTAGTACTATACTATGACATAACACGGGGCCTTTTTTGCTACATCTGTAGCAAAGAAGGTGGATCTAACAAGAAGCGTCATTTTGTTTCTTTTCTGGTATCCACTTTATGTCGGGTGAACGCCCCTTTAGGAGACCTTCGGTTAGGAGACCTTCGGAGTCCTGAGGTTGAGAATCAATGAAGTCCCCTTAGCGCTGTAGATGGCGGTGGCGCACATCTTGCGCAAACACTTCAAAAAGAGAAGAAGAGGTAGGGGACAACGGCCCCTTAGCAGACCCAACTTGAGCACACGCTTTTTCATTGAGTGGGTGTGTTTTGCGATATCTTGCTCTGATTCAGTATTTTTGGTATAAGTCTTGTAAAGGCTCAAATTCAACAAATCTGGAAGAAGCCCTACCATCTGAGGCACGCTGTCATAGTCATTGCAAGTTTAATTACCATAGTACTATACTATGACATAACACGGGGCCTTTACACTACACTCAGTCGTTGCCATTCTGGTAACACAAATTTATAACGCTGTGTTTTATAGGGTTAACATCCAATGGTGAATGGAAGTATTAAAATTCACAGCGGGTCTTCGTTACATAACAGACAATGAACAAGGTCTGACAGGTCCACAGATTTACCAGTTTTTTAAAGTAGTTCCTCAACACCTCTAAATTTAGTGACCTTTGCCTCGGTAGAAAATTGCTAAGGGATGTGCATGTGAGTACCTCTCTTGTCTCACATTTCTCAGTTTGCTTTGAGCTTATTATTCATGTCCTACAAATCACCCACAACTCAGCGCCAAGGTCAGTGACCTTTCCCCCGTAAGCAGCAGCACAGCGTCGAGGGCAAAAGAAGGAATGTCATGTCATGCATCTATGTATTTATCTTTCCTCTTCACTTTTTTAGTACACAGATGCACTCTTCCCTTCATTGCACCATGTCTGATTGTCATCAACAAACAAAGAGAGTAGCAGCATACAACAGTAATGACCACACATGGTCTCTGCACTGATGGCCTGTGTGTGTGTGTGTGTGTGTGTGTGTGTGTGTGTGTGTGTGTGTGTGTGTGTGTGTGTGTGTGTGTGTGTGTGTGTGTGTGTGTGTGTGTGTGTGTGTGTGTGTGTGTGTCCCACTCCGGGTCTTCAGCAGCCACCAGCAGCTAGTCTCAGGTCTGGACTGTGATATGAAACTCGGACCGGGCCTTTTAAGACTAGACCGGCCCACCAGGCATTGAGAGAGACAATGAAGCATGTGACATTGAAGAGTTCAGATGCAAAACCCCCTAACTCCATTTCTGAAGACCTGCACTTCTATATTTTTAGAGAACCCCGTTGTTGGTTTGGTTTACATCAGTGATTCTCAAAGTGTGGTCCGGGGACCACTGGTGGTCCGCGACAGAGCTCAGGTGGTCCGCAAAGGGATTTCTACTTTTCCAAGACAAGCTAGCAGGAGACAATATATGTAACATTATTACAAAACCAAACATGTCTGAAGTCATATTTTCACCACAATAAGACAGGCTTGTAAATGTGAATAAAAAGTAAGTGATCTGCATCAAAATTAGTGTTGAAATAGCACCCGTCAACTGTCAATTCAGTTGTCAGGTGGTCCCTGAACATTTTTGGGGGGACAAAGTGGTCCTTGGTTTGAAAAAGTTTGAGAATCACTGGTTTACATTCATGTACTTGATAATACATATAAATAGTTATATTACATAAATAAAATAAAAACTATGCAATTTGTATAGTTTTGTATTAAATAAAAATGAATTAAGATTATTTTCTGAAAAGGCACTTAAGGGTTTTTGCATCTGAACTCTTCATTTTTAGCAATCTAATTTGACCTATTCAGTGACATTAGATTGCAGTAGGCCAGTGGTGGCAGACGAGGCTGGTGGCAGACGAGGCTGTGTGTGTGTGTGTGTGTGTGTGTGTGTGTGTGTGTGTGTGTGTGTGTGTGTGTGTGTGTGTGTGTGTGTGTGTGTGTGTGTGTGTGTGTGTGTGTGCGCGCTCGTGTGTGTGTATGTTCGCGTTTAGACCAGTGGTGGCAGATGAGGCTGTCCCAAATGGATCTGACAGATGTCACGTCTCAGCTACTCTGAGCTCTGACGCGTCAAAATCTGTTAGAATCATAAGTCAGCCCTTACCAAAACAAAGACGAATGGATGGATCACTCTCTTCTCTCTCTTTGCTGCAAATCAGTAGTGGACCAGCTGGTCTCACGTGCTGTTGAGTGCACTGTGTGTGCGTGTGTGCGTGCGTGCGTGTGTGCGTGCGTGCGTGCGTGCGTGCGTGCGTGCGTGCGTGCGTGCATGCGTGTGGAGGGCTGAGCTGTGGACATCTGGGCTAAACTTCTGTGTTTAGTCTACAGTAGGTTTTGACTCTGGGCCCTTTCAGCTCTTCAAACTATCCTTCCTCATAAGATAAGAGCGTGCATTTTGTGTTTCAGCTCGGGTTGTTTTCAAGGACAAAACAGCAGTTACACTCAAGTGTTTAGATTTTGGAAACAATAAACTCCATCCTACATTGCATCACTTCCTCATCATCCATAAACAAATTGCATCACGTATGCATCAGGGAATGTGTTTGGATGGTCGAACATTGTGCAGTACAAGATGTGTGCTTGGTTATTTGACAGATATAAAGTTAGAAAAGGATACTGGGGTGCATACTGGTGTGAGTTGCACAGGCTTTTATCCCTGCAACCCACCAGCAACTGATCACCACAGATACTGTATATGGCTGTGATGAACATTTTGCTGGTTATTAACAGTTATTGTTTTTCCAAAGGTCCTTCACTGTTACCCAAGAATTAGGGCTGCACAATATATCAAAATGTATCGAAATAGCGATATCAAGACTGGCGATATGCGTATCGCGAAAATGACTAACTTATCGATAACAAGTAAAACATTTTCTGTGCTCACTAGCTGAATGTCAACAAATGCGCGAGAACCCCACCACGACCACAGCCGTGCCCCCCACACTGACCAATAAATTAGTGACAAGTAAAACACTCGGCTATATTTCTAAATATCGTTTAAATACCGTTATCGAGGTATTGCATGCTGTTATCGAGTATCATTTTTTTCTGATATGGTGCAGCCCTAACAAGAATGGTCCCTCTCTTGAGTACATCTTCTGCATCTGCTGTGTGCTGTCTTTCTAAGAGTAGTGTTGTTGTTTTGTTCCTCGATGAAGTGAGAGAAAAGCTTGTGAATGTGAGCAGGGTTCATAACAGGTTTTCGGAGAAGTTTATAGCACAGTAGGATAATGACATCTGCAAATGTGAATTCAACCATAACATCTATGCAATAGTAATCTTTAATATTTTTTTAATAATACCCCATTACAAAAGAAATGTCTGCATCACTTTTAACTATATGACAATTACAGAATATATAATAATGATAACCTTGTCCTGAGCTAACCTCATAGCCAGCCAGAATAACAAAAAGGAACAAGGCAAGGCAAGGCAAGGCAAGTTTATTTATATAGCGCATTTCATACACAGGTGCAACTCAATGTGCTTCACAAAGTTAACAAATGTAAATGAAAGGAAACAGGGAAGAAAGAAGGAAATGAATTAGAGTCAAAAAACATTTAAAACATTAAGATAAAACATAAGGTAAAAATAATAATAAAATAAAATAAAACAAATTAAATAAACATAAAAATAAAAATAATAATAATAAGTAATTTAAGCTAGGGGAAAGCATCTGAGAACAACACAAAAATAGGCCCAGCATGGTTGCGCCTCTCATGGTTGCACCTCTCATGGTTGCACCTCTGTCGTCTGTCATCTGTCATTGTGAGAGATATATTGTGGAATGTGGACATGCTCCATTCTTTCCCCTGAACTGTAAATCACCTTTAATTTGGACGCCTCGATGCTAAATTGCTCGTTTCGCACAATAAATTACTCAAGACATATTATTGTGCTACCTTACTCTACGCCTGTTCCTCATGAGCACTGAGAGTTCTAATATATGGTCACTGGTTCCTTCGCCATGTCTGCAGGGTATAAGAGTATTGAAAAGGTGGATAGCAAAAGGTGGATAGCTCTTTTCTTTGGACTTCTTTTTTATTTTCTTCATAGCAGCAGAAAAATGGACAAACGTTTCGGCTCTTGCCTTCCGAAGCCAACAGCCGAAACGTTTGTGTGTTTTTCTATTATCCGCACCACACGGAAGAGTGCAGTGTATTACAGTAACTACTGCTACAGGGTGTAAGAGAACTGGACCCGAGCTGAGAGTTCTAGTATACGATGGCTGGTTCTTCATGTGTGCAGGGTACGAGAGGCCTGAGAGTTCTAATGTACGATGGCTGATTTCTCTCATGTGTGCAGTGCAGGGTATGAGAGGCCTGAGAGTTCTAATGTACGATGGCTGATTTCTCTCATGTGTGCAGTGCAGGGTATGAGAGGCCTGAGAGTTCTAATATACAATGGCTGGTTTCTTCCTCATGTGTGCAGGGTATGAGAGATCTAGGTCTGAGTTGTAATATTCGCAGGGTATGAGAGGTGTGGGCCTGATGGGGCCGGGTGGTTCATCCAGACACATGGAGGTGGTGTAGGGCTAATATATGATCCTTCATGTGTGCAGGGCATGAGAGCTCTAGGCCTGATGGGGCCCAGTGGTCCGTCCAGACACATGGAGGTGGTGCAGAGCAATATGGGGCCGGGTGGCGGTCCGCAAAGACACATGGACGCCGTGCAGAGCCGGATGCTGCTCTACTCCCACAATGCACCACTGCCCAGCGGCGACACACTCAGCTCTCCCTTCTCAACACACCTACAGGTGAACAGCCAGCGGTTGACTTAAACATACACACACAAATACACAGGCAGCTGTGCACACATGTACACATGCACGCACACACAAACACACATTCTCTACATTCCCTCTCTCTCTCTCTCTCACGCACACACACACACACACACACACACACACACACACACACACACACACACACACACACACACACACACACACACACACACACACACACACACACACACACACACACACACCATCAGAAAATAGTATGTTTATTTATAGCTTTACTGTGATTTGAACTGTGAATGGCAGCTTGATATCCATGTATGTGTTCAGACGTGAAAAATCCCTCAAGATTTTGACTTCATTCTTCAGTGTTTGAGTTGTGTTCTGTTGAGCCTAATATAATGTAATATAATATAATGTTTTGTTTTATTGATGTCTTCATCAGAGGAATGACCTGGCATTCACATCACTAGCAAGGGGGCCCAGCTTTACACAAGCAACTTTCAATTCAGGAAGTCTTGGTGAGAGATTGTTAACATCTGTTTTCCATCATATTTTAAGCTTTTTTTAAAATTTTAAACCAAGTTTAGGGTTTGGATTTGAGTTTGACAATGTTATATATTTTTGTTTCAGGTCCAGGCATCCAGAACCTTGGCTCACACCCTGATACAGAGACCAAGTAAAAGCCCTCAGCTGCTTTGCATGCATTCTGTTTGGTCCTTCTGTTCTTTCACAACATAAATATACAATGCAAATTCCCATTTAAAGATTCATGTGTATATATATTTAACTTGATGCCCCTGCAGGATGCTTATCAGGACGCAGGAGTTTTGCCCGCCTCCTAAGCGCCGGAGGCACGCGTCTCCAGGCCCGGTCATCGTCATTAAGGATGAGCCTGACGAGAGGGACATCAATTATGTAAGACAGTGTGCATTATGTTACATTACACTATATTACATTTAGCAGACAC
Source organism: Engraulis encrasicolus (assembly GCF_034702125.1). Lineage (NCBI taxonomy): Eukaryota > Metazoa > Chordata > Actinopteri > Clupeiformes > Engraulidae > Engraulis > Engraulis encrasicolus. The sequence continues at coordinate 10,128,478 of NC_085860.1, forward strand.
TTTTCTTACAGAGTGTTGGATCAGTACAGAGTACAACAGTATACAAGGAGCAGAAAAATAGTGGAGGACCTATACACTGTATACATGGGCATGATCATCAGTAACTTACACAAGCAGCCACTTGGTGTTCAGCAGTCATCCATGCTATCAAAAAGTAAGAAAGATCCAAGGCACTGATGATAAGATGATATCTTATTATTAAACGCCCTGAAGAAGGCCAAGTAGGCCAGAATGTTTTTTATAGCCAAAGGATAGTATATTGTGTCAATCTTGCGTATTTCAGACCTTTCTTACTTTTTGATAATTTAGATTCCATGAGCCGAAGAGATGCCAGCCAAGGATTAACATCCATGCATTACTCCAATGTAAATGTTTTATCTATTTATTTATTTGTATACTTTATTAACTTATTTATAAATGTTCTTTTCTAGGTTGTGTTATGAATGAAATATACACAGTAAAAACGCAGTGTTAATTCCAAACTTAGAGTACTGTGAGACCAAATGTAATCTAGATGTTAAAGCGACTCTCTAATGCCTCTTTTCCACTGCCAGTTTTCTGGTAGGCCTACAGCTCGACACAGCACTACTCAGCCGACACTTCTTGCTTTTCGAATAGGCACGACACAGCTCAATTGTAAAGCAAAAAGTGTTAGCCGTGTCGCGCTGTGTCGAGCTGTAGGCCAACCAGAAAACAGGCAGTGGAAAAGAGGTATAAGTGTATTTTTCACTATAAGCAGCTGGTGTATTGACCTTTGTGCCCCTGTTGTGTGTGCTTGTATCCTTGCAGGGTGCGATGAGACCCAGCCTTCCAGACAGCACAGAGGACCAAGGCTGGCAGCGGTGTACTACAGAGGACCAAAACCAGCAGCAGCAGCAGCAGCAGCAGCAGCGTACTACAGAGGAGGCTGCTGCCAAACACAGCGCTCAGCACAGCACCGGGGTCCAAACTGTAGTCTCCCAGCACCCAACACAGGACAGTGCAGCAGACCCCCACCAGAGGACTAAAGAGGAGACCTCACAGATGACACACGAGAGGACGACTGCTCAGCCCACGGACCTGGTTCAGGTGTCTGAAAAGCAGACCTCCAGTTCACAACAGGCTGCTGAGGAACTGTCCTCCACACCTCTGGGTGGCGCAGTTGAGCAAAGCCAGGAGCAGGCTACAGAGGGTAACGCTGGGCATACTTCTTCTCCTGGTGGTTGCCCCGACCCCACACAAGAGCCAGAGGCCTGGCCTAAGATTGTGCCCAAAGACCCCAGTGGAAGCAGCGGGGACCCAGAGCCACCGCAGGGCCCTATGGGGGGGCATGAGGGTGGGGAGGAGCAGCGAGGAGTGGTGGAGGAGGAGGATGGTGGTGGTGGTGGTGGTGGTGGAGAGAGTTACACAGTGGAGCAGCGAGGAGCCATGGTGGAGGAGGAGGAGGTCGGTGGAGAGCGGTGCGGAGTGGTGGGGGAGGATGGTGGTGGATTGGAGCAGGGAGGAGCCGCAGTGGAGGAGGATGGTGGTGGTGGTGGAAAGAGGTGTCGAGTGTGCCAGGCTGGTGGAGAGCTGCAGTGTTGTGACAAGTGCTCCAACATGTATCACCACTCCTGTCACATCCCCCCTCTCCTCAAGACACCATGGTAAGGGCAATGTTTTGTTTTTTGCTAGTTTTGTGAGACCCCCAGGATTTAAACCACAGCCACTGTGGAATGGCCTTAGCATTGCTTTGAGCTAGCCTCTACAGTTTGTCTGCTCGGCTTGCTAATTGTTTATTACCAAAACTGCTCAAAATAATCAATATGCAGTAATGATGTCCTGTGCAGGTTTATCCACATGGTGAAATGAAAATATCAATGCTGTTTAGAGTTGTCCGTTTGTGATTTAAATGAACATACGCTGAGTCATAATTCAATTCTGTTTTGGCGCTGCCTGTGTAAAAGATGATATTAAATTGAGGCATCCTGTACTGTTATATAATTAATTGTGGCTGCAGAGATTGTAACATTTCCTACTTTTTTAGTCTTGACAATTCACAATAGCGCCCTGCTAGAAAGGCATTTCATTGTCTTCGAAAACCATGACTCATCAGAGGTGTCCTTAAAGTTTTTTAAAATAATTTAGTGTGTCCTTTTTCTAACTGTACTATTACATTGATATGCCTACATATGGCCAATTGTCTTGTCTAATTACAAGGAAACTAAATTTTGTGTTGACTCTTGAGTGAATGAAGAAGGAATTTCTGATCTCCTCACTTCCCAGCACATCACATTAGTGTTACATTCTTCAACCCCCCTTGTTGTATCACATTTACTTCCCCAGTGGTCAGTGGTTTTGCTCACTTTGTCGAGACCTCTGCAAACCAGAGATGGAATACGAGAGTGAAATTCTCACGCCGATCACCATGAGGAAGGAGACATCTGCTATGATGAAACCTGTGGACAAAAGGGTTAGTCAGAGTGTACTCCTGCACTCCTGCCATTCTTATTCATGTTGAATTTATGGGAACTGCAGGGAGTGGGTTATTGTTTACTTCGATAATCTTTTATCTGTAACAGATAACCACAACTCTGACTCTCAAACTTCAAGTGTGTTTTGTTCTCTGTCTCCCATACAGAAATGTGAGCGGCTGCTGCTGCAGATGTATTGTAGTGAATTGAGGACACACCTCTGGAAGTCCCCAAACTCCGTTGTGAGTCTTTTATGCTGAATGGAACAGAACTTGAATAATGATGAACCCAAAACAATTTGTTTTTATTTATTTATGGACTTTATGTCCCATGTGGCTCTATACATGAAGTGAAGGACTATATTCGGTAACACTTTATAATAAGTACCCCTTTTTAGGCATTACTTAAGGGTTAGTTAAGCCTTATTTTACCATTAGTTAACCCTTAGTGAATCACTAGTTAATCATTATGTAAGCATTATTTCTCATTTCCTAACTATTATCTACTACCGTTAGTAAATGGTTAGTGTGTGCTGATATAACAGTTCGCTAAGCAAAGTTAAGCCTTAAATAAGCCTTATTTTAACAATAGTTAACCCTTAGTAAATAACGAGTTAGTCGTTATGTATGTGTTATTCCTCAGTTCTTAACTATTATCTACTACCATTAGTAAATGGTTAGTGTGTGCTGATGTAACGGTTCGCTAAGCAAAGTTAAACCTTAGTTAAGCCTTATTTTTAACATTAATTAACCCTTAGTGAATCACGAGTAAGTCGTTATGTATGTGTTATTTCATCATAAGCAATGCTTATCAAGTCATTTGTTAACGTTTTGGAAAACATGGAAAGGTTTTCACTTTAAAAGTTCCCCAGATATGCGCAAGTAGTGAGTTGTAACTTCTTGTTAATGCATAAGCAATGCCTAACAAATCATTTGTTAACGTTTTGTAAAGCTTGGAAAGGTTTTCACTTTAGATCAGTTCCCCAGATATACTTAAGTAATGAGTTTTTGTAACTCCTTGATAATGCATAAGCAATGCTTAACAAGTCATTTGTTAACGTTTTGGAAAGCATGGAAAGGTTTTCACTTCAAAAGTTCCCCAGATATGCGCAAGTAGTGTAGTTGTGTAACTTCTTGATAATGCATAAGAAATGCCTAACAAATCATTTGTTAATGTTTTGTAAAGCATGTAAAGGTTTTCACTTTAGATCAGTTCCCCAGATATGCTTAAGTAATGAGTTATAACTCCTTGATAATGCGTAAGCAATGCTTAACAAGTCATTTGTTAACGTTTTGAAAAGCATGGAAAGGTTTTCAATTTAAAAGTTCCCCAGATATGTGCAAGTAGTGAGTTGTAACTTCTTGATAATGCATAAGAAATGCCTAACAAATCATTTGTTAACGTTTTGTAAAGCATGGAAAGGTTTTCACTTTAGATCAGTTCCCCAGATATACTTAAGTAATGAGTTGTAACTCCTTGATAATGCGTAAGCAATGCTTAACAAGTCATTTGTTAACGTTGTGGAAAGCATGGAAAGGTTTTCGATTTAAAAGTTCCCCAGATATGCGCAATAGTGAGTTTGTAACTTCTTGTTAATGCATAAGCAATGCCTAACAAATCATTTGTTAACGTTTTGTAAACCATGGAAAGGTTTTCACTTTAGATCAGTTCCCCAGATATACTTAAGTAATGAGTTGTAACTCCTTGATAATGCATAAGCAATGCTTATCGAGTCATTTGTTAATGTTTTGGAAAGCATGGAAAGGTTTTCACTTCAGAGAAGTTCCCCAGATATAGGCCTACTTAAGTAGGCCTAATGGGTTTTAAATCCTTGATAAAAAGCATAAGAAATGCTTATGAAGTCATTTGTTAATGTTTTGGATAGCATGGAAAAGATTTTCACTGAAAAAGTTCCCAGATATGCGTTAGTAATGCTAAGCAATGCTTATCAAGTAATTGTTAACGTTTTGGAAAGCATGGAAATGTGTTCACTTTGTATCAGTTCCCCAGATATACTTAAGTAATGAGTTGTAACTCCTTGATAATGCTTAAGCAACGTTTATCAAGTCATTTGTTAATGTTTTGGAAAGCATGGAAAGATTTTCACAGAAAAAGTTCCCCAGATATGAGTTATTAATGCGTTGAAACTTCTTGATAATGCTTACGCAATGCTTATCAAGTCACTTGTTAACGTTTTGTAAAGCATGGAAAGGTTTTCACTTTAGATCAGTTCCCCAGATAACCTTAATTAATGAGTTGTAACTCCTTGATAATGCATAAGCAATGCTTAACAAGTCATTTGTTAATGTTTTGGAAAGCATGGAAAGGTTTTCACTTAAAAAGTTCCCCAGATATGTGTTACTAATGCGTTGAAACTTCTTGGTAATGCTTAAGCAATGCTTATCAAGTCATTCGTTAATGTGTTGTAAAGCCATAACAGGTTTTCACTTTAGATAAGTTATCCAGATATACTTAAGTAAAACTGGTTATAAATCATTGATAATGCATAAGCAGCAATGCTTATCAAGTCATTTGTTTTGGAAAGCATGGTGAGATTTTCACTTAAAAAGTTCCCCAGAGATATGCGTTTAGTAATGAGTTGTGACTTCTTGGTAATGCATAAGCAATGCTTATCAAGTCATTTGTTAAACGTTATGGAAAGCATGGAAAGGTTTTCACTTTAGTTCAGTTCCCCAGATATACTTAAATAATGGGTTATACATCCTTGATAGTGCACAAGCAATTGCTTATCAAGTCATTTGTTAATGTTTTGGAAAGTATGGATAGGTTTTCACTTAAAAACTTCCCCAGATATGCGTTATTATTGCGTTGAAACTTCTTGGTAATGCATAAGCAATGCTTATCAAGTCATTCGTTAATGTGTTGTAAAGCCATAACAGGTTTTCACTTTAGATCAGTTCCCCAGATATACTTAAGTAATGGTTTGTAATTCCTTGATAATGCACAAGCAACGCTTAACAAGTCATTTGTTAATGTTCAGAAACATCATGAGGGGCAGTCACATGAGCCTCAACTTAGGCCTAGGCCTACTGTTTGCCATGCTACCGTCATCACACACTAACCATTACAAAAGGGTTTAAATAAGACTTCACTGATGCTAAAGCAAGAGTTTACAAACCGTTANCATACATGCTAATAGTACTTGTTACTGGTTAGGTGGTAGGAGACAACAAAGAGATCATGTTTTTTTCATAAATAAAGGTGGGTTATCAGACATTTTAATGATGGTTTACTAATGCTTATCAGAAAGTTAAATCACCATAGACGAATGATTAATTAACAGTACTTAATAATTTCACAGAAATACATAATGACTGACTCGTGATTCACTAAGGGTTAACTAATGCTTAATTTTGTTTAGTGAGTAGTAGTTACATCAGCACCACACTAACCATTTACTAACGGTATTAGTTAATGGTTAAGAAATGAGAAATAACACATACATAACGACTTACTCGTGATTCACTAAGGGTTAATTAATGTTAAAAAATAAGGCTTAACTAAGGTTTAACTTTGCTTAGCGAACAGTTTCATCAGCACACACTAACCATTTACTAACGGTAGTAGATAATAGTTAAGAAATGAGGAATAACACATACATAACGACTAACTCGTTATTTACTAAGGGTTAACTATTGTTAAAATAAGGCTTATTTAAGGCTTAACTTTGCTTAGCGAACTGTTATATCAGCACACACTAACCATTTACTAATGGTAGTAGATAATAGTTAGGAAATGAGAAATAATGCTTACATAATGATTAACTCGTGATTCACTAAGGGTTAACTAATGGTAAAATAAGGCTTAACTAACCCTTAAGTAATGCCTAAAAAGGGGTACTTATTATAAAGTGTTACCCTATATTCTACACATAATTCAACCTGTGTTATTCGAATTACAGAGTGGTCTCAGGCAGTGTGATGCAACTGAAAATCCAATGCAGTTTGCAGAAGTGAAAAACAAGCTTCAGACGGACATGTGTCCATACAACAGCCCGTTGGAGTTTATTTCTGATGTGAGAGATGTCTTCAAGGATCGCTTGAACGCTTGTGAGGTAGGTTTGCCTCTTCTCATGGATGATCTCACTATCTCACAGCATGAACATGTCCCCGAGGTAAGGACAACACAAGATGATCTCACTAGCTTACAGCATTAACATGTCCCCGAGGTAAGCACAACACAAGCTTAGATGATGAATCACGTCAGTAACAGAGTAAATGTTTGGACTAATAGATACAAGTACACATACACTTGTCAACAATAATGTCATGTTGTTGTATATACAGAGAACGGTGCATGTAGTAATCACAGTTCCCTTTGTTTTCAGGCGGACTCCGATGCTGAGGCAGCAGTGATGAACTCGGATGCTAAGGCAGCAGTGATGAAGCTAGAGGAATTCTTTGAGGCGCAGCTGACAAACTTGTTTCCCGAAGACACATCAAATATGAGCTCAGGCCAGTAGCGGCCCACTAGTGGCCCAGTAGCGGCCCAGACCACTCTGCCCTCAGCGATGGCACTGAACAGGACTGCACACCTAGTTATCGGGCACTGCCCAACACTGAAGAAGGTTAAGACCAAAACGTCTGATGGGCAATAAAGTACACAACAAGGAGTGCTTTCCAGTTTTCTTTAGTTTGTATATTTCTAAAAGGAATGAGCACCCAGTTGCTTTTTACTTTGGTTAAGTTGCCGTGTTATAAAAAACTGAGGACCATCGGGCCACGGGGAAATTGCCCTGCATGCCAGCTGACCAGTCCAGGTGTGCCACTGCAGCATGCTGTGTGAGAGCGCAATCAGACATTATGACTCCTCAATTGCGTAATGAAAGGCAGAGGAGCTGCCATGCCCAGGGTTTGGATGCTACAACACATCCATGAGCTGTCTACAGCAATTTGGGAGATCGTCTGTGAATATGTGACGAAGAAAACACACAAAGACTCACAGAGACTGGATACAACAGTGTCATGAAGCAGACCTTTAAAAAAATAAACATGGGAAGAACACAGCTGTAGTATAGCCTACTGTAATTGCAGGAGAGCTTGGTCTGCCTCTCACGTTTGCCTTGACGATGTTGAAGTTAAGGTGTGTTCTAACAAGAGGAAAACCGCACCAAGTGGTCTTGCTGTAAGGATGTACAGTAGCTACCAGTATGTTTCGTGTTATTTAGTTAGCAACCTGGCTCTCACCAGATCTGCGTTTTTTCAGTTAATTAGATTTGCATTTTTTTCTGATCTACAATGATCCACTGTGTCAAGTAAAATGACAGAGTGCCTGGGATATATTGCAAAACAGGGTAAGGATGTCTCATACAGTAAGTGACAAAGAACAACATGTAGCCCTTTACTTGAAGGTGTTCGCCTAATGGTGACAGAAGTCCTTTATAAACATGATATGAGCCCCATATCATGGACATAGTCATGATGCAATGCAATCATCTGTTTATTTTGTAGCATTGTTTCAAAAGCACACAATATGTGTCTGATGAGGCACAAACAGAGCAGGTGTAGTCTATCACCAGCAGAGGGGATTCAAAATGCTTAGCAGCAGAGAGGTATGATAGCTGATGCTTGTGTAATATACATATTATTTAGCTTTCAGAAGGGTAAACTAAGAAGTTGGTTCTGGAGTAAACCAGGTTAAGTTAAAAAGTAATCATCTAATAGAAGAGCCTGGAGTCCTCTTCTATTCAATGATTTACCTCTTAGCTTAACCTGGTTTACTCCAGAACCAGCTTCTTAGTAGAGTCAGAGGAGCATTTTGTCACCAGGCAAGGCAGGCAGCCGCTTGGGGCCCCCAGCACACTAGATGGTGAAAAACAGCTCAACTTCAAACTATAATAGCGGCAATTTGTTTCGAATGTTCATTCTTTTGGGTTTTTGCTTGGGGCCCCCACTGACACTAGAATCGCCTCAGAGTATAGTATAGACCCCTGGATGGGTAAGGATTTCAATTCATGTTTACATGCAGAGAAGGATGCCGACTAAGTACTAGTAAATCTTATTTAATTTTTTTCTGAGTGATGAGGGCATGTTTTTGTCCTCAGAAGTGGGTGCCCTATGTTACAATTCACTGTGTAATCAGTATGATATATACGTACAGCGCAATACACAGGTAACTACATTACAATATACATATCTTTATGTTTATGTTCATGCATATGTTTATGGCCCACGTTCTGTTACTTAAAAATGTGATTGTTTCTAAAGCCCAAATAAATGTAATTACTATTAATGCAAGCTGTGTGGTGGTCACTCATACAGAGGAAAGGTGTGTGTCTTGTGTGACAGAGGAATTGTGTTTTTTCTTGGCTTCTGTTTCTAGAGTCTCTCTGACTGTTTCATGCCCGTAAGTGGAGCCAGAACATTCAAGTGGCACATTTTCAATTTCTGCACATTTGAGCATTATGGAGAGAAAGCACAGTTACACAGCAGGTAATGGTGACTTGCATTGTGAATGGGCACTTTAGCTGAGCGCTCGGAATGTCTTGAAAAGAGGTGGTTGTGATTGAATGGTAAGGGGATGGTGGTGGCAATCAGAACGTTGCAGTAACTGTATAGTGCAACACTGGGAGTGTGGGAGCAACTAGAAGAGTGTTGTGTTTGACTCTCTGAGCGTTTAATTAATTCTGGCAAATCTACTGTGTAGTGGAAGGTTGAGAGGCTAAGCCTTTAACTTTACTTATACAAGACCCAGCAGTCTGGCTCTGGTCTTGCTTGAAAGTGCAGCAGCTAAATAGTCTGGAGCATTAATGGCCCACCACTGAGTGACACAAACATGGGGAGACAAGGGCAGGCCGGGCTTCAAAAGGAGGAGGCGGACCTCAAAAAGATTAGCGCCTTTTTTTCCTTCTAAATGACCTCAACTGCAGCAATTTACCCACATCCAAGAGACCTGCAGGCCTGGCCTTGACTGTTTCCAGGGCTGGACTGGTAATCTGGCATACGGGGCATTTTCCAGGTGGGCCGATAGACCACAGGGGCTGATGCTGTTGGATTGGCCATATTATATACAGTAATATACAGTAAGTCTACAATATTAGAGTATGGAGTGTGGGCTTTTGTGAGGGGCAGATCTAATGTTAAGCCTAAACTCCCTGGGCAGTGTTCTGGTCTCAGTCCAGTCTGGGCTGTTTCTTATTAAATCCTTCCGGAGGAGACAACTGTAGGGACGGCGGGTGGGGAAGATCACAGGAAGGAGGGCTGAGAGGGAAGGAGGGATGGACGGACTACAGAGAGAGACGAGAAGAGAAGAGGAGAGGAGAGGAGAGAAAAGGAGAGAAGAGAAGAGAAGAGAGGAGAGGAGAGGAGAGAAGAGAGCCCTGAAGAGCCTCCTTTAGGTCTCATCAGCCAGCGTGTTGGTCAAGCCCAGTGTTGCCAGATTAGGTGTTTTCCCGCCCAATTGGGCTGTTTAGGATTATTTTAGGGCATTTGGGTGGGCTTTCTGCAGATTTGTGGCCATACAAATAGCAATAGCATTTGGTTTAGGTTGGGTGGGATGTACTGTTTCCAGGTGGGCTTCGAGCATTTTTGGGGCTGAAAATGATCAGTCTCATCTGGCAACCCTGGCTAGGCCTCTGGTCGGGTCGCTCAGTCTTATGGGGCTTTACAGGCCAGTGTCTCCTAGACTTCTATTCTGCAAACCAAGAGCTACCTTGGCCACAGCTGATAAGGGGAGATAAGATAAGAGCAGGCCTGACACTAATCACTCAGCTATGGAGTCTCATCAAAAGAGTCCACTCATTAGTCCATGCCAGGGGCAGCATGCAAACACACACACACACACACACACACACACACACACACACACACACACACACACACACACACACACACACACACACACACACACACACACACACACACACACACACACACACACACACACACACACACACACACACACACACACACACACACACACACATTCAGAGACAGCCTTGAACATTAGAGGGAGAGGGAGAGAGAGAGTATGTGAGGGAGGAGGGAGATGATAAAGATTCCCAGTGAGAAGCTGGAGCAGGCGGACAGAAACACACGTCTAGCTCTCTGGAAAAGAAAACGTGTCAGCAACCGACTTTGTTTTCTTGTGATTTAATTATCTTGACCATTTCCTTAAGTAAACCTGAAGTGGGGAGGCAGTGGTCATCTTTGGAAAAACAAGAAATGGCCTGTGGGTTTCAATGGAAAATGAAAAACTGGTCAATCACTGTCAGATTCAATATTCTTCCATGTTTGTGAAGGCTTCTTTAACCAATATTCGGTAACATTCAATGTCACGATTTACCACATTCAGAATGGTTAGATATTTTCCCTCAAAATTATCCTTTATAATTACATACCTTTGAGGTACCCCCACACTCTGCTGAAGGGGCTGACTGTGCATCGTGTGGCTGTCTGCTATACTGCCACCAGCAGAGGGCGCTACCAACCTCCATTGCCATTGGTGCCATTTAATGTGATCCTGAGCACAGTTGTGAAATTGTGCAATAAAATTACAAAATGCTCATTCCAAAAGTGTGCAATGTTTTTAATAGGTTTAAATCTTCAGAAGGTTAAAAATATAAAGAAATTATTTTAAAACATGGCATTGGGTACTCTTCAACAATAAAACAGCAACATTTTTCTACCATTGAACTAATTGTTTGGAGTGAGGGGTAGAATCAAATATTTTCTTAGTTCTAACCCTTATCCATCAGAACATCTCTAGTGGAATGTTGGAATGAGTACGGATGCCTTACCACCGCAGACATTTCAACATTTTCTTTCAAATGACTCTCTCTTGCTGCTAAAAGGCCTTACAAAAATGCAGTTTGTATTTATAAACGTGTGAATAACATGGCATTAGTGAAAAGTACACGTAGGCATCTTTACATTCCACTTTCCAATATTTTCACTGTTTGTTTGTTTGTATGTTTTGTATTAAAATCTAATGTTAGTCCTTGAATCATAGTGTGAGGTCACAATATTTAACATGCCCCCACTGAGGAATTTGTTTCCACCGTGTCACACTTGTGCAAGAAGGATGCCACTTGTCCATTCCACCAGTAACTTTAATACAACGTTTCGTTGTAACTTTAATACAACGTTTCAAGAAAGTCGGATGACTGAAACACAGTATTTAAGTTGCCAACCGTCTGAAAAAAAATCATTCATTCTCGCGGGGGTCTGTGGGCCCTCCACCAGAAAAAGTTGTATTTCTTAGATACAATTTCCTGCATTTTAACCCAATTGTGTCCCGTTTCAGCTCAATACGCAACCATAATAATTATTTGGGACGATTCTGTATTTTAAGATGCAGTTCGCAACCCTAAGTGACATGGTCTTCCAGTCAAACGGACGGTTGCAACCCTATGACATGGTCTTTTTGTCAAACGGGGGACTCACTTGGAATCTATCAAGGGCAGTGATGCAAACACTCTCTGACTTTTATGATGTCATTGATCCGTTATTATCCTACTTGGGCATGATGGTAATTACACGTGACTTTCAATTAAATCTTCAATGTCTGTTTGTGAAATGGTGAATGCAAGTCTTTGTTTGGTATGTTAGAAACATTTTTTTTAAATTGGAAGGGGCACACAAGGTGAGGATTAAGCTAAAACCTCTGAAGATGCCCATAGGCTAAACACACACACACACACAAGACACACACACACACACACACGCGCACACGCACGCACGCGCGCACAAACACACACACACACACACGCACGCACGCACACGCGCACGCGCACGCACGCACACACACGCACGCACATACACACACGCACGCACGAACGCACGCACGCGCGCACAAACATACACACACACACACACACACACACACACACACACACACACACACACACACACACACACACACACACACACACACACACACACACACACACACACACACACACACACACACACACACACACACACACACACACACACTCAAGGGCAGATCATGCAGATCTGTTGAGCCTAAGTCAACATTGATACAAGGCCTTGGATCGTACAGCACAGGCCTACAGGTGTGCACCTGTGTATGTTGAGAGAATCAGAAAAAAATAACCCGTTAAAACATGTGGTTATACATTTGCTGTTACCAGAATGGCAATGGCTGAGTCGTAGTACATTACTAAAGTCCCTGTGTAACGTCATAGTAAAGGTAGTTAACCTTCAAATGACTATTACATGGCTCCACTGGTGGTATGGCGTGCATTATCCCATTATCCTATTATCCTGGCATGCATTATGGGGCTACGTCCCCTGTTTATGCTGGGCTTTTCAAACCCAAACTTTTCCCTACAGTGGTGCTCATATGTTTACATACCCCAGCAGGATATACGCTTTCTTGGCAATTTCTCACAAAATATGAAGGATTACACAAAACCTTTTTTTTCACTCATTGCTAGTGACTGGCTTAAGATATTTATTAGCAATCTTCTGTGTTTACTCTTTCAAAAGCATGATCACAACCCAAACTACCCAAATGACCCTGTTCAAAAGTTTACATACCCTAGTTTCTGATGCTGAATATGGCCCTGTTTAACATCAGGGACCGCTCTAAATTGTTTGTGGTAGCTGTGGATAAGGCTCTTAATGTTCTCAGATGACAAAACAGCACATTCTTCCTGGCAGAATGGTTGTTTCCTATAAAATTATTGGGTGTCTTGCTGGAACCTCACATTTGAGGTTTCCCCTGAATGGCTCAATGATGTTGAGATCATGAGAGTAAGCCGGTCACTCAAAAACTTCATTTTATTCTTTCTGAAGCTAATGATGGGTTGATTTGTCTTTCTGTGTTGAAATATTGTCATGTTGGCATGTCCAAACAATGGACCATGTGCAGTTTCAAGGCTGATGAGTGTCAAGTTTCCTCCAGTATTTTCCACAGGGCAATGTATTCATCATTCTGCGAGTATGGACCAAAAGTATAGTGCATTTGTAACTCAAATGTCCCCATGACATCAGTGGTCCATGACCATGTTTCACAGAAGGGCATGGTAACTTTCATCATAGGCTCCGTTGACTGTTCTCCAAATGGTACTGTTAATAGTGGCTGAAAAAAGTTCCTTATTGATCTAATTTATCCAAATGACTTTGTCACAGGCATTCTGATGCTTCTCACTATGCTATTTGGTGTATCATATGCAAAATAACATGTTTGCATTTTTGTAGTAATGGCTTTCTCCTGGCAACCCCCAACAGCCCATCTTTCCTCAAGTGCCTCTTTGCTGTACAGTTTAAAACATTTTTTCATGTTGTCCTATATTTCACCTAAAGTTATTTTTTGGTTGTCCTATGCCTCCTGAGCAATTTCCCTTGCAATGATCATTGCAATGCAATGATTCCCTTGCCCAATGGCTTGATTCCAACCAAACCCCCTCATATTGCATTTCTGAATTGAAATTCCAACAGTGCCAACATGACAATATTTCGACACAGAAAGCCAAATCAACCCGTCATTAGCTTCAGATAGAATAAAATTAAGGTTTTTGAGCGACCATCTCTCTCTCCTGATCTCAACATCATTGAGCCACTCAGTGGAAACCTCAAATGTGAGGTTCCAGCAAGACACCCAAATATATTATAGGAAATAACCATTCTGCCAGGAAGAATGTGCTGTTTTGTCATCTGAGAACATTAAGAGCCTTATCCACAACTACCACAAACAATTTAGAGCGGTCCCTGATGTTAAACAGGGCCATATTCAGCATCAGAAACTAGGGTATGTACACTTTTGAACAGGGTCATTTGGGTAGTTTGGGTTGTGATCATGCTTTTGAAAGAGTAAACACAGAAGATTGCTAATAAATATCTTAAGCCAGTCACTAGCAACGAGTCAAAAAAAAGGTTTTGTGTAATCCTTCATATTTGGTGAGAAATCGCAGAGAAAGCGTATATTCTGCTGGGGTATGTAAACATATGAGCACCACTGTATCTGAGATCTTACCATGCAAACGCACCAGAAGTGACAAAAGCTACCAAGAGTCACAGGACTGTTGTCATAGCAAGAGCGACACGAGTGATAAAAACGATTAAAAGCAGAACGCAAGCATTTCGCCATTCCAATTGGCTGCGGCAGCTGTTGACGAACCGCATCATAGCAGATTAGCATAATATTCGCTGACGTTCAACTACAAACTGTCACTAGAATAGCTCAAATCGCCTCTTGTCGCCCAAATAGCTTTTATTTCTTCAGTCGCCAGCGCCTCCATTCAAGGTCTGTCCTTTCCATCGCTGTTGTCGCTCTAGTCGCTTTTGATGTGTTTGTGACATTAGTAGTAATTTGTTAAAAATAGTCTAAAATATTATTGAATGAATGTTCCCCTGAAAAGCCCTTACCCACAACTGATCTCCTCTTCTGCTGTCCCTGTAATTGGTGTTAGTATCTCTGGTAGATTTGAAGTTGAAGTGTGTCCACTGAGAAAGTCTAAAGAATATTTAAGTCTTAGAGAATCAAATCCAGCTGGAGTGCTCCCTGGAACTTTGTAAAGTACTTTATAAAGTTGGTGCTCTTTGGTGACAGGCTTAGTTCATTATAAAAGTTGTAGAATAGCAAGGCACTCAGAAACGTGTCAAAGTGTTTTAATCATGTTGTGCCCATTAAAATAAAGGCCTTTAACTACAAAGAAGATTAGGGCCTTGGTATTCTACAACTTAACACAATATGTAAGTCTTACTTACTATTTGCTGAATGGTCTTCATAGTCTTGGTTGGCTGGAGAGAGTGGCGGGGCAACAGTGTGACATGGACATAATGTTACAGCAAAGACAACCAAATGTTGTTTTACACAACAAGGGTTTTGATGTATTTAATTATTGTACAACATTTACAACTATTCGACAAAGAAGCGCAAGCAATACTGAGTAGCCGCAAAGTATACACAAATTATATTTGTCTGCACATTCCAGTAATACTGCGGGCCACTTTACCAGAGTTTGGTCACTAATTAAAGTGTTGTGTCGGCTGTTAGCTCTCTCAGCCCAATCCGACTGTTGGTGTGGTCCTTAAAATAGCTTACTCACAAGTCAATGGCTAGATTGGCCATGAGGCATACAGGGCATTTGCCCGGTGGACTATTGATGATTTTGGCCTGGGGCCTCCCCTTATTGTAGTGGGATCAGTCCTCATGCCACTACTGTCCTCTCAGAGTCGGATTTTGATATTCATAATGGGTGTTGCGATCAAAACAGCTCATAATCAATGGTTAAAAATGTTGCCACAGGTTTTATTTTCTATCTCAATGCCTGCGGACCAGTCTTGGCTGAAAATGCCCGGCCTGATAATCTGTCCCAGTCCAGCCCTGCGATAAGGGAATGCTGCCCTGCCTTCTACTTGTGAGTGTGTGAGTGAGTGAGTAAGCGAGTAAGCGAGTGAGTAAGCGAGTGAGCGAGTGAGCGAGTGAGTGAGTGAGTGAGTGAGTGAGTGAGTGAGTGAGTGAGTGAGTGAGTGAATAAGCGAGTGAGTGAGTGAGTGAGTGAGTGAGTGAGTGAGTGAGTGAGTGAGTGAGTGAGTGAGTGAGTGAGTGAGTGAGTGAGTGAGTGAGTGAGTGAGTGAGTGAGTGAGTGAGTGAGTGAGTGGGTGAGTGAGTGAGTGAGTGAGTGGGCTAGTGGGCTACATCCACATTAGCCATTCTCTACCACAAGCCCAACCACTTCCTCTTCCCTGAGCCTGGCTGGCTCTGGTTGGCACTGCACACTTCTCTCTGTTTCTTCTCCCTCTCTTCTCTCTCTCTCTCTTCTCTGCTTCTCTCTGTTTTTTTCTCTACTTCTCTCCTCTTTTTTTCATGGTGATGGTAGGAATGCACTTTATGCAACGGAGGCCCCATAGGGTCAACTGTCCTGCGGTGCGTTAAGTGTCGGACTGACACAAGCATGTGCGTGGCATTTAGTAAAATACCATTTCTGGGGTACAGGCCATGCAGGGTGCTGCTGCAGGGGTCAGCCTTGGACACACTGCTCCTGCTTGTAAGTCCCGGGGCATGCTTCGTAACCATGTGCGTTGCTAAGGCTGTCTTAAGAAAGACCCCCTCTGATATCTTGCCTGGTTTTACAACAAGGTTCGACAAATCCCTTCGCTCAGACGCTGTCTGTCCTCATGGCATGTTTTGCTCTGCTTAGAATTTAGCACCAAGATCAAGTATTTAGTAAATGGCTCTCCTGGCTTATTGGAGAGTACTGCGGGCTAGATCTAATCACAGTCAGACCAAAGTCTTGCCTGGTGCTGTCGGCCCCAGCTGGTCTGCAGTCAGATGGACATGATCAGTCTGTTTTACTGGCTAGGTGACGTAGTATGTGATGCGCCCTGTACCACTCTTCACTGTCCTGTCTAAATAAAGTCAAATCCCCTCCAATTTCTTTTTTTTAACCCATTAAGACACGGCGTTATAAATTAGCTGTTACCAGAATAGCAATGACAAAGTCATAGTGCATTACTAAAGGCCCTGTGTTATGTCATAATATTGTAGTGCTATGGTAGTTAACTTTTCAATGACGATTACAGCGTGCCACTGGAGGTACTGCATGCATTAAGGGGCTACAAAAATTCCCTACCCCTTGAGCTATATACTACAAACAGCTGAGTCACAACAAAGTAAGCAGGCCATTTCGAAAGAGTAGCAGGGGTGCAGAAAGAGCCTAGAGTAGAAGGGAACACTGGTGCCCAGGATAGTCTCTCAGTACAAAGTTTCAATGCAGCACTACAAAACTTTATTCTGTATTTCTGTTATTGGGTCATTTGTGATTCTAACTCACAATTCTAAGGGATGGCCTAGTCAATTATATGGACATACCATAGCATAGCCATTTTTCAAGACAACATGGAATTGGAATGAAGTTGTGGTCTGTTTGCAAAGCTCCTTTTTGTGACAGTCTGTCTGCACAGTTGCTTTTTGAGCAGGCCTGAGCACATTACTGTTATTGCAAGGTCTGAGGTGTTGGAGTGTGGACAGACACATGCTGACAGTGTGCTGCTGTCAAAAATGATGCAAGAGGCATCCATTCCTAATCTTTTTATTTTTACACAGTGATTTGGAGTGGGAGTGTTTTCAAATATTTTTTTCTGACTGATACAGAGCACATTCATTGGTGTGAGAGGGTGAAAAATAATCTTGGGGATAAATATTTAGGTGATGAAACAGTTTCTTTCAAGGAAGCGTGTGCACAAGTTTTAACATGTCAGTTTACTTATCTGTATGAAAATGTAATATCTTCCTTCGCCCTACCTTTACACATGCTACACCTTCAAGAGGACAAGGCCCATATTGTGTATTGCACTTAAAGCACACATTCAATTCATGTAATGTCAGATGGAGTGTGACTGGAGACGGGTAATTTTGAGTTTGAGTTTTGACTAGGTCTACACATGACTTTCTTCAAAGAAGGATATTGTACTGTGGCCCAGACAATTCCAGAAGCAGTCTGAGTAGTAAAGTTTGGCAGTTTGAAAAAAGATGTTTCATCAGAGGCTTCTAGTTCTCTATAGAAAAGACATGTGGCTTTGATTAGTGCGCGTGGCTTACTTTCAGTTCTGTCACCTTGCCCAGAACCAACAGGGTGATTGAAATAGCAGAGACTTCGCTGGTTTGCAAAATGTTTACAGCGTCCCCTTGAGAGATGCTTCTTCTATCAAATCCAACCATCTACAACTTGTGAGTGATGATAATACACAAGTGTGTCCCTCATCTACGAGTGTCTCGTTCAACACGTTCAACAAATAAACAAAGTGTTTTCTCGATCAATCTCAAACACCCACAATTACCTCTTGGAAGTCAAGTGTGCTTGAATAGCCGTGTTTCTATTTGTGCGCAACAGAGAAAGACAGAATGCGCATTTCTGATGCGTCTTCTCTGAGTCTTATCGTTGGGGTAGCTGAAAAATGAGAAGTCTGGGGAAAAGTCTGGGACTGGCTTCCCACATGTCTGCGACTCGGCACTCGCTCGATGAAACCAGAGGCTCACCACAAAGACGTCTGGTAGGATTCAATAAAATCAATCAGTTTCCTTGAGGGAGAGTTTCGTCAGCCGAAAATATTGTGGCGAGTAATTACACAAGATTGTCTACCGTGAAAAGACCGTAAATACTACAAAATATGGAATATGCATTCCATATTTCACATTTCACCAAACCAGAATGTTTAAATATTTATTACACTGCCGTCTGGAGAAAACCGCAACACTGTCTGGATCTCCGCTGCCCCTCTCCAGATGTTCAATAATCAGAAGGATTATGGCGACGCAGCCAAGGAGCATTTCGAACTTAGATAGCCTACCAATCAGACGAATGTCTGTTAAAATCAACATGGATCTTTGAGATGTGCCTTCACTTTGCTCATTCTCTGGAAAAAAGACGAGGTAACATTTTAATAAACACACATACATCAGATTGTAATTGGGTTTCATCATTATTAATTGGCGTTAAATTATGTTTTAAATTGTGACCGGAGCTTGATTCAAGTAAATAAGTGATTGCGTATTGCGGGGCCCGCCCCCCTAGGGGACCGGGTTAGCTAAAGAGACTAATTAGGAGACTCCACGTGAGACAGTTCCGCTGCCATCAACCCTGTCGGACCGCGCGCCCTCATCCCCAACCAGCACGGTAGCGTGCAGGCAACAACTTCATACATCTGAACATTTCAAGACTTAGCTGTATTGTTTTAATTTCACAATGGCATTCCGCATTTTGATTCTTTTTTCTATTTACGGAGTTCTCAATGGCCAAGGTAAGAACTATTTATGGCACATTTCGATTGTGGAGTTGACTGTGCCAACTTCGCCAGATGCTAGTGAAATATCATTTGTGTGTGTGACTATGTTTGGGGAAAGACCAGTGGGTGTTCATGATGGTACTATGCACCTCAGTTGCGAGAGGAGAGACGCAACAAGTGATTTAACGGAGGCTATAGGCTGACACTTGGGCAAACCTCTGGGTTTGCAAATGTTACAGGTTAGGTTGGTGGGTGCATCTGAATTGAATTGGTGTGTGCTGGTGTAGTACAGTATGTAGGTGTTCTATTATTGAATGCAGAAAGGCAGAGAGGTTTAGGAAGCTGTGTGCGTGTGTGTGTGTGTGTGTGTGTGTGTGTGTGTGTGTGTGTGTGTGTGTGTGTGTGTGTGTGTGTGTGTGTGTGTGTGTGTGTGTGTGTGTGTGTGTGTGTGAGAGAGAGAGAGAGAGAGAGAGAGAGAGACAGAGAGAGAGAGAGAGAGAGAGAGATTGCTATTGGATATGATTGAGTAAATCAGTCTCCTCTCGTCAGATTTACTCTCCTAAACCGCACGAGGGGTCAGTGAGGCGTGGGAGTGCCTGTTGGCCGTGGCAGGGGGCACTCTTGGCCACTCACAGGGGACATTCTGACGGACAGTGGGGGTCCCCTCTCCTGTCCTCCACCAAATGCCACGCTATGACTGAAGACAGACACAGGGGGTCATCCCTTGGCACCAGGATGGCGGCTCAAATAGAAGTCAAGTCAAGCCGGCTTTATTGTCCATTTCTTTACATGCACCGGTCATACAAAGAATTGAAACCGAAATTCAGACTGAGCTGCTGATGACAAACCTCTCAGAGGTGTTAAGGTGATGATGCATAGAGGGAAACGTTTTGGTCAATGTTGCTAGGCAACGGCCCAATTGGCTCCTTCTTTTCAGATGTGACGATGAAGAACATCTGTCTCCTCCTCATCCAAGTTCTCCTGATGAAAGCGTTGTAGTGATAAACTGTCAAAATAAAATCATTGAATATTTTTGCCCAAAACGTTGCCTGGTGTATCACCATCTTCAGGCCTCCTCTGATGTCACCAACCTTGCTGGGCTTTGCTCAGACAGACCGCCCTCCCCTGGGTGGGCATGTGCAGCCATTCAGTGGCGCCACCATTCATTTCCAATTGATCGCAAGAGCTTTCTGCACATTATCATGACTGCCTGATGGATCGCTGTGACGTCTGTCAGTATGTGGGCCCCTTGAGGGCCCCCTGAGCCAGCCCAAGGCCTCCCCCTTGGGGCACACACACGTCGTACCTCATCAGCAGCTGTCATTTCGCCTCAGCCGTAAGGTATTTACACAGCGAGCGGCGACCGCCTGATGACGGGAACAGGCCACCTGTGGATCAGCTCCTATTGTCAATGACAGCAGGGCGGGGAGGGGCCTATTGTCAATGACAGCAGGGCGGGGCGTAGCGCGGCGGGGCGGGCCGCTTCGACTGGGACTGGGCAGCAGAACCCTGCGGGGCACTCGGTTGGTGAAGACCAGGGGTGTCATTTCCACAGGGACAATGGGGCATTACACCTCAATAACACAATACTCAGATCCAGTTTAACCCCCCAAATTATAATTATAATAACCTACTTATATATTATCTATTTATTGACCCCCCTATATTTAACCCTTTCATGCAGAGCCCCTATAGAGCCTGTTAATTAGAAGGACCAATGTTAATGACCAAGTCTAAATCTGTCTCTTGTTAGTGTCACAGCAATGTTGTGAGTCTGCAACAAAATCCTACTTCTACCCCAAAGTGATGCTACTGGGTTGCCCAGTTGGGGCTGTGCTGTGTTCCTCTGGTCTGTTGGTGAGCGTTCTTGAAGATGTGCTTGGGGGGGTGGGGGGGGGGGGTGTTGGGCGGGTGTTGCTCCCCCTAGCTCATTAGGGCGTGTTTACCCGAGCCCCTCGGCTACTCATGAGGGCGTGTTTACACCAGCCCCTCGGCTACGTATGATCCAGCCATGTGCAAGACCCAAACAGCAGGCTCTTAAAAACCACAATGACGTTCCAAGGTGGCAGCCGCCCCTTGCAGACAATACATCACTGATGAGGAGTGAGGGGAGGAGAGGAGAGCGGAGGGGAGGAGAGGGGAGAGGAGTAAGGAGAGGAGAGGAGGAGAGGGGCGGAGGAAAGGAGTGAGGGGCGGGGGAGAGTAGGAGAGGGGCGGAGGAGAGGAGGAGAGGAGGAGAGGGGCAGAGCAGAGGAGGAGAGGAGGAGTGAGGGGAGGAGAGGGGCGGGGGAGGGGGGCTGCTGTGGGATCACTTGGGCTAAAAGTAAAAACTGTCTCGCCGGGTGAAATAACACACCGCACAGCGAAGAGAGATTGGCTGGGAAAGGGTTAGGGTCCTACCTCCAGGTTTCTGGATGCGTCAGTAAGCTGTGGACCGTCAGACATGAAAAATGATTACGGGCCGTGACAGCCAGAGACAGAGCAGGCCGGGATTAGCAAAGCACAGGGACGGGATACTTAACTGCAAGACAATAGCTCCATAAACCTTGTGCAAGACACACCACTGGACTGTTTCTCGTCAACTCCCACAGAAAAACGTCTTAGTCACTCTCATTGCCTGGAAGGGAACTGTTCAAGGCTATTTTTGCCTGGAGTTTTTAAAGGGTTGCCTGCCTCCCCCTTTTAATAATAACAAACCCCCTTTGATTTGCAAGAGCAGGATTGGGAAGGGAAGGGTGTGTGGTGTAATGATAACAGACCAAAAGGTCGTCGACCAAAAGAACTGAAAGCAGCCGAGCCTTGTTGCTAACGGGGGTGCTGTGCTAACTAGCAAATGGCCTCTGCGTGTTTATGAACCTATGTACCTAACCCCTGCAGCTCACCTAGTACTCTAACCCCTGTGACTCACCTAGTACTCTAACCCAGTGTTTCCCAACCTTTTATGTCTTGCGTACCCCCTAAGCCTTTTTGTCATACCATGAGTACCCCCTCAGTCATGCTTTATATCCCAATGTGACTATGCTCCATATGTTTTTTCATTTTTCCGAGTACCCCCTGCAGTGTGCTCGCGTACCCCTAGTGGTACACGTACCCCTGGTTGGGAAACACTGCTCTAACCCCTGTGACTCACCTAGTACTCTAACCCCTGTAGCTCACATCGTACTCTAACCCCTGTAGCTCACCTAGTACTCTCGAGGAACAACACAGCTCATGGCCCTGAGAGGTAAAGAAGGGTAGAGAGAGAGATGAGGGGGGGAGTGAGAGAGCAAGCAAGCAAGAAAGATAGAGACAGATAGAAAGAGAGAGAGAGAGAGAGCGAGAGAGAGAGAGAGAGAGAGAGAGAGAGCGAGCGAGAGAGAGAGAGAGAGAGAGAGAGAGAGAGCAGCTCTAATAGGAATCCCACATGGGAGCATGGAAGGGGGGGGGGGGGGGGCGTGGCGGGCAGGAGGGCGGCGGGGAGTAGTATGGCAGGGGGTTCGTTAAAAGGCCTCTCATTTCCTCCTCCACTGGCTTTATTACCCGTGCAGGCGGGAAACTCTCCACCCCACCAGCACCACCACCACCACCAGCAGCAGCAATACCCTACCAGGACCTCACCTTTTGTTTGTGGGTGCCTGAGTGTGCGTGTACGTGTGTGTGTATGTGTGTGTGTGTGTGTGTAACTGTGAACTGTTACGCTGATTGCTGTAGTGGTGCTATATGTCTACTCCAATGCGCAATATTGTGTATTAGGTCTTTGTGCATGTTTTGTGTTTGTGTATTTATGAAAGCCAGGGGTTCCCATCCTTCTCCAACTTGGGGTACACTTGAAATTTTGACAATAATTGTGCCCCGTCCCACAGTTTGGGAATCACAGGTGTAAGCTGTCAGACACCTTCATTCCCCTCGTATTAGTAAAAGTACTCCACTCTACTTTACTCTACTAGAAAGCCGCCTGGTCTGCACTGCCCCTCACTAACACAGCAAACTTTATCCAGAGATAGTGAATCCATTGGCATCTCTCCCTCTTCCTCTGTTGTTTCTGCTTTACTCTCTCCGCACACTAACACAGCAAACCACCAATAGAAACCAGCATGGCCTGCACAGCCACTCACGAACACAGCAAACTTGATTATTTCTACTCAACCATCACCACCACCGCCATCACCACCACCGCCATCACCACCACCACCACCATCGCCATCACCACCACCACCACCATCGCCATCACCACCCACCATCGCCACCATCATCATCATCATCATCATCAGCAGCAGCAGCAGCAGCAGCAGTAGAAGACAGTCTGATTATACAGATTATAGAGTTGCATGGCTCTTGGGACAAATGATTTCCCCAGTCTGTCAGTCCTGAATTTCAGTGCCCTTAGTCTCCAGCTGAACACACTCTTCTGTTGGATGATGGTGTTGTAGAGTGGGTGCTCCTTATTGTCCAAGATGGTGAGCAGTTTGCTCAAAGATCTTCTATCTGACACTGAAGTGAAGTGAAAATAGCACCAAAACACACAATTTGTATGTCTATAGAATGCATCTTGAGGGCCCCATGTTTATGTTTTGCCTAGGGCCCCCCCAAAATGGCTAGATCCGCCCTGGCATCCAGGATTTGGAGGAGTGGTGCGTGTCTGACTGAAAGAGAGCACAATACATTGGGAGGTGAGGTGTGTGAAAGATAGCAGAGATGGCCATTTGGTGGTCGCTGTGGTAACGGTGCTTGAGTCCATAGCCAGGGCCGGATTAATGTACAGGCTAGATATGGCTGCAGCCTAGGGCCCCCACCTGTCAGGGGGCACTGAGTAGCCAAAATCCTGACAGCATGCCTTCATCACTACTGACCCCTGGTCTCCATGACAACATTCCTTCATCTCTACTGACCCCTGGTCTCCATGACAACATGCCTTCATCACTACTGGTCTCCACGACAGCATGCCTTCATCACTACTGATCTACTGAGCTCATGAAAGCCCCATTAGGAAACTCCAACTCCCATTGTCATTGTGACACAGCACTCAACGGCACACAAGTGAACACAAGTGGACACTGCACAGTGCACACAACGAAATTGCATTCATGCCTCACCCGTGCAAAGGGGCAGCCCTCAATGGCGCCCCAAGTGAGCAGTGCAGCGGGACGGTACCATGCTCAGGGTACCTCAGTCATGGAGGAGGATGGGGGAGAGCACTGGTTGATTACTCCCCCCACCAACCCACCAACTTCTCTGATAACACACAGCTTGTGAGAAATGGCTCAGCTCATTAGTCATGTGTACCATGGAAGACCTTTCTCATCCATGAAGCTCCGTGGAGATGTTTCTAGCGGTGTCATTTTGTTTGCTTGTGGCAACACGCTGGGTATCCGACAGCCTGTTATGTCTTGATTTCTTTCTCACGCTTGAGTTGGTTCATAATACTTGTCAGCACATGAGCAGCCTAGCCACATTAAATGCATTGTATTGTACAGTACGTCTTTGTTTGGCAGAGAAACGAATGGTTGAGTGTTGTTTGCTTGTGATATTAAGTACAACTACGTATACGGTTGCTTGTCATTTTATTGTAAAACTTTACAGGTACCAATATATCTGTTAAATTGCCATTGCATCTGATGGCCTAGTGCTGTAAAACGTGTGCTGTAAGGGTGAACAAATGATTTACTTCATTACTTATTTATAAACTACTTATGTAATTTATTTTCTGTCCATGATTAACTTATTGACATTTAAGGAAATGTGTAATAAACAACCCCCCTCTATGAATATAGAATAGATGCCTATTAGCTGTTGTTATATTTGTGGTAATCCAATGGCCATTGCCAGAATGTGCAGTTACAGTACAGAAACCGTTAGTGTCAAGTTTAGTACAGCAAGACCTAGGGCCGCCACTAGACATAAGCAGAGGACGCAGAGTGCTTAGGGCACCAACCAGTGCTTGGGGCACCAACCACTTTGGACCCAATATTGGGGCCTCTTAGATAGAGTTTGGCTTAAAACGTCATGGAAAAAAGTATTGAATTACATCACAAAACATATGTATTATTAGTTAGTAGATTATTATTATATTATTCAGTTATGAGGGGGGCTCCTGTCCAGTTATGCTTAAGGCCTCCAAAACCTGAGCAGTGGCCCTGGCAAGATCACAAGATATGTGTCTCATTTTCAGGAGGCGGTAGAGGGTAGTAATGCCCGGTATGCCAGATGGCCAGTGCAGCCCGGGGTAGAGGGTAGGACCTATTTGGCAGTAGGATTACGTTGTGGTTTACAGCAGGAGTCCAACAGACACGTCTGCCAAAGTTATTCCCCGTTTGCCAGGTCAAACAAACCTCAAACTAATGAGTTTATTAGTTCAGTGTGAGTGAGCCAGTTGTTGTTTTTGAGGCCTTTTGGGCATTTTGCTGTTGTTAATTTTGGAGAATGATTTGAACTCCTTTTGGAGATTAAACGTCCCCTGCAGATTCTGCTTTCTCCCAGACAATAAAACTACAATTTCGTTAATTGGAAAATGTTGCATAGTAAAAGCATATAAAAAAATACTTTGCTCATAGGTACAATTTCCAGTTCTATCAGAAAGAGAGTATGTGTTTTTTTGAGTAAGTAAAGTAAATCTAGTCAGCATTGCCTGAATATGACTCACATCAGCCCGTCCCTTCCAGGACTTTCCACTCCAGCAAATCTGCAGTCTTGTCATCCCCATTTCTCATTCAGTTCAATCAAATCTGTTAAGCTGTGCTTTTACGGGGAAGATCTTAGATGAGCTATGGTCAGATACAGACAAGTCAATTGAAAAACGTTCCCTTCCACCAGGTTTTGTTTTGCTCCCAGCCTCTTAATTTTTTACTGTGACGTTTCGGGTCGATGGATCCCTCCCCAGACGTGACAGATGAATACATCCATGCGGTTATGGATGAATACTGCCAGTAGCCTCATAGCATTTAAATACTGCCAGTAGCCTCATAGCAGATTCTTATGGATGAATACAGCCAGTAGCCTCATAGCATTTTGGCCTTGCAAACAAGGCGTAGGCCTATCATGAAAGCAGCAGCAGAAAAAACCTCCTTCATTTACCCCCAGATGCCTATCTCAACTTCACTGAGGAGGGAGGCGGTGTGCTTTGATGATCTGCAATGGTTTGAGTTGGGTGGCAGTTGGGCGTGTCTAAGCTGGGCCGCTGACAGCTTTTCCTGGGCCCAGTACAAAGTCATTTGAAAAGGCCCCCTACCCACTACATACAATGAGAACCCAATTCTAGGCCCCCTATCTCCCTGGGCCCAGGACAACATACCCATTTGACCCCCCCCCCCCCCCCTGTCGTCAGGCTTTTGTCTAAGCCTTGCTGAATAAAAGGAATCCCCTGTGTGTGTTTATTGCCCAGCCTGTGGTGATATAGTTGGGAGTCTTGCAGGCAAGGCAAGTCATGGCATATATACCCAACAAAAGAGGCACTCACAACCCCAGATAAGGAAAAAATAGAAGAGTTTGAAATATAGACAGACTGTGACTGCATACTTCTACAGCGCTCAATACGTACAGATATTGAAGTTGTTTTTCTTCAACTCCTTACAACTTGTGCACCCTGCTTTTCTTCACTTGTATCCCCTTTCATGGTGTTAAACTTTTATTTACATTCATTCATTTCTGAGTAGTTTGATATATTGGTACTTTAATCTCATATTGCACACGGTTTTCACAGTGGAGCACGCTAGTCTTCGCTGAAAGACTCAAAGACTCAAATTCTGTAGGCCTAAGGCGCTTCTGATTAAAAAAACATATATTACTCCTGTGAGCAATTCTGCTTCAGAGTTTCGAATCCAGGTGAGGACTTTTTTAGAGTACCGTATATTTTGGCCTTTTTGTTTTTATTATGATAGGAAAGTGAATAGAGACAGGATGTGAGAGGGAGAGGTAGATGGGCTAGGATTAGGACATGACCCTGGCTGGATTTGAACCCGTGTCACCATGGACACCAAACGGCCTATGAATGGCACAGATGAAGTAGCACAGTATCCTCATCACCCTCAAGGTCTCGTCTTTATGATGTGAACTTATTTACACGTATGCACTCTTTTGTAAGTAATGCGTAATAAACACTTCTACTAAGAGTAATGTAATGACACCTAATTTCTAAGGCACCTCCATCTCAGTGTAAATATTATCATCTTTTTCCTCAGAGGCGCGAGACCCCATCTCCATGGACGACTGTTGTAAGGACGGCCGAGAGAGAGCTCTGGACAGCCAGGACTGCACGGCCCTGCCGCTCATCTCCGAGTCCAGCACCTGCAGGTGAGTACGGCCCCGCCTCTTGTCCAGCACCTGCAGGTCAGTACGGCCCCGCCTCTTGTCCAGCACCTGCAGGTCAGTACGGCCCTACCTCTTATAGCACCTGCAGGTCAGTACGGCCCTACCTCTTATAGCACCTGCAGGTCAGTACGGCCCTACCTCTTATAGCACCTGCAGGTCAGTACGGCCCTGCCGCTCATATCCGAGTCCAGCACCTGCAGGTCAGTACGGCCCTGCCTCTTGTCCAGCACCTGCAGGTCAGTACGGCCCTACCTCTTATAGCACCTGCAGGTCAGTACGGCCCTGCCGCTCATATCCGAGTCCAGCACCTGCAGGTCAGTACGGCCCTGCCTCTTATTGCACCTGCAGGTCAGTACGGCCCTGCCTCTTATCTAGCACCTGCAGGTCAGTACGACCCTGCCTCTTATCTAGCACCTGCAGGTCAGTGCTGATGTGGATGTGGAAACCGGATGACAACTACAATAAGGTCTAGCCATCCATTCACACTATGGCTAGGAAGCCACATGCTACGGGTGCTTCACATTTGCACTTTCAATTTGGGCTAGAAAATAAGCCTAAAGACATTACGTTGACAACGGATTTGGAGTGAATCGAATGAACGGGAGTTGGTGGTGGTGGAGGGGAAACCTTTGCTCCACAAGATTAGCCGAGCGCAATGATACAGTACTAATACTAATACTTAAAGAGGTCAATGGCCTAGTGTGGTAGCAAATAATGGCTACAGCTCATAGCATCAACATAGAGGTCAAGCAGCTAGCAGCACTTCATCTGGCATTGTGGAGTCCAGGAGAGGAGCAGAGCTGGCGGTAGTCTGGTGGTGACAAACAGAGCTGCCAAATGTTGCTAAAACTCGGTATGTCTGTCTCACTAGCTGCTTTGGCAGTAAGTCTTGCGCTCCTAAATGTAACCATAGATTATCAGGATAAAACTGATAGCTGTGTCCACAGGTGTGGCTAATAAAAGGGCTGAATGGCCAGTGAGTTGAGGAAACCACTGATGACAATGGGCGGCGAGAGAAAACGTTAACGTCAAGCCCTGGTGACAACGGTAGGCTACAGTTGGTAGCCATCAGTGGTGGCTCGATGTGGTCTGGGCAATTGCAAAACCAAATCAGTCACTTGATTCTCCTGCCACCAGCAAAACTGTTTCTTTTGGAGCACAGCATGATCCAGAAATTTGTTCAAATTAGAGTAGTGAGGGAGTTGGGTGGGGGTGGTGGTGGTGGTTGAGGAGGAGAGGGGATGGTTTTACTGGGAGTGGGGTGGTGGTGGTGGTTGAGGAGGAGAGGGGATGGTGTTAGTGGGAGTGGGGTTTAAGCAAAAGGGGGTATTTCCAAACCCAGGAAATACCTAGGAGGTGAAACTATAGCGAGCGAGAGGGCTGAAGAGGAATAACAGGAAATCTGAGGATTATTTCAGACACACGAGGAGAGAAAAAAAAACTCAAGAGAGAAGAAAAGAAAAATAAGACAAGAAGAAGTAGTGAAAAGAAAAACAGCAGCCTGACTGTGCCCTTAAAAGGCTCTGTTGTGGCTAAAGAGTGGGCTCCCGTTTATATGGGAAAGATTTCCTGCAAGGGCTTGATGAAGAGAACCTTTTTGGATTGGATGGATGGAGGTTGGGAGTTAGTGTTCGTATAAGTGCCCACTTGCTCTGTCTGGCTGCAAAGTGGCTTACCGTAAAAATACAGACCACACGATCACCTCTGATTCAGCGCTCGACGCCACAATAGGCCCACTGACCTACGCAGCTTGGCTCCAGGACAGAGGGTGGAGAGGGGTTTGCCAGAGAGAGAGAGAGAGAGAGAGAGAGAGAGAGAGAGAGGGACAGAGACAGAGACAGAAAGGGAGAGAGAGACAGACAGACAGAGAGATAGACAGAGAGAGAGAGAGAGAGAGAGAGAGAGAGAGAGAGAGAGAGAGAGAGAGAGAGAGAGAGAGAGAGAGAGAGAGAGAGAGAGATAGAGAGATAGAGAGAGAGAGAGAGAGAGAGAGAGAGAGCACAGCTCAGTCATGGTCTGATAACAGAAAAATAATTAAAAAAAGAAACAGAGTTGTGGTTTTGGAAGACCTCTCCTCTCCTCCCCTGTCCCCTCCTCTCCTCTCCTCTCCTCTCCTCTCCTCTCCTCTCCTCTCCTCTCCTCTCCTCTCCTCTCTCTCTCTCTCTTCTCTTCTCTTCTCTTCTCTTCTCTTCTCCTCTCCTCTATTCTCCTCTCCTCTATTCTCCTCTCCTCTCCTCTATTCTCCTCTCCTCTATTCTCCTCTCCTCTATTCTCCTCTCCTCTCCTCTATTCTCCTCTCCTCTATTCTCCTCTCCTCTATTCTCCTCTCCTCTCCTCTATTCTCCTCTCCTCTCCTCTCCTCTCCTCAGGGAGACATGATGCAGCGAGACAAAAGCAAAACAATGGAAAGTAAACAGCAGGTCTTTCGCAATCTCACTCTGAGAGAAGCACACTGTCAGATTGGATAGCCTCAGTAAGCCCATGTGGTTGCGTAAGGAGCTAAATGTTCCTGGTGTGTGTTTTCTTCTCTTTCCCCTTGTGTTAGGGGTCTATTCTCCTTCACCCCTGTGTGTGTGTTGGTCTGTGTGTGTGTGTGTGTGGGTCTGTGTGTGTGTGTGTGTGTGTGTGGGTCTGTGTGTGTGTGTGTGGGTCTGTGTGTGTGTGTGGGTCTGTGTGTGTGGGTCTGTGTGTGTGTGTGTGGGTCTGTGTGTGTGTGTGTGGGGGTCTCTGTGTGTGTGTGTGTGCGTGTGCGTGTGTGCGTGCGTGCATGTGTATGTGTGTGTGTGCCTAATACGATAGCGCAGGAGCAGTGCGCTAATATGTGTGTGTGTGTGTGTGTGTGTGTGTGTGTGTCTGTGTCTGTGTGTGTATGTGTGTGTGTGTGTGTGTGTGTGTGTGTGTGTGTGTGTGTGTGTGTGTGTGTGTGTGTGTGTGTGTGTGTGTGTGTGTGTGTGTGTGTGTGTGTGTGTGTGTGTGTGCCTAACAGGATAGCTCAGGAGCAGTGCTGTGCGGCCGTGCTGGAGGACACCAGCTGTACCAGTGGCATCAACATGGCCAAGGAGCAGGGGGCTTGCGAAGCGCTATTCACCGCTAGCACCTCCACCTGCGAAGCCAAGACGGCTAAGGTGAACACACACACACACACACACACACACACACACACACACACACACACACACACACACACACACACACACACACACACACACACACACACACACACACACACACACACACACTATTCACCGCTAGCACCTCCACCTGCGAGGCCAAGACGGCTAAGGTGAACACACACACACACACACACACACACCAGCACCAGCACCTGTGAAGCCAAGACGGCTAAGGTGAGGGGCACACACGCGCACACGCACGCGCACACGCACACGCACACGCACACGCACACACACACACTTCACTGCCAGCACCAACATCTGTGAGGACAAGACGGCTAACGTGAGTAGTAGCACTGCTGCTGACAGACAAGATCACACACACATACACACACACACACACACACACACACACACACACACACACACACACACACACACACACACACACACACACACACACACACACACACACACACACACACACACACACACAGCACCTGCAAAGCCAAGACGGCTAAGGTGAACACACACACACACATACACACACACACAGCACCTGTGAAGCCAAGACGGCTAAGGTGAACACACACACACACACACACACACACACACACACACACACACACACACACACACACACACACACACACACACACACACACACACACACACACACACACACACACAGGAGCACTGCTGCTGACAGACAAGATCACACACACACACACACACACACACACACACACACACACACACACACACACACACACACACACACACACACACACACACACACACACACACACACACACATATACACACACACACAGCACTGCTGCTGCTGCTGCTGATGGCTACTGCTGACAGACAAGATGATTAGTCACTTCCTGTCTGGCCCGTCCTGTCTGGAGTGGACTCAACTGCAACTGAGGCAGAGTGTGTGGAGGATGTGGAGTTGTGTGTGTGTGCGGGGGGGAGGGTTTTATGGGCATGGTGTGTGTGTGTGTGTGTGTGTGTGTGTGTGTGTGTGTGTGTGTGTGTGTGTGTGTGTGTGTGTGTGTGTGTGTGTGTGTGTGTGTGTGTGTGTGTGTGTGTGTGTGTGTGTCTTAGTCAATGTGTGTGTTTGTGTATGTGTGTGTGCGTGTGTGCGTGTGTGCATGTGTGTGTCTTAGTCAATGTGTGTGTTTGTGTGTGTGCCTGTGCGTCAAGAAGGGCCGGGAGGGCAGAGAGGAGATGCATTATTACACTGTAAATAACTCCCATAAAAATACAAACAAAAGGCAGAGAACCTCTGCAGAGTGCCATAGAGAGAGAGAGAGAGAGAGAGAGAGAGAGAGAGAGAGAGAGAGAGAGAGACAGAGAGAGAGAGAGAGAGAGAGAGAGAGAGAGAGA
The DNA here is from genome assembly GCF_034702125.1 of Engraulis encrasicolus. Lineage (NCBI taxonomy): Eukaryota > Metazoa > Chordata > Actinopteri > Clupeiformes > Engraulidae > Engraulis > Engraulis encrasicolus. The sequence goes on from NC_085860.1 coordinate 10,160,416, forward strand.
GAGAGAGAGAGATAGAGAGAATGTGTGTGTGTGTGTGTGGTGTGGGGTGAGTGTGTGTGTGTGTGTGTGTGTGTGTGTGTGTGTGTGTGTGTGTGTGTGTGTGTGTGTGTGTGTGTGTGTGTGTGTGTGTGTGTCTGCACTTGAGGTGTATGTACCTGAGCCTATATACATCCAGTGGATGTGCTGTGTGTGTGTGTGTGTGTGTGTGTGTGTGTGTGTGTGTGTGTGTGTGTGTGTGTGTGTGTGTGTGTGTGTGTGTGTGTGTGTGTGTGTGTGTGTGTGTGTGTGTGTGTGTGTGTGTGTGTGTGTGTGTGTGTGTGTTATATACCGAGCAGGTGACGTGCTGTGTCAGGATCAGAGTGATTGTTCCTGGCTGTGTTTACAGGAGCAGGACGGGACTCGTTTACGCCGAACTTGTAGCTCTTTGCACATATCAGTCTGACTGCACACCGCGCCACTCTCTACTCTCCTCTGCTTTTCTCTCCTCTGTTCTCCTCAAGGCTCCTACAGCCTCTACTGCCTCGAGGCCTTTTGTGTCACACACAGGAAGCTTGGCAAATAACCAAATGTCAGCAATAAAATTCTGACTCTCTGTTTGTGTGTGTGTGTGTGTGTGTGTGTGTGTGTGTGTGTGTGTGTGTGTGTGTGTGTGTGTGTGTGTGTGTGTGTGTGTGTGTGTGTGTGTGTGTGTGTGTGTGTGTGTGTGTGTGTGTGTGTGTGTGTGTGTGTGTTGCTCGCTATCATTCCGAAGCACCTGAGAAGCATGAGGGCACCTGAGTGCATTTACTTCACAACACATTTAAATGCATCTAAACTGTTCAACATTGCAACAGGTTAAACAGAAAAAATATTAAAAGTTACTCTGCTGCCTTGAGTTTATAAGTTCACTCATTGAGTAAGCGTACAAACCCAAGGCAGCAGAGCAACTTACTTTTTTACTTTTAACTTGCTATATTACAGTGTATTACAGTGTATTACAGTGTATTACAATAACTGCAGTTACATGTAGGAATCTTCCCATTCTAAACAGAATGGTGGCAGTATTTAGATTGTGCATAAGTCGTGTAAACTTTTAACTCATTCAGAAAGTGTCTGTGTCCTGGTAATGTTCCGGTTGCCGAACGCTGTCCCACACATGTGAATGGAGTAGTTCATTTTATGTAAACCAAATACTCACAATATCCCATTTAAAACCAGAGTGCTCTGTGCATGTAACTGTACCAACTGTTTATATTTTCAAACCACACTATTAGTGGAGGAGAAGAAATACCTGATTGATTCCAAAAGTAATTAATGGATTGATACTGCATCATTCATATAGGCTACAATCTCTGCATGATGCATTATTTGCAATACTTTTCATTCATGTGACGCTTTATTTTGTAGATCACACACTCCATGTGGTCAGCACCACCAGATTTTACTCACTTCTTCAACTTGTTTGCAAATGGAACTAGTTGATTTTGCTGTAATGTCATATCAATGTTGTTATGATGTAGTGAAGCATTTTCAGCAAGTGAATAGGGTCGCCGGCGACCCCTGCTGCAGTAAGAGGCTACGAAGTGTGTTTTTAAACATTTTTACAATAATGTGTGTTTTGACTCAAATAAAGACAGTCATCTGCCTTGCAGAGATAGACATACAGTAAGTTGCATAATGTGATGGCAGGTCTGAGGGGAAGTGAGTAACCAGCAGCCCGTTTGATCTTGTGCCATACCCTCATCCCGCATCACGCATTCCTCATCCCGCATCCCTCATGTGGCACAATCCTACCCCACCCTACCCCATCCCACCCCACCCTACACTACCTTACCCCCATCTGTTTCTGTCCACTGTCACCCTTCGACCACATTGTTCCTACCTTTTCTCTGTCTCTGTCTCTGTCTCTCTCTATATATATATCTCTCTCTCTCTGTCTCCGTCTCTCTCTCTCTCTATCTCTATCTCTCTCTCTCTCTCTATCTCTCTCTCTCTGTCTCTCTCTCTCTCTCTCCCTCTCTCTCCTCATCAGATGTGTTGTGACTGCTGCCTGCTGGGTAGGGCGGCCCAGGAGACTGGTGTGCCGTGTGACCTGAGCCTGGCGGTGGGCTACCAGTGTGGCCTGGTGAGCCGCGCCTGCTGCAGCCATGCGGAGGGCAACAGCACCACGGACGCCAGCAACGTGCTCGACGAGGCCACTCTACCAGGTCAGGGGGCAGGGGGCAGGGGGTCACTCTACCAGGTCAGGTGTCAGGGGGCAGGGGGCAGGGGGTCACTCTACCAGGTCAGGGGGCAGGGGGCAGGGGGCAGGGGGCAGGGGGCAGGGGTCACTCTACCAGGTCAGGGGGCAGGGGGCAGGGGGTCACTCTACCAGGTCAGGGGGCAGAGGGAAGGGGTCACTCTACCAGGTCAGGGCATTAACGAGGTCACTCTTCCAGGGCAAGGGGCAGGGGTCACTCTCTACCAGGTGAGGGGTCACTCTCTACCAGGTGAGGGGTCACTCTCTACCAGGTCAGGGCATTAACGAGGCCACTCTACTAGGTCAGGGCATTAACGAGGCCACTCTACCAGGTCAGGGGTCAGGGGTCAGGGGTCAGGGGTCACTCATGAAGCCACCTACTCACCTAAACCAGGTCAAGTTAAGAGGTAAATCACCCATTGATTTTTCCATTAGATGATTCTTAAGGAAATGAAGACTCCAGGTTCTTCTATTCGATTTTTTTTTTTTTTTACTTTACTTAACCTGGTTTACTCCTGAACCAGCTTCTTAAGCGGCGGACACACACAAAGCTAGCTTTTCGCTTGCTCGCCTACTCGCCACTCTTTCATGGAACGTTCACTGAAAGTTCCCGCTGCCAATGAACAGGCGAGAAGTACCGAACTCTGCATTCCAATTGGTTACTCACTTAGTCGCCTCGCTTGAAGATAAAATATTTTCAACTCGGGATCCGCCTACATCGCATCGCTTGTACAGTACTCGCCTGCGAGTCTCGCTGGAACACATCGACATTCTATTGACTTCATTCGTTGAGCGAGCAACTAGTAGCAATGTGTGTGTACGGCCCTTTAGTATTGGCCCCTACATCTCACATACAATACTTATAATCACTTAGGTTACGCTCATAGAAATCGATGATGTTTATTCTGCACTTCGCTAGAAAATGAGTCTGACTTGATTTGGTGTTTTGGTCTGAGTCATATTACTTTTCTTGTTGTTTGTGGCTGTACGCAATATCCTCCAGTATGAGTCATGCAGATTTTAATACCCAGACAATCATACTACCAAGCTGCTGTACTGTGGGGAGATACTGGAGTGAAATCCCGGAGTCCTGACATGAATAGTGAGGAGAATGAGGGTTGCTGCTAAGTGCTTTGTTTTGGTCCCTGTGAGGGCGTATAATGTTCCATCCAGCACTGGACTGGCCATCAGGCATAGCAGGTATTTCCCGGTGGGCCCCGCACCCTCAAGTGACCCTATTTTTTCAGAAATTTCAGATTTCTTTTTTACATTTCTGAAAATAGGGGCTCAGAAGAGTGTGGGGCCCACCGGTGAGACAGTTCTGCTCCACTAATCATGAGGGGGATAAAAGTGCCCTGGTCCTATTTCTCCCCTAGTCCAGCCGCGGTTCCATCCACCCACTCCTTCCCTCTGTAGTAACAATAATATTGTTGGTCATGGTCTTTTAGGGCCTCCTGTTTAGTTAAACGGACTGTGGATTTGTCCCGACATTCCCCCTACCTTGTGGTATCCTTCTGAAGAATAGCTCTACTAAAGTAATACCCTATTTATCTCTGGGGAACATCTAACTCTACTTAAGTAATACCCTATCTATCTCTGGGGACTATCTAGCGTCCTAGTCTAATGCCTTGAGTCATTGCCCTCAGAAGACCAAACCAAAACCCCCACACATTTGTCAACAGTAGTCTGCCCTCTAGTGGCCCTGCAGGAGATTGCATTGTGCTGCCAGCGCCAGCAAGACTCGGCACATTTCTTTCAGCCTTAACAATGCAAGTTAAGACTCTCCTCTTTCGTGATTATCTACTGCACTAATGCTTGAGCTGCACCAGTCCCTGACCAGACTCTATGGAATGATGAGTATGTGTGTGTACTCTGTCTTAATGTACCTTAAACATACCAAAACAAAACTAACCCTACTTTGCATCTGCACTTGTTGTTCTGAATATTTCCTCTGCGCTTTGTTTCTAAGTGATGACTAGTATGATTATGTCCTCGATTGTAAGTCGCTTTGGTTTAAATGCCGAAATGCAATGCATTGTCAAATGCAATGTAATGTAATGTAATAATGTACCTTAATAACATGCTGTCTGTCTCGTCATCATACAGGTTCAGGCCTGGTTAAAACTAATGGAAACTCAGCCACTCAGCTCCCACTCAGCGATGCGTGCCAAGGTAAGGCGCTTTGTACAATATGCCAACATAGTGTTTTATTTTGTAATAAATATCTACATTCGGTAACACTTCCAAATAAGGGGCCATAATTAACAGTAAAGTAGTTACAACCTAATACTTAAGTAAGGGTTAATGATCATTACTTAATGCCACATTAGACACATATTAATTGTTATTATTATATGGTTGTGACGTCATCTGTCGAATGCTCCATTCATTTCAACGGGGCTCCCCAACGTTCGGACGTCTGTTATTTTTCGATAACGGACGGGTTGGTCTATAACAGACCGCTGTCAATGCCAACAAGACTTTTCACTGCTAAAGCGACTTTTCAACAAGACTCTAATCAGCTGCTGTGATAGACAGCACCCGTTGTCCTGTGGTCAATGGCAACAAGACGTTCACTGCTAAAGCCACTGGCTTGTATACAAGTCAGTGGCTAAAGCGAATGTTTCATATCACTCCGCAGGGGGTCCGGTCTTTTGTCACTCTAATCAGCTGCTGTGATAGACAACACCTGTCCTGGCTAGCCTACCTAGCTGTTGCCTAGTGGTGTTCCACAACGGCACTGTTTTGTTTTGCGCAGCAACAATCTTAACATTAAATAGGTCTAAAGAAATGTCCCCGCATGTGTGAATCATTTAAGTATATCCATATAATAAGCGGGTTAACTTTCGGCGAGTCGGTCGCTTTGTGGAATAGCAGCACTTCAGAGAGAACAAGACCCCTCCGCTCCGCGTCGGGGTCTAAAGATTCTCTCTGTCGTGCTGCTATTCCACGGTAGCGACCTTCTCGCCGAAAGTTAACCCGCTTATTATATGGATATACTTAAATGATTCACACATGCGGGGACATTTCTTTAGATTTCCTTTACATTTCCTTCTCGCCGAACGTTAACCCTTACTTAATGCATTAGCAAGCAGTTACTTAACTATTAGATAACTATTACCTTGTGTCACAAGTTAATAGCATATTATTATTTAACTATTAGATAAGTAAGGACACAGTTAATAGTTAAGTAGCTATCAGGTCATACTGAACTAAGGACCAAAATTAACACTTACTTAATACAAAAGTAAGGCATAACTAATGGTTAATTAATACTTAAATATTGAGTTTTGGGACCCTTATATTAGAGTTGGCTGAGGATAACTAATGGTTAATTAATAGATAGATATTGTTGTTTGGGACCCTTATATTAGAGTTGGCTGCGGATAACTAATGGTTAATTAATTGATAGATATTGGTGTTTGGGACCCTTATAATAGAGTTGGCTGAGCATACCCAATAGTTAATTAATTAATCTACTGTGACATCTAGTTTTCACTCGTTCAAATCACTGTAATAGTTGCAACAGGAGCGATTATATAGCAAGGATTGGACGTACACTTCTCAATGATGGTGGGGTAATGAGATGTAATTTTTTTTACTGGTAAAAACCCTACAATAAATGCAGAACATTATGAAGAGAATAGTTTTGAAGCAAAACTAAACCATTCCTTTGTGATAATTAAGTTAATGTTTGAAAATATTAGCTCCAAGAAGTGCAGTGCATGATGGGTACGCAATCTACAGACAACAATATTTCGGTATTATTTAATCATTAGATTAGGTACAGTTAATAGTTAAGTAGCTATTAGGTCATACTTAACTAAGGACCTTAATTAACACTTACTTAATACAAAAGCAAGGCATATCTAATGATTAAATAATACCGAACTATTGTTGTCTGTAGATTGCGTACCCATCATGCACTGCTCTTCTTGGAGCTAATATTCTCAAACATTAACCTAATTATCACAGAGGAATTTGTGAATTACTCTTCATAATGTTCTGCATTTATTGCAGGGTTTTTACCATTAAAACTAATAAGTGGTACATGAAAAAATTACATCTCATCACCCCACCATCATTGAGAAGTGTACGTCTAATCCTTGCTATATAATGGCTCCTGTTGCCACAGTGATTCGAACGTCTGAAAACTAGATGTCACAGTAGATTAATTAATTAACTATTAGGTATGCTCAGCCAACTCTATTATAAGGGTCCCAAACACCAATATCTATCGATTAATTAACCATTAGTTATCCGCAGCCAACTCTAATATAAGGGTCCCAAACAACAATATCGATCTATTAATTAACCATGAGTTATCCTCAGCCAACTCTAATATAAGGGTCCCAAAACCCAATATTTAAGTATTAATTAACCATTAGTTATGCCTTACTTTTGTATTATGTAAGTGTTAATTTTGGTCCTTAGTTAAGTATGACCTGATAGCTACTTAACTATTAACTGTGCCCTTACTTATCTATTAGTTAAATAATAATATGCTATTAACTTGTAACACAAGGTAATAGTTATCTAATAGTTAAGTAACTGCTTACTAATGTTCAACATATGCATTCATAACAATTAATATGTGTCTAATGTGCCATTAAGTAATGATTATTAACCCTTACTTAAGTATTAGGTTGTAGCTACTTTACTGTTAATTATGGCCCCTTATTTGGAAGTGTTACCCTACATTCTGTAAATATGCCCACCCACCCCCCCCGCCATCTCTCTTTGTGTTTGTGCGTGCGTGCATGCGCACGTGTTTGTGTATGTGTGTGTGTGTGTGCGTGTGTGTGTGTGTGTAAATACCAGAGGCTAAATGTGGTCAGAAGTGTGAAGGTAATGGCACCTGCCTGTGCCACTCGGGCTTCAAACTCAAACCAGATGGGAGGTCATGTGACGGTAAGTCGGATAACTTCCTCTTCTACTACCTCCTCCATTTCCTCCTCGCTCCCCGTAAGTCGGGCTGCTTCCTCCTCGCTCCCTGTTGTTTTTACAAGCTTACTTGGGATCACACACATACACGCTGCAGCAGCACCAGTGGTCACTTTAGTTGGAAGCCACAAGGCCCCTGACATGATGTTATAGATGCCCCCCCCCCTTACATGATATTATAGATGCCCCCCCTTACATGATATTATAGATGCCCCCCCCCTTACATGATATTATAGATGCCCCCCCCCCTGACATGATGTTATAGATGCCCCCCCCCCTTACATGATGCTATAGATGGCCTATAGAGCCCCTTACATGATCAATAGTCATACTAATACTACACTATACTGTACTATACTATACACTATACTGTACTATACTATACTATACTATACTATACTATACTGCACTATACTGTACTATACTATACTATACTATACTATACTATACTATACTATACTATACTATACTATACTATACTGTACTGTACTATACTATACTATACTGTACTGTACTATACTATACACTATACTGTACTGTACTATAATGTATCTCTCTCTCCTCAGATATAAATGAGTGCTTGCTGGGTGCCTATAGCTGCAGGGCAGGGGAGCGCTGCATACTATACTATACTATACTATACTATACTATACTATACTATACTATACTATACTATACTATACTATACTATACTATACTATACTATACTATACTATACTGCCGTGCAAAACAAGAACGCAGTAACTCAAAATGGTTGATTTTTTTTATATCGGAAATGGGTTTTAAACTACCTCATTTGTCTTGTGTCCAAAAATGGTGGTCTAACACCGTCCCGTTTTGGAGAAAACTCATTTTGAAAGTGCAAAAATGACCCAAAAAAAGTTACTGCTTGTTGTATTTAAAGGTTATGTCGTACAAAACAAAAACGCAGTCGGCGAGTTACTGCTGCACGTTTCAATGGTTTGGGAGTAGACAGTAATACAAGCTAAGAACGCAGTAACTCCTGCAGTAACTCCATTTTGTGGCAGTAATACCAGCCAAGAACGCAGTAACTCGTTTTTTTGTGGCAAAAAGACACATAAATGTTGTTTTTTTGCGTTTTTTAGGGTGCATTAAATTTCTATCCTAAACGAGCATTAAGTGTCACCACCAATTTACCGACAACACAGTTGTCGCGCCATACGGGAAACTTTGAAGCCTTTTTTCTCAGTTTGCCGTTTTCAGAGTTACTGCGTTCTTAGATTGTAGGGCAGTATACTATACTATAATATACTATACTATACTATACTGTACTCTACTATACTCTACTATACTATATGTTATCTTCCCTCCTCAGATATAAATGAGTGCCTGCTGGGGGCCTACAGCTGCAGGGCAGGGGAGCGCTGTATCAACACTCTGGGATCCTACAGATGCCAACGCGACGTCAGCTGCGGCACCGGCTACGAGCTCACCGATACCAACCTCTGCAAAGGTTAGTAGAGTAGAGTAGGTTAGTGAGAGGGGAGGACAGATACCTGCTGGTCAAATGGTAGTAAAATGCCAGTAGAGGCTGAGTGCTCAGTAGAGGCTCAGTAGAGGCTGAGTGCTCGTGCAATTCTTTTACAGTAATTATATGCTAAGCAGTGGCGTGCACAGACATTTTTGGGGGGCAGGTGCTGGGGGTGGGGTTGGAGGGGTTTTGGGGGCATGTGGAGCTTGTGGCTGCCTTTCTAGACAACATAGGCTATATGTTTTATCTGGCCATTATTGTCACATGCTTTTGATTGTGAAGCATTTATAGATTATCATGGCAAGGTGGGACCACGGTACATTGTGACAAAAAAAATCTAAAAAGAACTCTCAAAAAGGGCATTTCTTTGTCCTCTAGGTCAGTGTTTCTCAACAGGGGTGCCAGGGCACCCTGGGGTGCGGCAGGCCACCCTCAGGGGTGCCGCGGAAACGTGGCTGATAAATAAATTATGAAATATAATACATATTTGTCTAAATTGATAAGGTAATGTTAGTCAGTGGAATCTTTCATCTGCCATTTACGCACAATTATAAAATAAAGTAAATATAGGTCGCCCCAGTCAGCTGCAACTTCGAACGTAGGTTGTGTGACGTGTGTTACTTTTCTAAGCTTGTGTGGTATCGGATGCGATGCCATTTTACGGCTTGTTGGTTTGGGGTGCCTCGAAATTTTTCATGAATTGAAAGGGTGCCTCGCCTAAAAAAAGGTTGAGAAACACTGCTGTAGGTCAAAGGAGCAGGTGCTTTAGCACCACCTCATCCCTATCTGTGCACACCTACTGTATGAGGCTAAGTGTTGATGGGCAAGTTGGATCAATCCAATCCACTGACCCACATTCCAAATGAGCTGCTTTTACCTGATGGCCACCTGGTTGAACTGGACAGGTAAATCAGGTCATTCGGGATATGTGACACTGCATTATAACTAATAATGAATACAGATTAGCCATCACTGTGTTATGGCCATGTTGAATCAGAAGTATCTCCTCTTTGTATGTGAAAAGTTAACTGTGTTGAACACTGTGTTGAAAAATCAAGATTGGAACACTGATGCTGAAATTGAAATGTAGCTGACATTACCAAGAGCCTCAAGTAACAGATTAAGACTTTGACATAACACTTTTGGTGACAGTAAGGTTATAACTGAGGTTCTGCAAAAGGGTTTAATTTCATGCCACTACACTTGATAATTATCTACGTTTTTTTATGCATCAACTGATTTCACAATAAATGGTGAACTTCACAAACTCATGGATTTCTTTCCAGATATTGATGAATGTGAAACCGGCACACACAACTGCCCGGGTGATTTCGAGTGCCAGAATACGCCGGGGTCTTTTCGCTGTCGGCCCAAAGTGCAGTGCGGACAGGGCTTCATCCAGGATGCCTTGGGAAACTGCATAGGTAAGAGGAGACATGGCATGGACAAGAAAACCGTTGACCTCTACTCTCTAAATGCCAGGAAAATACTGACGTTCACTTTTTTGTATAGGCCTACTGTAATAATTGTTTGACACCGTCATGTTTGGACGCATTATTAATTGTTAGGCAGCTGTTGAATTGTTAGTCAACTATCTAAGTGTTACCTCTCCAAGAGTTGAATTTGACATCATATATTCTCAGAAAAGTGTAAAATAACACTGTTGTTTTCACTGTGCATCTATAAACTGTATGTGTGTGTGTGTGTGTCTGTGTGCGTGTGTGCGTGCGTGCATGCGTGTGTGTGTGTGTGTGTGTGTGTGTGTGTGTGTGTGTGTGTGTGTGTGCGTGCGTGCATGTGCGTGTGTGTGTGCATGCGTGCGTGCGTGGTGTGTGTGTGTGTGTGTGTGTGTGTGTGTGTGTGTGTGTGTGTGTGTGTGTGTGTGTGTGTGTGTGTGTGTGTGTGTGTGTGTGTGTGTGTGTGTGTGGGTTTGTGTGTGTGTGTGTGTGCGCGCTAGACATTAATGAGTGTCTGAGCCAGAGTGGTCCGTGTCCGACCGGCCAGACGTGTTTCAACACCGTGGGCTCCTTCACCTGCCAGAGGAACTCAGTCAGCTGCGGACGAGGATACCACCTCAACGCAGAGGGCACACGCTGTGTAGGTTAGTACTATACCACCTGGACGCAGAGGGCACACGCTGTGTAGGTTACAATGACTTATGTAGACCTCCTTGGTAGGTTAGTACTATACCACCTGGACGCAGAGGGCCCGTGTTGTGTAGGTGAGGCCTACTGTATACACACAACATACACACACAATGCTGGGCTGACAAGGATACCACCTGAATGCAGAGGGCATGTGCTGTGTAGGTCGGTACTATACCACCTCAACGCAGAGGGCACACGCTGTGTAGGTTAGTACCACCTCAATGCAGAGGGCACGTGCTGTGTAGGTTAGTACTATACCACCTCAATGCAGAGGGCATGTGCTGTGTAGGTGGGTACTATACCACCTCAATGCAGAGGGCACGCGCTGTGTAGGTTAGTACCACCTCAACGCAGAGGGCACACGCTGTGTAGGTTAGTACCACCTCAATGCAGAGGGCACGCGCTGTGGAGGTGGGTACCAGGGATGGAAATAAGCACCCATCCACTTGCCAATGACGGGTACATTTCAGTGGTGACTGGTACATTTTTGAACCCACCGGTCACTTTGACTGGTAAAAACAGTGAGAATTTTAAATCTACCTGCCACCATGACTGGTGGGGAAAAAACTTAAGTTCCACCCCTTGTGGGTACTATACCATCTCAATGCAGAGGGCACATGCTGTGTAGGTTAGTACCACCTCAGTACAGATTACAGATTACTCTTCACTGGGGGGGGCTTTAGTCGTCCTCCAGGTGGCCGGCCAATAAGCGAACACACTTGGTCAGCGATTGGTCACCATTCATTTTAAACCAGAGTTGAGTTCACTTTTCCGACCCAAGCGCTCCAGGCCATCGAGGATCCAGACCAACAATGAATTACGAAGTAATTAATGAGGTCTGGTAAAACCAGGATAGGTGCGCACATCCAAAGTCACTTCTTGCTGGTGGCAGACAATCGTATCAGACAGCTGAAGGAGGTAGGTCTGCACACTGCCAAATGGGTTCCAAAAAAAATAAACTTAATTTCATTAAGACAAGCTACATTTCGATCACCCTGGATCTTCATGGGTATCTCTTGGTGCTGATTTAGCAGTGTGTAGACCTGCCTTTACAACTGGCCGAGTCACATGCTCAATAGGTCAGCATTGATTTTCTCTTCATGATGCATCAGGCTATCAAAGATACTGCAGACATGCTGTTCTTCAGTCTTGAATCTCCTTGTATCTTGTGTCCATCACACATTTTCGTTTTATTTTTTCAGGTATTTTTTTTTAACTGCACAGTGTCTTAGGTGCTTTCCGTTTCATTGTGCAGCACAGACAATTCATGTGTAGTTTTCATTGTACTGATGCTAGTCTATTCTACTCTATTATTTTGTATTCTACTCTATTCTACTCTACTCTAATCTATTCTATTCTAGTCTATTCTAGTCTATTCTAGTCTATTCTGGATCTTATCTGCAACCCCTCTTTTCCCTCCCCCACTGATCTCTTCCCCCTCCACCAGTTATTTTCTAGCTTTCATCTCCCGGACTCCTCTGAAATATCTGACCTCATCTCCAAATCCACGCCCTCCACCTGTCAGCTTGATCCCCTCCCCACAACCCTAGTCAAATCCTGCCTCCCCTCTCTCCCCTTCATTTCTACCATCATCCACTCCTCACTCTCCACTGGTACTGTACCCTCTCTGTTCAAAATTGCTGCTGTCACCCCTATACTCAAAAAAACTGGCTCTGATCCCTCTGACTACAACAACCTCAGCCCAATCTCCAACCTTCCATTCATCTCCAAAATTCTAGAAAAAATTGTAGCCTCTCAACTCCATTCCCAGCTAACTCATAACTCCCTCTATGAGCACTTCCAGTCTGGTTTTCGCCCCCGACATAGCACTGAAACTGCCCTAGTTAAAATCACTAATGACCTGCTCATGGCTGCTGACTCTGGCCTACTCTCTATTGTCATTCTCCTTGACCTCAGTGCAGTCTTTGACACCATCTCTCATTCCATCCTTCTACACAGACTCTTCTCAATTGGCATAACTAACACACCCCTTAACTGGTTCCATTCTTATCTCTCTGACCGTTCTCAATTTATTCAAATGAAGTCATTTAAATCCAAGCCCTCCCCTGTCACCTCTGGTGTTCCTCAAGGTTCTGTTCTGGGGTCAATCCTCTTCATCACCTTCCTCCTTCCCCTTGGTAATATCTTCCGCAAATTCAAAATGAATTTCCATCGCTATGCTGATGACACCCAGCTCTATTTATCTGGCAAACCCTCTGACACTCTCCCTTCCCCCTCCCTCACCACCTGTCTTTCTGAAATCAAATCCTGGTTCACCTCCAATTTTTTAAAACTGAATTCTAACAAAACTGAAGTCCTACTAGTTGGCACCAAATCCACCTTATCCAAAGCAAAGAGTTTTTCCTTCTCAATCCATAACTCTCCTGTCTCCCCCTCCCCTCAAGTTAAGAGTTTGAGCGTCATGCTTGATGGCTCTCTATCCTTCCTCTCCCACATTATTCTTATTTTATTTAGTACCCCTGTCACTTTATGTGACACCATGTCTCTTTGATAGGATGCACTAGGTCACTGTTGGTATTATCCACATGTTCATTGTGGGTTGCTTGTATGTTATGTGTGTCCTATGTCCTGAATGTTTTGTATGAGCGAAGCTCACTTTACTGCAAATCAAATCTACCCTTGGGTACCAATAAAGTAATCTAATCTAATCTAATTAACAACATCACACGGTCTGCTTATTTCCACCTACGTAACATTAACCGTCTCCGCCCCTCTCTCAATTCCCATTCTACCTCCATTCTTGTACACAGTCTTGTCACCTCCCGCATTGATTACTGTAATTCTCTCCTCTTTGGTCTCCCTCAAAAATCTCTCCACAAGCTCCAACTGGTCCAGAACTCAGCTGCCCGCATCATTACTAAAACCCCTTCCTGTCACCATATTACCCCTGCACTGCAACATCTCCACTGGCTCCCTATCAAATTTAGAATTAATTTTAAAATACTTCTTCACACCTTCAAGGCTATCCACAATCTTGCCCCACTTATCTATCTAATCTCATTCACATTGCTGTTCCCTCTCGCCCCCTCCGTTCCTCATCCTCCATTCTCCTCTCTGTCCCCTCTGCCCGTCTTAGTACCATGGGGTATAGAGCTTTCAGCTGCTCTGCTCCTCAGCTGTGGAATGCGCTTCCCCCTGACATCCACAATACTGACTCTCTGCCCCTGTTCAAATCCAGACTAAAAACCCATCTGTTTCAGTTAGCCTATTCTTTATGATTCTTTAACTCTGTTTTGTTTTATTTAATTTTATTTCATATTTTTCATTATTTATTTATTTATTTATTTTTGTTTAAAAATAATTCTGTTTGTGTCTTGTTTTATTTTTTTGTTTCTCTCTGTACAGTGTCCTTGAGTGTTTTGAAAGGCGCTTTTAAACAAAATGCATTATTATTATTCTATTCTATTCTATTCTATTCTATTCTATTCTATTCTATTCTATTCTATTCTATTCTATTCTATCTTGAACAGTCCAAGGGAGAGCCATAAACCCCTCTTACTAGCTCGTTTTGTTCTCTGTTGCTCATATTTTTCTGTGTCCTTGTTTCATTCACAACTCCTCTGGGCAGCGAGCCATATCACACAGTAATTTGTAGCTATTGAGCACAAGCCATGCTGTGACTCAACTGAAACATGCCATGATTCATGCACTTAATAAATGATACAATAGACCACTTAATCATAAACAATTACAAACACGCTCATGTGATTTCAATAAAGCCATAAGTCATGAGTGTTTTTCTGTATGTGTGTGTCCCAGACGTTGATGAGTGTAAGCAGCCGGAGGGTGTGTGTGCTGACCATGGCTGCATCAATCTGGTGGGCTCGTACCGCTGTGAGTGCAAGAGTGGCTACGTCTTCAACAGCCTCACCAGGACCTGTGAAGGTAACCCCAACTACACTTCACAGTAATATTACTTTACATTACTGTCATTTTTACACAGTAAATGTTGCAGTGTTATTAATACAACACTTAGAGAGTCAATATAACATGTGTATTTGGTCACAGAGTACTCTCTGAATTAACACTACATTCTTTACTTTGTACATTAATTTCTATACAGTTTAATAAACATGTAATAGGGTTAGCTACTTTGTGCAGTGCAAGTATTAGACAAATCTTGATACTGTATGTACTGTACATACACTAAGAAAAGAAAGCCCACTGTGAAATAAAGTTTCATCTCCTTTAGTTATCCATTACATTTTTATTTAATGTTCTGTTACTAATATGTGTCAATCTGTTATTGTTTTGCTTTTGGAACTCAGACGTCAACGAGTGCAGGCACTACCCTGGACGCCTGTGTGCCCACAAGTGTGAGAACATGTTGGGGTCCTACAAGTGCAGCTGCACCACGGGCTTCAAGCTGTCTGCTGATGGCAGAAACTGTGACGGTGAGAAATGGACAAAAACTAACAATAATCTGTTTTATATTGCCGTGACCATTACAACAAGTATTACTTCTATTGCATCTCACTTTTAAGGCACACAAACACAATCCAATGGTGTAGCATATTGCTCTTCTCTCACCATGTCATAGTGTCATCTATAAAACATTGCAGCCAGTTAAAGGTAAAAAAGAAAGTTGCCCTGCTGCCTTAATTGTGAAAGTTTACTCAACTTGAGAAAGCCTTGAGTTGAGTAAAGTCTCGAGTTGAGTTAACCTACAAACCAGTGACGTGCGCTGGGATTTATGGCTGGTGAGGCAACTTTTTCAATATCAGATTTTCAAATAAATAATTGCCAAATAGGCCTACCGACAAGTTCCATATGTCGTAGCAGTTTTCTTAACATAAGGTAGGCCTACATATTTTGACATACTGCATTTCCGCAGAGAAAATGCTATTAGATCTCTCTCTCTCCCTCTCACACACACACACACACACACACACACACACACACACACACACACACACACACACACACACACACACACACACACACACACACACACACACACACACACACACACACACACACACACAGGATTCAAACAGTGGTCTCACATAAACCACTCAGCACCAATGTGGACAGCAGAGCAGAGCAGAGGAGAGGAGAGGAGAGTAGTGGAGAGGAGAGGAGAGGAGAGGAGAGGAGAGGAGAGAAGGGGAGGAGAGGAGAGGAGAGAAGGGGAGGGGAGAGGAGAGGAGGAGAGAAGAGGAGAGAGGAGATGAGAGAGGAGGAGAGGGGAGGAGAAGAGAGAGGAGATGAGAGGAGAAATGAGGACTGGAGAGGAGCTCAAGGAGAGGAGAGGAGAGGGAGAGGAGAAGAGAGAAGAGGAGAGGAGATGGGAAAAGAGTATCCTGGTGAACCAGTAGCCTGTAACATGGTGTCATATAGACCGCTGAGCACCACGGCGAACAAACCGGTGTGATGGCTTTTGTGATACGCACTGGATTCTCGTGCAAATGTAGGCCTACATCTACTTGTACGAGGCTACGGCAAGCGATGTGGGACAAAGGTGTGGCAGGAAGCGAATGTCAACGTAAACAGATTACACAAGCTTCGATATGGTCACCAAATATTTTGGGACTGTCATTTCTGTTATGCCTACACCTTGGAATTAAATCAGAGTCTTGTAGTTACACGGGTATATTTGATTTACCTCAACGGTACCCTGTACTCAACTTTACAAACAGTTACCGGGCACACGAGAATCCGGTGCCCATCACAAAAGCTACCACACCGGACAGAATCACGGAGTATTCTCTCTCTCCCCACGGGTCTCACAAACACAGGCTTCACACACAGGAAATTGGTCTTACCTGAACTCCTACATCAGGTCCATGCGCCGCTCTTTTCCTTCACTTTGTGAAGGCGTTGTGGGGCGTTGTGCATGCTAACGTTACTTTAGCCGGTGCTGTTCATACAAAGCCCCAAACGTCGCCCCAAACGTCCAAAGCAATTTGGCATTGAATATGAGTAGCCGCGAGGATTTGTGTTTCGTGAGGCTCCTTAGTCCTTAGTAAATTGTTAAGTCGTAAAATCCCATGCGAATGGTCTTCCACACATTCTCGCCGGTTGCAAACAAGACACAGGGGAAACAACAAATATTTTCTGTTGTACCACTCACTTTGAAATGATCGGGTAGTTATAATCCTCTGACCGGTCACCTGCAGTAAACCCTTCAGCTCTGCCGGTCCTCCATTATTTATCACATATTTTCCCCTTGGAAATCCAACTTTGAGAATGCTCTTAGTTTCGTTATGAAATCCACTTGTAGCAGTCAAAGTGAACAAGCTAGCCAACAACACCGACTGACTGTATTGTGAACTAGAGATTCGCTATGACGTAACTGTCCAGCAAGACTCTCAACACCAGAAGGAGTCTGCGGCCAGGCTACTGCTCGCCTCACCATTGTATCTTTCAGTGGGCGTTATGCAAAAGCGTCCAGAGTAAAGAAATGATAATCACACGTAGAAAATATTTTAAAAAATATCAGGAAATGAGGGCACACCATACATACTTCTATTAAGTGTATAAAAACGTTTAATACAATATTACCAGGTTGCATTCACAGAACGAGCAACATGGCGCATGCGCTCAAACTTGTTAACGAGGGATTGCGCAATCCGGGGTGAGGCCAGTTCAGAGTTGGCCCAAATTCAGCGTATTCGGAGCAATTTGACATGAAATGGGCAAATATTACGATTTTGGTCACGGAAATGATTGAAAATGAGTGAAACTGTTTAAATACTGCTCAAATGGTAGTTATGGTGCAGATGCTCGAAAACAATAGCTGTTATTGTTACTATTATTCACATTTACTGCATCTCATCATTCTCATCTGGAGCTGGTGAGGCCGTGCCTCCCCTGCCGTATTGGAGTGCACGTGCCTGTTACAAACGTAAGGCAGCAGGGTGACTTACTTCTTTATGTTTAACTGGCTTCCAATGTTTGACAGTACACTAGACGCACATTGTACTGTATCATATTGCATTGAAATTGCTACTCCTTCAGCAATGTGTTTTCCCATGTCATTATGACTTCAGTATGTTGCATGTTATAATTAATGTATAATTCAGTAATTTCTTGTGTACTACTGTGTTGTAGATGTTAACGAGTGTGAGAGCAATCCCTGTAGCCAAGAGTGTGCCAACGTCTATGGGTCCTACCAGTGCTACTGTCGCCGTGGATACCAGCTCAGCGATGTAGACGGCATCAGCTGTGAAGGTGAGATGGCTGCCGATGGATTACTGTGGCTGGCTATATAGTTACTTTGGCTGCTGATGGCTTACTGTGGCTGCCAATGGCTTACTGTGGCTGGCTATGTGATTACTGTAGCTGACTAGTTACTGTGGCTGGCTATGTGATTACTGTGGCTGGCTATGGCTTACTGTAGCTGGCTATGTGATTACTGTAGCTGACTAGTTACTGTGGCTGGCTATGTGATTACTGTGGCTGGCTATGTGATTACTGTGGCTGGCTATGTAGTTACTGTGGCTGGCTATGGCTTACTGTAGCTGGCTATGTGATTACTGTGGCTGGCTATGTAGTTACTGTGGCTGGCTATGTAGTTACTGTAGCTGACTATGGCCTGGAGAGTTTTCATTCAAATGTACATTTTAGCAAACAGTAAGAGAAAGTTGTGCAACCTGGCCTCCAGTCCAGCCATCCAGGGCAGTAGCCTTCTGAGAGTGCAACAAAGTGCACGTTTGGTATTACATTACATTACGTTACATTACATTACACTTAGCTGACGCTTTTATATGCAAAGCGACTTACAGTTGTTTAGGTACAAGGTATTGGTTACAGGCACTGGAGCAGTGTGGGGTTAGGTGCCTTGCTCAAGGTCACGTCAGCCATGGATGGAGGTGCTAGTAAGGGTGGGGTTTGAACCTGCAACCCTCTGATCTAAAAGCCAGTGCTCTAGCCATTAAGCCATGACTGTCCCATGAGCCATGACTGTCCCTTGGTACATTGGAGGCCCAGATTTTACATCTAAAAAAAATGTGTGCTGGCCTTTAAATCAGAGGGTTGCTGATTCAAATCCCACCCTTACCAACACCTCTATCCATGGCTGAAGAGGTGCCCTTGAGCAAGACACCTAATCCCACATTGTTCCAGGGCCTGTAACCAATACCCTGTACCTAAATAGCTGTCGCTTTGGGTAAAAAAGTGTTAGCTAAGTGTAATGTAATGTACTGTACTTTACTGTACTGTAATGTACTGTACTGTACTGTACTGTAATGTAATGTTGGACGTCTGTCTCTTTTCTCCAGATATCGATGAGTGTGCTCTCCCCACCGGAGGACACATCTGTTCCTATCGCTGCCACAACAGCCCCGGCAGTTTCCACTGCACGTGCCCGGACTCCGGCTACACACTGGCACCCAACGGACGCAGCTGCCAAGGTCAGTCCATCAGCAGAGAAGCTGGTTCAGAAGTAAACAGGGTTAAGAGGTAAATCACCTAATAGAAGAGCCAAAGTCCTCAGGTTCAGGAGTAAACTAGTTTAAGTTAAGAGGTAAATCATCTAACAAAAGAGCCTAGAGTCCTCATTTTCTTTAGAAATCATTTACTCCTGAACCAGCTTCTTAGTATACCCCTCTGTGCTGTTCATTCAATTACCGATGCCATTCAGCATTCTAAATGAGCCGGACAGCAGATAAAATATGGCACTACCACCACAGCCACATGTCCTGTAGTGCAAATAAAAAATGTACTTTCATGCAGAGATGACGAAAATGTGGAATCTGTGCTTGCTGGTTGTTGCTACTGGCACACTGGTTGGTTTTCATGGGCTGGTTTTGACGGAGACCACAAACCCTCACCAGCAGGAGCTGCTGTAGAGTCTGGCTGTATGTACTGCCACCAAGGTGCAGCTGTAAATCAATACTTATACAAGGCAGGCAGGGACATGATGATACAGTCAACAATGTCACCACATTTTAAAAGATGTTTTTTTTTAAACGTATGTTAAATAGTAAAGGCAAAATCTAGCATTATTTTCACTTTTATAAATTAATAAATTGTACTTTGGTCTACCTTAAGCACACATGGCGTAGATGCACAAGGTTAGCTTCCTGCTTTCTAAATGCTAGTGTAAGAGATGCCATGTTCGCTAGCAGAGCGTGGTGATGAATGTAAACCTCACTTCCAAAGCCTTACTCGCCGGTCTGCTCTCCATACCTATGCTGTACTGTGTGGGGTTTTGGGTCCAGTCTGCCCTCCATACCCATGCTGCACTGTGGGGTTGAGGGTTTGAGACTGGCTCCGCACTGTGTGGAATGTCCTAGGTTGCACTATGGATAAATTGACTTGAAATTCTCAACAAAGTAATTTCCGAACACCATAAATAAGTCATTTTGAGCCCCAAATAAGTCAACGCTCATTTTTTGCTATCCTTTTTTTGCATGAAATTTGCTCACAGTAACAGTCCAACTGATAAACGCATTACTAAATCCTAACTGCTGTGGTAGCGTGTAGTCTAATGGCGGGCAGCAGTGACTCGTGCAAACTTAATAACACCCAGAATCATCTGAGAAAACAAAACAGGAAAATAAATGGATATTTATGATTTATTGCCAATAATGTAATCATATAGTAATGAGATTATAGTCTATATATCAGCTCTGCACTGTAAGTCAGACTGGGCCTGGCCTGAGGGGTGTGTCCAGTGTCTCTTGAGGATAAATCATTTCTATTTGACAATACACAATAACATATACACTGCACACATTAGCCAATAATCAGAGATGCGGGGGAGCTGTGGTACAGTTCAAAGGCTTGCATGGCCATGGGGACCCAGGTTGGAGCCCACGGGGGCCCAGGTTTGAATCCAGTCTCCATCATTTCCTGTCCACCACTTTTAGTCATAATAAAGGCAGAAAATAAGTAAATAAATCTAATAAACAATCAGAGATGGCCGGTAGGTTAACACCCAGTTGTCTTGTCTGCCTTATTACCCGCAGACGTGGACGAGTGTTTGGCCGGCTCTCACACCTGTCAGGGCACGGAGAGCTGCTTCAACGTGCAGGGAGGATTCCGCTGCCTGTCCTTCGACTGTCCTCAAAACTACAGACGCTCAGGGGAGACGTAAGTATTTATTTCTATATTACTATACATTATGTATACTGTAGGACTTCTGGCTCTCACACCCACATCAACATTATATTAAGTAATTACTAGAGAGCATTGTAAGGGTGTCATCCTAAGTTCAGACATATAAATCCCTCATAGCAGGTTGCATGTTAACGAGCCATCAAACAACACTGCCCTGGGCCCTGGATCCAGCAACAAATCCAACAAGTAAAATAACAGGCTAATAAAATAACAGCCCACCCTAATTCACGATTGACTGTGACCTTACTGTGATGCTTACGCTGTCTTACGTATACAGGGCGTTGGCCTGACAAGTCAGCCTGATAAACATGTATGGATACTAGGGATGGGTATTGGCAAAGGGTTATAGATTCAATGTGCATTATAATACACATGCCAAGATGCAATGCAATTCTATCACGATGCATTATGATTCATGTACTGTTGTGATGCATTGAAATGTTTACTTCATTAAATGTTAGGACTGTAACGATATTGTATTGAATCGAGAACGATGCTGTCACGAGTCACAATCCTNTATCGTGATGCAAGGAGGCAGTATCGTTATACACCCTTTTAAAGTTCGGTTACACTTCAGTCCCGAAAACAACCACGATATGAGTTGGTAGTGCATCCAAACTTCAAATCAATATCATTATCATTTTTACCTTTTTTTTACGTTATTAGTGACATCTTTTTAAAATCATGGGGTTTATCCAGGGGTCCCATGTCCATACACGTCAAAAATCGTCATACGAACCAAATCGTGAGTTGAGTGTATCGTTACAGCCCTAGTAAATGTGTACAAATACAGCTTATTTGTCCGTTGCTGTGTTGCATTCATAAGTCAATTTATTTTATCATCTAGGAGAGAGCTCCAGTATAATTACAACAGCAATACTACCTACTCTCTACTGAACAACATGAACCAGTGGCAAATTCAATTGTATTATTATTATTAAATAATCGATTCTCATGAATCGATACAGTATATCGTGAAAATAAGTAGCGATGCATTTTTATAATGATTTATTTGCACACCCCTAATTAATACCAGTCATAGCTTAGATTGTCAGTTTTCACCAGAATGTTAAATGTCTTTTCGTGGCTTGTTTTTACTTGGCTGTAATGTTCTGCATGTTCAATGCTGATGCATTTATTTGTTTAATCCCAACATGCATGTTCTCAGAGAATGCTTCCAACGATATGAACACTCTACATATTAATTTGTGAATGCAGTGAATGCTAGTCATCCCAGCCTCTTTGGAGAAAGTCTTGGAGTGGGATTGAGCTTATTGTTGTCCTGGTCTTGTGTGGATGTTCTACCATATCACTCTGGTTTGCTCGCATCGCATGCCACCCACTGCATCAACTCATCGACTCTCCCTCTCTCTGTCTTTCTCTCTCTATCTCCGCTTTCTGTTCTGTTTTGTTTTTCTGTCCAATTCTGTTTGTCCTCTCCTCTTCCTCCTCCTCCCCCAATATCTCTCTCCCTCCATCTCTCTCTCCTTTCTACAGTCGTTGTGAGCGCTTGACTTGCAATCAGAATAGCGAGTGCCTGGGCATGCCAGTGAGAATAACACACTACCAGCTCACCTTCCCCATCAACATCCCCACCCCCACCGTCATCTTCCGGATGGGGCCCTCGAACGTGCTGCCCGGCGACAGCGTCCGCGTCTCCATCGCCGAGGGCAACGAGGGGGGCTTCTTCGGCGTGGAGAGCGGGCCCTCTGGTGGCGCCATGCTGGTCCAGAAGCCCATCACACAGCCCAACGACTTCCAGCTGACGCTCCTCATGAAGCTGACGCGCCACGGCCTGCTCACCACATACATGGCCAAAGTGCGCGTGTTCGTCACCGAGCTCAGCCAGCCCAACGCCGTGACGGCCAATTAATTCATTAATAACTCAAAAAGAAAGAAGCTCACCGCACACTTATTGGACTTTTTGCTCGTTAATTCAGCGCGAACAAACAATAGCAAAAAGTAAAATAAGTGTGTGGTAAACTTCTTTCTATTTAAGTATCAAACACTCCTGCGTTTACCAGCACCTAGAATCT
>NC_085860.1:10188338-10220838 GCF_034702125.1 Engraulis encrasicolus
ATCTCCGGCTCCTTAAGATGCCAATGCGTTGTGTGGTGTACCCCGTCTCCAGCTCCTTAAGATGCCCAGGCGTTATGTGGTGTACCCCGCCTCTGGCTCCTTAAGATGCCCAGGTGTTATGTGGAGTACCCCGTCTCCGTCTCCGGCTCCTTAAGATGCCCAGGCGTTATGTGGAGTACCACGCCTCTGGCTCCTTAAGATGCCCAGGCGTTGTGTTGTCTGAGGGAGGATAATGGTGGTGGGTAGTAGTAGTAGTATTGCCTGATTAGCATCGCCTTTCAAATCTCGTACCGAGATATTGGTCTGACCAAGAATATAATGAATACCGTTATCCACCTCCCTTGCTTTGCTACTGGCCCATGCCAGAAAAGGCTGTGCTGAAGTTTAAACCAAACATTTTCTTAGTCCCAATAAAACGTCTCTGCTGAAATCACGTCACTGCCTTGAATACGCCTCTACCCAGGCCCTCTGGAGCTGCTCAAAGTTGATTGGTTCCTGACAAAGTGGGTGGAGTTCCCGATTTTCCCGGAGATCAGAAACGATATCAAGTCAAGTCAGCTTTTATTGTCACTTTCTTCATATGCACAGGTCATTCAAGGAAATTGAACAGTGATGGACCAATAACAGTAAAGTGATGAAGTAATAAATAATAACTTTATAATAAGTAATAAAAGTCAAGGCTATGCTGTACTGCACACAGTGCAGTCCACCACAGTCCATTGTTGTCCAGTTGGTCAAGTAGCAGCATTTTAGCAGCATAGTGTGTTGTATGTGTCGACGTGCAAGCAGTTCTTGGTAGTGGAGATCTGAGAGTGCGGGTAAGGTGCAGTCACATGGAGTCACAATATTTGTGTGTGTGTCTCTGCTGACTTATGTAACAAAGTTATTAGATTTGAATTGGTTAATGGATCAGAGGTGAACCCCAAACATTTGTGAACATTTCAAGTGGGCCCCATGTTGGAAAGTGTTGGGATTGGGAACCCCTGGTCTAGAGAGTACTTGGTCTCAGAGTACTCTCTATGTGTGTTGAATTAAAGGTGCAATGTGTCATATTTGTAGTAGTTCATTTCCCTGTTCTAGACTTGGTCTCAGAGTTCTCTCTATGCGTGTGGAATTAACTGCATTTCCTTCACTGTTGCTTCTTTTCCTGCCAATTTCTGGTAGGCCTACACCTCGACACAGCGCGACTCGGCTGCCATTTTTTGCTCTTAAATTGAGCTCTGTCGTGCAGAATCGAAAAGCAAATAGTGGCGGCTGAGTCGCGCTGTGCAGAGTTCTAGGCCTATCAGAAAACTGGCAGTGGAAAAGAGGCATGCGTAGCCATTGGCGGTCAGCAGCTTTGTGTGTGTCCCCTTCCCTCTCTTAGCAGGCCGAGGGTTGACCGCTCAGACACCATCCGCTGCGTCAAGTCCTGCCTGCCCAACGACATCAGCTGCGTCCTGGACCCCGTCCACTCCATCTCACACACCGTCATCTCCCTGCCCACATTCAGAGAGTTCACCAAACCAGAAGGTACGCTACAGTACAGAACAGTTACCTGCCAAAGTATCGTCTAGTAGAGAAAGAGAACTCAATCTCCGCCCACCCAATGCAAAAAAGTGTGCTCAAGTTTGGTCTTCTAAGGGGACGTTGTCCCCTCCTCCTTCTCTGTTTGCAGTGTTTGGGGGCAGCTTGCACAAAATGCGCGCTACCGCCATCTAGGGAACTCCATTTATTCTCAACAGTAAAACTCCAAAGGTCTCCTAACTGGGCACTCCTAAAGGGGCATTCATCTGACATCACAGGCCTCCTAAAGGGGCATTCAATACTATCAATAATTTATTTTATTTATTTTATTTTATTATAAAACACTGCTATAAGTTATCTAATCAACAGTTAAAACAAGTAATACTGCATTTTGCAAAGCAGAGTAGAAGTTTGTTTGTTGAACTCTATAGAAGTAACAATGCAGCCATAAGAGCATTATACCACAAGTATAAGATTTGCTCTGTGCACTGCCACACTCATGCTTGATGTGACATCTATTCAAAATTGTAAATAAATAGCAATATTATGGTTAAAGGTTTGAACCTTTAAACTCCACTCTCTCTCAGAATGACGTTCGTACTAATGTACTGATTACGGAGTGAGTAATCTTGTGCTGTTGTTTCAAGAAAACTGAAACTAAGGGGAAAACATGATTATTCTAAACTCGCTGACCACTCCTGGCTCCATTTGCTCCTCTCAATCAAATGACTCTCTTTATTATTAAATTAGGAGCTGGACTGTGTTTTAAAATGCCATCACATCACTGTGCCAAACAAACAGGCGAGGAGCAAGCTAGACACAACAGCGTGTCTAATGTCCAAAACAATGCTGCATTGCTTTTCATTTACCAATTCACCTCTCAACACAAGAGAGAATAACAATAAGCGTAAATAGCACTTTAATCAATAGAATGTCAACTGAATGTGATGTAATGGGAATTATGCATGTACACATAACAAGTATTGTGGGTGAATGAACAATTTTAGTTAGTTTTTTATTGCTAAATATTTAATTCAGTCCGCAGCTTTGTCACAGATTGGGCCCTCTGTGCATTTGAGTTTGACACCCCTGCAGCATGCTATAGCATGTTCGAACTTGTTCAAACTCCCTAACTGCATAGGAAAACACATCCCTGTCTTCTCCCTCTGGAGACCCCCCCCCCCGAACCCACAGAGATTCAAAAGAGATCAACTCTGATACATACAGATAGAGTGCTGTGATTGAAGGGCAAATTTTGCATCCTGTTGTATTATTTTAGATGGTGTGGTACTAGACTAATACGCAGGCAAAAACGTTTTTTGTTACTTGGTGTGTTCGTCTAATTTACTGCGCTAGTGTAGAGACTAATGTCCTCAAACTCTTTGAGCCCCGCAATGTGAAAAGGTTGCAAATTGCAATTAAAAAAACGTTCATTGATTCATGCATTCTACTCAGGCAGTGTGCAAAATATTGCAGAGCACAATTTGCAGGGCACACGTTTTATAGGCCTAGTCTGAAAGTTGTGGTTTAAGAGATTAGGACTCTATTCTACTATTCTGTCGATGGGAGATTTGTGATTGTTCATTCGGAATTCAATTGCACTTCCTTCCAAACGTACTTTTTACATTCCATTGTGAGACCACAGTCTTATTTCACGATAGCTATACGACTCCACCAAGAACTCCACCAAGCCATTGTTGATTTCCTTACATAAAACTGTCACATTGGAGGGAGTGCTTTAGGGCTAACAAGAACCCTACCATCTCTCCAATCTCCATGTCTCCATGTCCTGTGTTTTGTCCCTCTGCCTTTGGGTGCGCAGAAAAAAAAAACTTGTCCCTCTGCTCCCAGGGATGATTTATGACTCCATGGGCCCCTGGGCCAGACAATAAGAACAACCCCCCCCCATCCAACAGGAAGTTCCAAAAGATGTGGGAATTTGGGGGTTAAAGAGACTTTGTTTTTGGGGGTACGGGGTAATGCAAACATGAGAAAACGTGAAAATACAGCAGTATAAAGGGTACCTTTAATACAAGATGACAACACAATCCACACCAATAATGAACTAGTCCAGCGGATGGGACACACAAAAGGGCCTCATCGTGCACTTTTGAGTAAAAGCATGAAAATCGGTACACATATCCTTCTTGATATGCTGATTAATGTTAGCGTTGGAGGCGTCGCGAAAAATGCATCGTTTTCAAGATGGCCGCCAAATTCAATATGGCCGACCCATATTAATGAATCTACCTGATATTTGGTAGTAAAAGCATGAAAATCGGTACACATATCCTTCTTGATATGCTGATTAATATTAGCATTGGAGATGTAGGCAATGAATGCATTGTTTTCAAGATGGCCGCCAAATCCAGTATGGCCGACCCATATTAATGAATCTACCTGACACTTGGTATTAAAAGCATGAAAATTGGTACATATGTCAGTCTTGATATGCCGATTAATATTAGCATTGGAGGCGTTGCGAAAAATTTAGCATTTTCAAGATGGCCGCCAAATCCAATATGGCCTACCCATATTAATGAATCTTCTTGACACTTGGTATTAAAAGCATGAAAATCGGTACACATATCATTCTTGATATGCTGATACATATTACCATTGGAAGCATTGCTAAAAATGCTGTATTTTCAAGATGGCCGCCACATCCATTATGGCCAACCCATATTAATGAAGCTACCTGACAGTTTGTAGTAAAGGCATGGAAATTTGTGCACAGTTACTTTTTTTATATTTTGATTGATAAAAGAACTCGATACTTTGCAAAAAAGTTTACATTTCAAGATGGCTGCCAAATCAAATATGGCAAACGCATTTTAATAAATCCTTCAGGCACTTTTAGTAAAACCATGGAAACTGGTGCACATTTACTTCTTGATGTGCTCATTAATATTAGAAGTTGAGGCATTGTGGGAAAAAACACATTTTCAAAATGGCCAACTAAGATGGTGTTTATAAGAAAATACATATTTTTCTACAAAAATATTTTGGCATTGCATATAATTAACACTCACAAAATACCATTGAAAATGATTAAACATTATTGGCATGTTATCAAATGAAGTGATGCATATGTTATGGTTTTGCCCAAACTGTGTCTGCCACCACCACAATAGATTATTTTCTGCAATGTGATAACTTTAGAATAGTTTGCACCACCTCTTGTGTTCTACCACTCTATAATAGGTACATGAATTGAAGTGTTAAAGCCTTACACTTTGAAGATTGTTGACTTTGTTTGCATTATAGGTTTTGTACAGATGGACAGATATGTATGAAATGATCTCTGCTAATACTCTTCAATCGGTACACTGATTGCATTCTTGAGGCCTCAAATAGGTAATACGGCAGTAGCGTTATGTACAAATCCTTTTGAGGGGCTTGTGGGATGTACAGCACCTCTAGCGCTTAGTGATAACTGCATAGGCCTTGTGCAAATTCTAAAAGGGCCAGGATTTCAAGATTGCTAGACAGAAAGTTAACTTCATTTGTTAATTCATGGACATTTTTATGATTGCTTACTTCAAAGAAACTAATTGTTGATGACTACTTCTAGCTGCACAAGGTTTTCAAACCAACTGCAATCCTGCACCCAATGCAAGTTGTATGGTAAGCTTATAGCTTGCCTGGTTAACACAAGTTGATCTCACAAGTGATATAATCTGTGGTTTGTATTTTCTCATAGTAAAGTTGTGATTTACGATTGCCCATGGCAGTTTATAGGTCGTTAAGAATGTGGTATTTGGCATATGTGTAGCCCATATCCAATCATGTCAGTTGTATCTATTCAAACAAACTGCTGCCATCGCCTTTACACCCCTACTCTTTCTCCTGATTGCACCCCAAGATCTGGTACCCTCACTGAGGGATGGAATACATGCTACATTTCAGATCAGAACAATTATGTAAAGTAGTAGGATTCCACAGGTTATGGTATATACTATGGCCAACATCAATCAAACTGCCAATAATGCCTAATTAAAAGATTGACATAAACTTTGAATAAATGGTGAATGGCACAGTTGGAACATGATGGCCATCAAAAAGTCAACTCAGGGTATGTAAAATATAACTTGAGTGAAAAGTTTACATGTACAGTATTAGGATTCATTTCTAGACCAGGATAATGATGTGAAGATTTGGTGTGTGTGTGTGTGTGTGTCTGTCTCTGTCTCTGTCTCTGTGTCTGTGTCTGTGTCTGGCGTGACAACCGGTGCCATACGGCAGTCTGCACACTGTGCACAGCTGGTGTGTGAATGTGTATGTATGCGTCTATGTCTTTTTTCAAAGCGCTTTGAGTAAACTTCATAGTTGTGATACTGTGCTACATAAATACATATTGCAATGTATTGTATTGTAATATGGGTCAGTCATATTTGATTTTTGTTCATGGCTCCTAATATGAATAAGCATCTAATGTAAAGAAGTAACTATGTGTACAAATTGTCATGCTTTTACCACAAATTACCAGGTAGTTAATATGGGCTGGCCATATTTGATTTGGCGGCCATCTTGAAAACAATGATTTTTTTTCCCCGCGACGCCTCCAATGCTAATATTAATCAGCATATCAAGGACATGTGTACCGATTTTCATGCTTTTACCACCAAGTGTCAGGTAGATTCATTAATATGGGTTGGTCATATTGGATTTGGCGGCCATCTTGAAAACGATGACTTTTTGTGACTCCTCCAATGCTAATGTTAATCAGCATATCAAGAAGGATATGTGGACCGATTTTCATGCTTTTACTACCAAGTCTCAGGTAGATTCATTCATATGGGTCGGTCTTATTGG
Organism: Engraulis encrasicolus; assembly: GCF_034702125.1. NCBI lineage: Eukaryota > Metazoa > Chordata > Actinopteri > Clupeiformes > Engraulidae > Engraulis > Engraulis encrasicolus. The sequence continues at coordinate 10,194,660 of NC_085860.1, forward strand.
ATTTGGCGGCCATCTTGAAAACGATGAATTTTGCGCAACGCCTCCAACGCTAAACTTAATCAGCATATCAAGAAGGATATGTGTACCGATTTTCATGCCTTTACTACCAAGTGTTAGGTAGATAGGTAGATTCATAAATATGAATTGGCCATATTGGATTTGGCGGCCATCTTGAAAATTAATACATTTTCCATGGCGCCTCTAATGCTAATGTTAATCAGCATATCAAGAAGGTTATGTGTACCGATTTTCATGCTTTTACTACAAAGTGTCAGGTAGATTCATTAATATGGGTCGGCCATATTGGATTTGGCGGCCATCTTGAAAACGATGCATTTTTCGCGACGCCTCCAACGCTAATATTAATCAGCATATCAAGAAGGATATATGTAACGACTTTCATGCTTTTACTCAAAAGTGCACGATCAAATCACCCATCCGCTGGACTAACTGGGTTTTGTAATGGGGAGACTTGGTATTCAGGGGGCCCATTGGCTCTTGGGCCCCTGGGCCTGGGCCCTGTAGGCCCGGTGCAGTAATCAGCTCTTGTCTTCTCCTTGTTGCTCCACCAGAGATCGTCTTCCTGAGGACCATGTCACCACAGCACTCCCTGCCCCAGCTGGGCTCCTCAGACATCGTCTTCGACATCCTGGAGGGGAACCTACACAACTCCTTCGACATCCTCAAGCGCTATGAGCAGGGCATGATCGTGGGTGAGTGGCACATCTGGCATCCCTATGAGCAGGGCATGATCGTGGGTGAGTGGCACTATGAGCAGGACATGATCGTGGGTGAGTGGCACATCTGGCATCCCTATGAGCAGGGCATGATGGTGGGTGAGTGGCACATCTGGCATCCCTATGAGCAGGGCATGACCGTGGGTGAGTAGCAGTCTGGCATCCCTATGAGCAGGGCATGATCGTGGGTGAGTGGCACTCTGGCACAGGGGCGTCGCAGCCAATTTTGGGCCCTATGTACAGTCAGCTGCAATGGGTCCCCCCGGCCATATATCTTGATAAATAGAACTGTGTGTGGGCCCCTTTATATACAGTACATGGGGCACTGGGGACTCAATCACACTTTACCCCCCTGAACGACACCCCTGCTCTGGCATCCCTATGAGCAGGGCATGATCGTGGGTGAGTGGCACTATGAGCAGGGCATGATCGTGGGTGAGTGGCACATCTGGCATCCCTATGAGCAGGGCATGATCGTGGGTGAGTGGCGCTAAGGCATCCCTATGAGCAGGGCATGATCGTGGGTGAGTGGCACAAGCGCTATGGTGAGTGGGGCTAAGGCATCCCACTTGGTATTCCTCTTGGCTTGTCTAACAATAGACCGGAGACCAGACCATCAACTGGGGCCCCCAAGGCCTCCCTGCCGCAATTAAATTTGCTGCGAGACACAAAAGTGGTTTTCTGACCTAATTCCACATTACAGTATGATACAGCCCCTTTATTCACCCAAACCAAATGCACATGTGTCGCTGTGTGAGGCCAGAGGGGATGGGGGTGGGGTGGGGGGTAAATAGCTGGGGATGAGGCCAGGGGGGTGGGGATGGGGGTGGGGGGTAAATAGCTGGGGACGGGACTGGGGTGGGGATGTGGCTGAGGGTGGATGTGGCTGGGGGTGTGACTGGGGGTGCGGCTGGGAATGGGGCCCGGTGGTGGATGGGTTGGGGATGAGGGATACATAGCTGGGGATGGGGGTTGATGGGTATTGGGTGGGGGTTGGAATGGGACTGGGGATGTTGGTTGATGGGGATTGGGATGGAGGGGGCCGGGCCGGGGTGGAATGGGACTGGGGATGGGGATGGGGACGGAGGGGGCTGGGGTGGGATGGAGGGGGGCAGGGTGGAATGGAGGGGGGTTAGGGTGGGATGGGACTGGGGATGGGGCTGAGGGTGGTTGGGTGGGGGGTGACATGGGACTGGGGATGGGGATGGTTTATGGTTGATGAGGAGGTGTGTACACCATATGTGGGGGACTGATAGAGCAGGGAGTCATATGAGGCTTTACCTCTCATTAGACTTTTGGCTTGACTGGTTGGTAACCTGGTTACTATCTTCTTCAAAGTCTGTTATGGAAGCAGTATGAAACACAGAATGTTGCGTGTCAGTGCAGGTGCACATTTTCAAAGATTATGTGAATTTGAAGGCCTAATGGACGGGTCAACAGAATTCCTCCCTACCAAATTACCACTTAAATATTATTGTATGTATTCATTTATTTATTGTATTTGGTGATTTAATTATCCTAATACACAACTCTTAGTTATACACCTTTTAAACATCGAGAGTGTTAAGGAGTGCCCATATACTGACCCAAAACAGATGCCCAAGGCTGCCCATAAATATCACCGTTAGTAAACAGACAAGAGCATTGGTTCTCAACCTTGCGCTCGGGCCCCCTCCTTGGGGGGGTGCCAGTGATAGCAAGTTGTCTGTGGAATTTTGCCTTTGTTGAGGTTATGACCAAAATTATACTTGATGAACATAATTAGGCCAACAGAATCCCAAAAACACATCCAACAGGTAGCGTCATGCAGGTACTGCAGAATGTCTCGAATAAGAGTGGAAGCATTGTAGGCTAATTAAGCACCAATTAGGCACTGCATTCATTAGTTTGGTGAGCATATAAGGTTTAATTTTGGGTCTTGGGGTGTTTTGTCTTGGACACAGGTAAGGCGGGCTTTCAGGGGAAAAAAGTTTAAGAACCACTTGGCCAGTGTGTAAAACCAAATGCCTAAATTCCTGTATGAGGCTTGTCATACCAGAATTTGTAAGTCTCTAACCCCCCCCCAAAAAAAATAAAAATAAATAGCAGATTGCGTAATTACTAAACATTGAATGCCGTGTTATAAAATTGAACTGCGTTGTAAGCGTGCTAGCAGCAGGAGTGGCCATCTTGGTTTAGTGCTCTTGAAGACTCAGAAGCGTCTCAGCTGGTATTTACGGCCATATTACACAATGCTGTGGTGATGTCATTGATTCCCGGTACATGAAGTTGGGCATGTTTGTGTGTGTGTGTGTGTGTGTGTGTGTGTGTGTGTGTGTGTGTGTGTGTGTGTGTGTGTGTGTGTGTGTGTGTGTGTGTGTGTGTGTGTGTGTGTGTGTGTGTGTGTGTGTTCTTGAAAATGAGAATGAGCAGAGTCTGTGGATATGTCTGTGCGAATGTATTCCGATTTAATCCTGGGCGCCGTGTTTGATGTGGCTTTCAGTATTGTTACATTTCCTGTGGCGTCCTGGTGGTGTCTCGTATTCTCACATGAGCATGCTCACTGGTGTTCGCTGTAAAGAGCATATTCTCACATGAGCCTTCTCACTGGCCTCCTTACCAGGGCTGCTGACAGCTTTGGCCGGCCCAGGACAGACACATGAAAGGGACCCCCACCTAATACATATAATGTAACGAGGACCCAATTCTGGGCCCCCCTGGCCTGGGACAACTGACCTATTTGTCCCCCCCCCTTTCCTTACTGATGGATGGCTGACTGGCTGGTTGGTTTCTCTGGTGGGTGGGTGAGTTGCCGCTGCTTCTGCTGCTGCCCACAGGATGTGCCCGCCTCCTATAGCAGTGGGTCCCAAACGCTTTGTTTCAGCTGGGACCCCCATTTGGATCGTCTTTGGAATATTTTTGCAACCCCACAAGTTTGAAAGTCCCGACCGCCAGTTTTGGAAGCACTGTCCTAGAGGAACCAGATCCCCCCCCCCACCCCCTCACCCATACCCCCGGGGCAGATGGCTCTCGTTGGGCTTGGTGGCGTACTGATGAGGTCTCTCTAGTCATTAAAACTCACTGGAGGTCGTCTGTCTGGCTGATGTGTTGTGGTGATGGAGGTATGTCAGTGCCTGCTTGTCCGCCTCGCTATGCCGACTGGCCACTTATAAATCATACCAGCTTATAGTGTGTGTCCCCCCCATAGTCCGCCCCCCCAGCTAATCCCCCCCACCCCTCCACCCCCCCCCAGCTTTAGTGCCCCTTGGGGAAGGCAGTAATCATACCAGCTCTAGTCAAAGCTTTAGTGCCCCTTGGGGAAGGCAGTCATCCGTGCTGCAGGACAACTTCTTTGGTAACCCCCGGCTGCTTCTTTTATTCATGACAGATTTGTATCCCAGTAAACGGCAGGCAGACAGGCGCTGTGCAGTGTAGAGTCAGCCATGGCTCACCAGTCCCACAGTACAAGCATGTGTGTGATGATTCACACAGTATTCAATATTTTATTGTTGAGTAATGCACTCTAGGTGATGAGGGACATTAATGTTAACGCAATAATAAGGCGCCACATCCTATCCTGTTGAACACCACTCATATGTTTAATGGCACTTATGTGTTTGGAATCATCAGGGCCTTCGCTAGGCATCAGCAGAGTAAGCAGAGCGCTTAGGGCCTCAACCACTTTGCCCCCAAAATTGGGGCCTCCTAAATTGAGTGACTAAAAAAATTTATTATTATTATTATTGTTTAATTATGAGAGGGGCCTCCTGACAAGTTATGCTTAGGTCCTCCAAGCCTCAGCAGCGGCCCTGGGAATCATTGTTGAGCCTTTCATGCTGCCCCAATGCCCTCTGACATTAGGCAACACTTTGCAAGAAGCTGTATTATGAAGACTACAATACGATACGATACAATAGTAGGCCTACTTTATTGTCATTTCGCAAGAAGCTGTATTATGAAGACTACAAGCTCTCTGGGAAGATTGCATTTTTAAATCCTGTCTGTCTTCCCCATCTGCAGGCTTTATGTTCCTGTATGACGCTCAATTTAAATTGGGAAACCTTAAAGAGCACATCTGCTCTTGAATATTTTTTGCTGGCCAAACACACAATTGATCCAGGTCATCTTCTTAGCCACAGCAACAACACCCCCCACCCCCAACACACAGACACACAGACACACAGACACACAGACACACAGACACACACACACACACACACACACACACACACACACACACACACACACACTCTCTCTCTCTCTCTCTCTCTCTCTCTCTCTCTCTCTGTCTCGATTGGAATCGCTATAGGCAATATCTATGATCTGCCCCAGCTGCATTATAAGAGTTTGTCTTGACGTCCTCAGTCATATTCGAAAAATGGAAAATGTGAGCAGGCCAGCGTGCCAATCTGCGGTTGCCATGTGTACGGTTGCCATGTGTGTCGAGTTGAGCTCGAGTTCACACGTATTTTAATCAGACCGAAAAACAAAAACAAAGCCAGGCAGGATTCTTCATCCTTCTTGCCAGTCTCTGTCTGTCTGCGACCAGTTTTGTGACATTGACTGATTTCGCAACGCTTAATGCACACAATTGAATTATTATTAGTCTGTTACCAAGGGCAGATTTCCAATTCATGGAGTGTATATACTTGTGTTGATTGACAGCGCTATTGAACATTTCCTCAACCTTTATGCCTTGTACGGTAATCACACATTAACTACAGGCTCCACTGAATGCACTCACTCAAACCACCCACACACTCATTCACTGACTTTGTCTGTCTCTTTCATTCCCTTTTCACACACGCACACACAGACACATACACACACATGCTGAACACACACACACACACACACACACACACACACACACACACACACACACACACACACACACACACACACACACACACACACACACACACACACACACACACACACACACACACACACACACACACTGGGGGACTGTACCACAGCTCAGTTTGCCTCCCTCATCCATCACTGTCAGCATGAGTGGAGGTGTGTGTGTGTGTGTGTGTGTGTGTGTGTGTGTGTGTGTGTGTGTGTGTGTGTGTGTGTGTGTGTGTGTGTGTGTGTGTGTGTGTGTGTGTGTGTGTGTGTGTGTGTGTGTGTGTGTGCGTCTGTCTGTCTGTCTGTCTGTCTGAGTGGAGGTTTTCTTTTGGGCTTCGTGTCTGGATGAGACCGTTGGCAGTCTGGTGCATCTGTTCAAACACGTACGGCCAGAACACCCCCTGTGAGATGTCCAGAACACCCCCTGAGACGTACAGACAGCTTGATTGGCGCTATCGAATGCCCGCCACACACAATCCAGCCTCAGTGAAGACGACAGGGGGGGCAAAGGGGTAAGTTAGTGTGGGCCCAGGGAGAGAGGGGGCCCAGAACAGGGTCCTCAAGACATTGTTTGTGGGCCTTTTACATGAAGCATGTAGCATGAAACTCAACCCCCACCCCCCACCCCCCCCTCCCAGCATTTAGCAGTGTGGGGACAAATATCAGAGACATGAAAACATATTATGCAAGCATACAGTGCAAACCCACCCAGCAGGTGTCCCAGACTCACCACACCTCTCAGGGTGTTGTTGTAGGAGAGCTAAGACAACATTTGGATGACAGTGAAGGAAGCGCTCTTCAGATTTTTCTCTGTTTATTCGCCTGCAAAACTTTCGTAGGCGAATAAACAGAGAGCAATCTGAAGAGCGCTGTCTTTTGCTTCCTTCATTCATCTATGTTTTATGTGGGATTCAGCACCCGTTTAAAATCTGTATTTATCAGTAGGCTGTAGTATGAGTGCATCTCCTCCACTTTACAAGTTGTTGTAGAGATCAAAGACATCAGCCACCTCAACATACAGTATCAGCGGGCGGGGTCAGAAAGACAAACAAGTGATGGAATGGAATAACTCCGCATACTTAAAATCCTTTTTGTTGTTTCTTTATTTCATGTCTGGATTACACTATCACTTCATGATGAAGACTTTTGAAGTTGAAACGTAATCCAGCCATGAGATAAAAAACCCCCAACAAAATGGATTTTAAGTGTGCAGACTCCGCACTCCGAAAGCTACAGTCAGCCTTTGTCCTGCACCTTTTCCTGGGATGATGTGCACAATCTTCCCCCTCAACTGGGTCAGAAACACAAACAAGTGATGGAATGGAATGACTCATATGACCATCCATCTCTGATCGGGACAGGACAGGCTGTTTTAGCAAGACCGTCTCTCAACAGGTACGATAACATTTCCCCAGTAGCTTTGGCAGTGGTTGCTATGTGGGAATTTTTTTTTGAAGACCCTCCATTTCAACTGATGCATGGGTCTCACCTACTGAAGTGGCCCACCAGACACAGGTGAAGTCAGGTGTGTGCGCACGTCTGTGTGTGTGTGCGTCTGTGTGTGTGTGTGTGTGTGTGTGTGTGTGTGTGTGTGTGTGTGTGTGTGTGTGTGTGTGTGTGTGTGTGTGTGTGTGTGTGCGTCTGTGTGTGTGTTTTTGTCTGGTATGGTGAGAGCGCAAGGTGATGTCAGAGATGATGTGTGTCCTCTTGCGAGTGTAGCAGCATAACTAGCTCCAGGGAGCGGTTTTGCCTTCCCATAAAGCAGCGCTGGATTGACTTAGAGACTAATATTATTGCAGGCCGCTCCCCTCCTCCTCCTTCAGGAGGCCGCTTTCCTTCTCCTCCCCAGGCGTCGTAGCCAGGGCTTGAAAACGAAATTATTTTTCAATCGTTCCGTTCCGAACGGTTCAGGTAGGCCTTTATTTAACGTTTTCGTTCCTGAATTCGTTCCGGCACCAAAATTTCGTTCCTGAACCGGTTCGGAACGCAAAATATTGTTCGTTCTTATTGTTCCCGGAAGTGTTTTGCGGGCCTATCAAGTTTATTTTTATGGACTGTATCTAATACCTAGAATAGGCGTACCCATTAGTATTTGCCCTTGATTTACACAGTAGCTACTCTATCCCCAAAAATAATAGGCTAAATCACAGGCGGCATCCAAAAACATTCAGATCTCACATTCTGGATACGTGCTAAACTCCTTACCTGGCTGTAAGTTTTATCCATATGGAGATCTTGCGCTATAATTCCTAACCCTGCATGGTGTAGATATGGTGTAGCTGGTCTGTTGCTGACAAATAACTCCAATTTCCTGTGTAACTCTACAGCGCAAACACTTCAATGTGCGCTTCGGGGTATGCTTTTGTGAAATTTTATAAAATATATAGAGAACGAAATAAACCGTTATTAACCGGTTTTGTGGATTTCAGAATAACGTTTCTGTTCAGGAACAGTTGAAGACCATTTGGTTTTCGTTTCTGTTTCTGCTCCTCATAAAATTGTGTAAAATTCCGTTCGTTCCCGTTTTCGGTTTTCGTTTCTTGAACCGGTTCGAAGCCCTGGTCGTAGCACCTAATTCTGGGCCCTATGGTCCCAGCTACCATGCGTCAAGATGTGTCCTATGATGGCGAAGATGGTGTTTTTGGCCTATTTAAAGAATGTGTTATAAGAATGTGTTCAGACGGATAGACTGAGAGACAGACATACCCTCTCATAGAAATGCTAGGACGCATCTAAAAACTAAAGTCTGACTCCATGTGGAGGCCCGATCAACACAGACGCATCCCAACTCGTCAATTTCTGACAACTGTTGACCTAGACCTTTTCCTAACACTAACTCTCAGTGAATGTATGCTGCCACAAGAGGGTGCCTTTAAGGAGCACATCACATTTGGACTCCAAGGGTATACCAAGGGGTTTTTTCCCTTGTATGTCTTGTGCATATGAAGAAAGTGACAATAAAAGCTGACTTGACTTGACTTGACTAGCTTAGATGTGAAAAATTGCAGTCTGGTCAAAGGTAGTCAGAAATTGACGAGTTGGAAGGATGCACTGTAGGCCCGAGATTATCCCCCTATTCCAACACCCATGCCTTCCACTTTACCCCCTATTTCAACACCCCTGCCCTCCTCCATTCACTCTCCACTGAACCACGCTCCGCTGAGCAGGCAGGGCAAGGCAAGACAAGGCTCGCATTGGTCTGGATACTGGATGACATACCAGTCAAACACAGACACAGACACAGACACAGACTCAGACACACACACACACACACACACACACACACACACACACACGCACACGCACACACACACACACACACACACACACACACACACACACAGACACACACACACACACACACACACACACACACACACACACACACACACACGCACAAACACACACACACACACACACACACACACACACACACACACACACACACACACACACACACACACACACACACACACACACACACACACACACACACACACACACACACGCACAGCCAAACAGAAAAATGAAGAGACAGGTCTGACTGCTGCCCAGGATAGCATTGCAGGAGAGCGAGTGTTCCCGCTGCCTACCACCAGCATGAGGAATTCAGCAGAGCAACAGCAGGATGGGAGAGCGGAAGAACGCTCAGCAATCACCAGACTGTCAAGCAGGAATGAAGCAGCTCCACTGTAGCGGCACGTGTCATCTAGACATGAGGCCAGTCATGTGAAGCACCAGGTGGAGGCAGGCGGATGTCTATCGAGCGGGGGCTCCTCGATCCAGCAGGCAAGGTGGATCTCTATCCAGCGGGGGCTCCGCGCGGCTCCTCGCTCCAAATAATCAAATGCCTTGTTGCAACAGCCGTTGCCACAGCGGTGAAACCTTGAATAGAGATGTAAATTCAGTCTGGGCCTGGGGATGTGTCATTGGCTCTAATGTGTAGGGAGGATATGCTCACCCAGGCATGTGTCATTGGCCCCGTCCGCATCCTTCACAACCCACAGAGGAATTTGGGTTTGAGGTATTAGGTCTGTTTTGTGAGGTACTTCAGCTAGGCTGCAGCTCAATCAGGTGAATTATTTATTGTTTTGAAATCTTTTGGTGCTTTTTTGTAATAAAACAGACATGGAAACTCTATATATTTAACAGAAGGAAAAAAGCCACATCTGGCAACATTCATAGAAGAGCTGCTTGAGGACAAACTAGAAAGTAAAAAGTAAGATGAAATGATCAATTATCAATGAGGCCACTCTTTGCCATTAATCATGATCAGGTTTATATCATCACAGAATGTTGGAAACAGTGCTATCTTCGCTATCCTCAACGCATATGTGAGTTGAAGTGCATGTGTGTATCAAAGCGAAGAGCAGCAGGATATGTGGGGCGATGCAGGGGGAAGGAAGGCAGGCAGGGTTGGATTATGATGGCCTGGGGCCCTTAAAGTGATACTGTCCCATTTTTGAAAATCAGCTTATTTTACACCTCCCCTTGAGTTAAATAATAGGGTTTTACCGTTCTCCTGTATTTTCAACCTTTCTCTGGCTATGGCAGTGCAAATTTTACCTCCATGCTAGCAGTTAACATTGAGTCCTATGAGACCAGCTCGCGGCTAACTGGTCTCATAGGACTCAATGTTAACTGTTAGCTTGGAGGTAAAATGTGCACCGTCATAACTAGAAAATGGTTGAAAGTGCAGGAGAACGGTAAAATCCTATTATCTAACTCAAGGAAAGGTGTAAAATACGCGTATTTCCAAAAATGGGACAGTATCCCTTTAAGCTACAGGTTGCTATGGGCCCCCCTGAAAGGCAAATTTGCCACAGACATTTTTAATAATTACATGCTAGAAATTAAGGATAACATACCTATCAACTGTGTTCAACACGACAGAGGAATCGATCAATACTACATCCTGTTAGAGTTCAGAACATTTTCACTTGTGGACTACCAGGGCCCCCTATGCTACAGCCATATCTAGCCTGTGGGGCCTCACCTATGCTGCCGCTTTATCTAGCTTGTGTGTTGATTTGGCCCTGGAAGGCAGGAGTGAAGCAGGCGAAGACATCTTCAGCACTGTTGGGGAGGAGATGTCAGGGAGTGAATCATGAGATCACGGAGATCATTAGGCTGAGATGGAGAGGGGGCCAAACCAAGAGGAATCTCTGGCCTGTCAAGAGAAGGATTAGCGGAGATAATCAAAACAGTGTCTGTCTCGCTTGACAGCCTGCGCGTTGGCAGGGTGGTCTCCGGCAGCCAGCAGGCGAGTGTCACTCACTGTAAAGTATGTGCACTGCGCTCTCGCCCTGCTTATCACTCCCATGCTGCAGATCTCAAGGATCTAACCTTGGGGTGGCTGTGGCCTAATGGCTGTTAAGGCATTTAACCACATATAACCTGACTGAATGGTTGTCACGTAGCATTACTTTACGTAGGCTTGTTTGCGTAGCCTCTTACTGCAGCAGGGGTTGCCAGTGAACCTATTCACTTGCTGAAAATTCTTAAGTACATCATAACAACATTGCTATGACATTACAGAGAGCCATAGTGCTGCGCTAATGCTGCAGTCACACCAACGGCGCACACATCCACAGTACGTCCACAGAACGTGTCCGTTATCAGTCCGAAACTGTTAGAATACATGAAAACAAATCATGCCTTGCACACAGGAGCGCAGTGTAAGCGCGGCGCATGTCCGTCCCACCCGGAGATGTCCGCGTTGCTTCTTGAAAATAGAACTCGAGTCTATTTTCCTGCACGGACGTCCGCATTCAATGTGCGGGCTCCATTGAAAATGAATGGCTGCTGCCCGCAGATAGAACGTGGACGTTGACTGTGCAGTGTGCAAGGCAGCCCGCGAACCTCTCGGACTCACACTGCTCACAGAGACGTTAAGGAAACGTGCCGTCCCTGTGTGCATGTACCGTAAGGGGTTAATGTAAGGCTAGCAATTTTTGCCAATTTGTTAAGTTTGAACAAAAAGTTATCTTCATTAATTCAGTTTCACCATTTTACCGGTAATATCCTCTAAGCTTGACTTTTTCATTCTTTGCAGACAATATATTGTATATTAAAGTAGTTTAGTAGCTACCATTTCAGCCAGTAGCAAGTATCCCATCTGCAAATGCAGTCGTATTTATTACTTCACCATTAGTTCAGCGTTCCAGGAAATGCCAATATTCTTTCTTTTGAGGACAATCATATAGCATGTGGTCGATGCATGTCGTTAATATCACTTACTCGCTTTGCATAACTGGAGCGTGATTTATGTCCTCCATTGTAAAGTCGCTTTGGGTAAACGTGTCTGTGAAGTGTAACGTAATGTAATAATAGGCTATCACTGACAGGTGTGGTCACACAGCCATGTTACAGTGCATTTAAGGATTTATATAACGTGTACTGATACTGTAGCATGTCAGTATCAAAAGAGACCAGTATCCACCGAATATAGATCCCACATTAAGATACTGCAGTGCAGGTTTCATATTTTCCATTGGCGTATAGTCAGGCCTTGAGTCTGACATATGTGGGCTGTGTTGGATGCCACGTTATGTATGGAGGAAATGTTTCAACATGTCAGTAGCTAAACTTTTAAAAACAGATACATGAAATGTGGGGAGCGGGGGAAGCCTAGCAGCCAGTAGCCCTCATTCCATATAAATCTCCACAGTATAACTTTACAACATCACAAGGAATTTGTGATAAGTGATTAAACGAACTCCATCATCAACACGTTTGCTCTCCCAAAACAAATGCCACAGGATCCAGTAGGAGAGGGCCCAGCCAGCCCTGCCACTTTACTCTGTGGCGACCGCTTGTGGGGAAAACCACATAAAAACTCACATTTGCAGCCTCCTTTTCCATGGAAATATGCCACTGCAGGGAAGAAGTGCTCCAGAAAAACCCTCCCGTACAATTTCAGGAGATCAGAAGCGATGAGTCATCGCTAATTGACCTTAAAAAGATACCCACACCACACCGCACCGCAGTGCAGTGCCATGTCTCTTGAAAGGGCATGTCAGGCACGGCTGGGCTCCCTCGCGGAGTCCCTGTTTTTAGGAGTGGTTGCCGCCCGGGGGATGTTTGCTCAGGGTGACCAGGGAGCTGTAAGCAGGTGGTGGCGGCACACATAAGAGAAGGAGAGGCAGGCTGGGCCGACGAGAGAGAGAGAGAGGCGGGCCGACGCCGACCGTCTGCTCTGGGTTCCATCAGCACAGTTCTCAGTAGAACAGTGTTCTGTCAAGATGTGCTGCTTCGTCGAGATGTGCTACCAATGGGCTGTTAATATATCCCAGACCCAAACCCCAACCAGGGACATTACCATCGTGCACTGAAATAGCTTCAGAGAATTATTAATAGATGTATTAATCTCTCTCTTGTCGGCGTCGGCCATTTAATAAGTAAAAGTTCTGTTGCGGATGTAATTACAACACCAGTAGTTAGTTGCAACTTTGTAATTTCATACTCACTAGTGTTGTAATTACATCCGCAACAGTACTTCTACTTCAACTGTATACATCGCTGGAATGGCTTGGAATGGTACTGTAGCTCAGGTCGACAGGTGGCTTCTCCAGGCCTGGGGACTGTCCGCTTTGGGCCGGCCGAACACAACAGGCCTGGGCACTGTCTGGGGCCTTTAACTTCTCCAGGCCTGGGGACTGTCCGCTTGGGGCCTCTAACGGCTCCAGGCCTGGACACTGTTTGCCCCAAGCCGGTTGAACAGGCCTTAACTTCTCCAGTCCTGCATCCCACAGCAGCCCAGTGTGTCATTACCACGGCACTGCGGTGAGGCCAAGTCAAACTCTTCATTTGTGCCTGGTGTTAAACCCACTCATTATGGATTTTGTCATACACTTCCTATCCAGGGTTGTAAAAACCATAAAACCCAGAAATTGTACTGTTTACATGTAACCCTTCAATATCGCGACTCTTGTAGCCATCGAGGATGACAAATGCCTCATGGCATTCACTTGACTTTGTTTGGAGGCAGGCAGTTGCCCTGTGCGGCTAGTGGCTACTATGCACTTTGGGGCAGGCAGTTGCCCTGTGCTGTGCGGCTATGCACTTTGGGGCTATTTTCTCCTTCTTGGCCACTTTACAGAGCTGGAAAACAGGGGGTTATGCACAGATGGTTACGTGATAGCAGGTTCACCTCCGCTGCTGCCACCACAAACATGACTGTGAAGAGACCAAACGGTATGAACGGTATGCTTTGAAAACCAGCGGCTCAGTGACAACCGCTATTTAAGTGTCATCGATGCTTACAAGGTACCGGAAGACGAGAGGAAAATGTATGAGGCAGTTAGTCGATCTGATACCACAAAAAAAACTGATTGAGTGGAAACGAGTGACCCAATTATTACAGCAGATGCCTGACTATATAACAAGTGGTTGTGTTAAAGCATTATTTGTTGAATGGTGAACACATGCCCTGGTGTACGAATATGCTCGAAAAGATCTGGAAGATCTGGTGTTGGTTTGGGACATTCTGTGTAATCTGGACATCCCAGAAAGTTCATTTTTCTATTCTTGCTTTGGGCTTTTGTGGGGTGGACGGCTATTCTTGAAAGGCCAGAGAGGATTGCTTTGACCTTCTGGTTTTACACCCTTTCTGGTCGTTTAAGATTTCTTTGTCCTCATGTCCGCCCGCTCAATGGCCTTTCAAGAGGAGCACAGCGTCCCGGAAACGTCCGCGTGTGGTCAGCTTGGAAAGGACCTGACATTTAATGTCATCCAAACAACAAGTCTATTTTGATATGAAGGAAATGGTAATCATATCATTATGTCATTGCCATGGGACATGCTGTCCAATACATGCTCAATGTACAGTGGCCTACTTACCCAAACCCTGACCATACTGTGCCAAACACTATAGATCTGAAGCTATAGATCAAAGAGAAACCGTGGTTTACACGCACAAAACAAAGACCTCAACTCAACTCAAAAGCACCTGAACTGTGCAAAACTGGGCTTCTGGATGCCTGACTTAACGGATTCGTGCAGAAAAATGATTTTCAAAGGACGCAACTGAAAAAAGAGAGGGTTTTTCTTTCCATGTCCGTCACTAGCCTCAACATTACCACAGCTCTGTGTGAGTTCACGGGGAGGTTTCTACCCTAATGGCGCTCATGGCTTGGAAACAATAAAAACCCCATCGCCCCCCATCCCCGCTCTTCACTGTGGAGTGTCACTACGCAACAGAGGCACAAAACACAAAAACAAGTGTGGCAAACTCCAACTGGTAGTTGTAGGGCCCCTCTGCTCGTCGACAGATGCTTATCACCGACATCTTCGAGTCCCGCCACACAGTGATGTGGACGAGGACTCTCTCTCTCTCTCTCTCTCTCTCTCTCTCTCTCTCTCTCTCTCTCTCTCTCTCTCTCTCTCTCTCTCTCTCTCTCTCTCTCTCTCTCTCTTTCTCACTCTCTATGTCTCTCTCTTTTTCACTCTCTTTCTCTCTCTCTTTCACTCGCCATCTGCTCTCTTGCCTTCCTCACACGCTCGTTCCTCCTCGCCCTGGTAGAGCTGGGTCTGAGGCCTAGAGGAATGTGGACGGGGACGAGACGGGTTGGGGATTGGGGATTGGGGATTGCGTGACTCGAACAGATGGGACTCATTTACCCTCCTGTGCCACAAACAAGCTGAAGCTGAGGCTGGGGATGGGGATGGGGCTGTGGGGAGAGCTGGGAATGGGGATGAGATGGAGATGGGGATGAGGGTGGGGATGGGGATGGGGTTGGGGATGAGGGTGGGGATGGGGATGAGGGTGGGGATGGGGGTGGGGATGGGGATGGGGCTGCGGATGGGGATAGGGATGGGGATGGAGGTGGGGATGGGGATGTGGGGAGAGCTGGGGATGGAGATGGGGTGTAGGGATGGGGATGGGGTGTAGGGGTGCGGATGGGGCTGTGAGGAGGGATGGGGCTGGAGCTGGAGTTGGGGATGGAGAGATCTAGAGTGGGGATGGGGAGAACTGAAGGTGGGGATGGGCGCTGAGGATGGGGATGGAGCTATGGGGATGGAGCTATGGGGCTGGAGCTGGGGATGGAGAGAGCTGGGGTTCGGATGAGGCTGGGGATGGGGAGAGCTGGGGGTAGGGATGAGGCTGGGGATGAGGCTGGGGATGGGGAGAGCTGGGGATGGGACTGTGTGGAGAGCTGGGGTGGGGATGAGGCAGGGGATGGGGAGAGCTGGGCATGAGTATGGGGATGGGGCTATGGGGAGTGGTGTGGCGGTGCGGCATGGCGTTGAGTGGCATTGTGGTGTATTGTGGTGTGGTGTAGTGTAGTGTAATGTAATGTAGTGTGGTGTGGTGTAATGTGGTGCAGTGCGGAGAGGTGTGGAGTGGTGTGGTTTGGATCCAAGCTGTCCTGACCTCAGCCAGGTGCTGTGACTGACCAGCAAAGAGGAGCAGCAAAGAGGAGCGCGGTGTGAGGAGCAAAGAGGAGCGCAGTGTGAAGAGCAAAGAGGAGCACGGTGTGAGGGGGTGAGGAGCAAAGAGGAGCGAGGGGTGAGGAGGGGTGAGGAGCAAAGAGGAGCGGGGGGTGAGGAGGTGAGCAGCAAGTCAAATACTGTATACAGGGGAAAGAAAAGAAAGAAGAGAGGGGAGAGGGACAGTAGACTGATTGTATATCGGTGCCTGAGTCTGACTGCATGCGTGTCGTGTGGATTGTATATCGGTGCCTGAGTCTGACTGCATGCGTGCTGTCGGTGTCAGCGATGGCTGCTCAGGCAGGAATGGGATGGAGTTGAAATGTCACTGGTACTCACGGTGGGGAGAACGCGGCGCTGACAGCTTGTGTAAACACAACTTTTTTTTCTCCTTCTCCTCCTCCTTCTTCTTCTTCTCTCTCTCTCTCTCTCTCTCTCTCTCTCTCTCTCTCTCTCTCCTCTGTAATCGCATGTTCACTTAAAAAGATCTTCCAGTGAATTCCTTCTGCATGGGGTAATCATTTGGTCGGGGCGCTGGTCTGTGTGTATGTGTGTATGTGTGTGTGTTTTCCCCGCATCAGTCTGGAGCAAGGAAGGGTGTCTCACGTCCACGGGGATAGGGAGGGTTGAGGAGCACACTGAGGAGAGGAGAGGAGAGGAGAGGAGAGGAGAGGAAGACGGGAGAGGAGAGGAGGAGAGGAGATGAGAAGAGAGGAGAGGAAGACGGGAGAGGAGAGGAGAGGAGAGGAGAGGAGAGGAGAGGAGAGGAGAGGAAGAGAGGAGAGGAGAGGAGAGAGGGTGAACAAGGACAAGAGGGGATTGAAGGAAAAGAGAGAAACAAATGCCAGATTCATCTGACAGTCTTGTCATCGTGTGCAGCCGAGGATAGCGTAGCATCTCGAGTGCCTAACTGTTCATCTCTTCTGTACGTCGGCACGCCCCTCTCTCCCCCTCCATCACTCGCAGGCGTTAAAATGTCTGGGCGGACCTGAGTCACGCTCCTCGCCCTCAACCCTGTCTCTGTGTGTGTGTGTGTGTGTGTGTGTGTGTGTGTGTGTGTGTGTGTGTGTGTGTGTGTGTGTGTGTGTGTGTGTGTGTGTGTGTGTGTGTGTGTGTGTGTGTGTGTGTGTGTGTGTGTGTGTGTGTGTGTGTGTGTGTGTGTGTGTGTGTGTGTGTGTGTGTGTGTGTGTGAGAGAGAGAGAGAGAGAGAGAGGGAGAGAGTGTGGGTATGTCTATGTTTGTGGGTGTGTCTTGGGGGTTTTAAGGGCCCATTGATCAATACAGAAGGCAGGGAGGATATGTCTGCTGACTCCTCTCTTGTCTCTCTTGTTGCCCTCACTTCCTGTTGACCGCTCTAACTTCCTGTTGACTCCTCTCACTTCCTGTTGACCGTTCTCACTTCCTGTTCTGTTCTGATTGGCTTCCCCCTCAGGAGTGGTGCGTCAGGTGAAGCGGATCATCGGGCCCGTGGACATCGTCCTGAAGCTGGCCATGAACTACGTCACCGCAGGGGTGGTCTCGCATCGGAACATCGTCAACGTTCACATCTTTGTCTCAGAGTTCTGGTTCTAAAAACATGGAGACGCCCCGATCTGTACCCACCCCCCTCCCCATCCCCATCCCCCATCCCCACCCCCCTTTGTACCCTCCCAATCCCATTCGCACCATTCCCAGACGTATGTCGTGCACCCACACATTTAGGTCAGCACAACATGACACACTCTCACACACCCAACACCCATGTACTCATGCACTCACTCCACAGACACATTTAAATTGACACATTTAACATGCGAAGTTGTCAAGATGAGTACGTTTATAATAACATTTATTATTATTGTTATTATTATTATTTGCATGCAACATGTTTAAAGCTAATTATCATGGAAGACAGGAGATTCCCTTGCTCTGATTCTGTTGTTTGTGCTCATGTGTTCTGAGATCACTTGCTGCTTTTTAAAAACTTCCTATTTGATTAGACACCGAGTACAACTTCCTGGTCTTCTGAGATACAGTATACGCTAACTAGGCCTTACGTGCATGCCTGGTCTTCTGAGATACAGTATACGCTAGCTAAGCCTTACGAGCTATACGCTAGCTAGACCTTACGTGCTATACGCTAGCTGGGCCTTACGCCTGTGTGAGCTTATATGAGCATGCTTAGCATGCGTTCCCCATGCCTGAGCTTTGGGATGTGGTGAGAACTGTGAGAATGTCATGACATTGGAATAATGATGATGAAAACCATAGTTGAATGTACCGTACATCCTTTGTTGTGGTGTTCTCATGTCTATTGTATTCAGTTACGTACATATAACAGTTTATTATGTAAGGGCCATTCAATGAATAAAATGTTTGCTCTTTGACATTTAATTGTGTGCCATAACCTCTCTGAAACCGTGTAAAACAAAGAAAAACTCTGAAAGGCTCTGCTTTTAAATACCTGATGGCTAAAAACAAAGTCCATGTTCTTTCCAAGTTATTCAATTATAGCCAAGATTATAATTACACCCTACTTATTTTCAGTTGTTTCAAATTATTAGTGAATTTAAGTTTCCATGTAACTTGGCATAGGCCCCTCCAACAATAAAAAAGAACATTACCATCTCCCACATCACTGCACATCAGAACGTGAAACGAAATGTCAAAAGAAACCAATGCGTTCGTGCTCTTTGCTGTGTTCAAGTATTTTATATCTCCACTTGTGTTCGGTGTTTAAGTTTGATCGAATTTTTATGTCAGGTTTTAGGAGCATCTGGAGGGGCCGAGGCGAGCCGTGTAGAAAGTGGAGCCTGCGCGACCACAACCCATCCAGCACATGTCGCTGAACCTAAACCGCCTTCTCCGTGAGGCGACATGAGACTCAGAGCTCAGGCTCACTCATCCAGATGTTGGTAATGGCCTTACCATGGATCTCTAATCATCACTGTGGTCAAGCCAAACCACCGCTGACCAACGCTTCAAAGACAATAGAGTTGGAGCGCTATCCGTCACGCGCCCCTCTCCCTCTCTCTCTCCCTTTCCGTCACGCGGCCCACTCCCTCTCCCTCTCTCTCTCTCTCTCGCCCTCTCCCTCCGATGTGTAGGCTAAGAAGACGGACAATGAACGCCTCAACTCTAACTCTAACGGGTTTTCCCCTTTATTCTGAGGGCAGGAGGAGGGGGAGGTCAAAAGGGAGGAGGAGGGGGAGGAGGAGTGGAATGAGGAGGGGGATGCCAAAAGGGTCCAGATTTGTGGTTTGACATGAGGAGCTCTTCTCTTCTCTTCTCTTCTCTTCTCTTCTCTTCTCTTCTCTTCTCTTCTCTTCTCTTCACTTCTCTCCTCTCCTCTCCTCTCCTCTCCTCTCCTCTCCTCTTCTCTTCGCTTCTCTCCTCTCCTCTCCTCTTCTCTTCTCTTCTCTTCTCTTCTCTTCTCTTCTCTTCTCTTCTCTTCTCTTCTCTTCTCTTCTCTTCTCTTCTCTTCTCTCCTCTCCTCTCCTCTCCTCTCCTCTCCTCTTCTCTTCTCTTCTCTTCTCTTCTCTTCTCTTCTCTTCTCTTCTCTTCTCTTCCCTTCTCTTCTCTTCAAAGGTCCAAGCCCACTTCATATGCATCAGCAGCTCTTGCGTGTGTACACATGTGAATGGACTGTAGGCCTCCCCTCCGCACATACTGTACAGGACGCTCTGCATTTGCAGACACACACACACACACACACACACACACACACACACACACACACACACACACACACACACACACACACACACACACACACACACACACACACACACACACACACACACACACACACACACACACACACACACACACACACACACACACAATCCCAAGACCTGAGACCTGAGGTTCTCTGCAGGCCCTGTCACCCAGTAACATAATATTCCTTGCAGCCGAGCGAGCGTGAGCGACAGGCGAGAGCAAGCGCCTTCCTCCTCCTTCTACTCCTTCCTCCTCCTCCTCCTTCTCCTCCTCCACCTCCTCCTCTTCTTCCACCTCCTGCTCGTCCTCCACCTCCTCTTCCTCCTGCTCCTCATATCCCTCCTCCTCCTCTTCCACCTCCTTCTACTCCTTCCTCCTCCTCCTCTTCCTCCTCCTCTTCCTCCTGCTCCTCCTTCTCCTCCTCTTCTTCCACCTCCTGCTCTTCCTCCACCTCCTCTTCCTCCTGCTCCTCATATCCCTCCTCCTCCTCTTCCACCTCCTCCTCCTCATATTCCTCTTCCTCCTCTTCTTCTTCCTCCTCCTCCTCCTCTACCTCCTCCTCTTCTTCCATCTCCTGCTCTTCCTCCACCTCCTCCTCCTCATCTTCCTCCTGCTCCTCATATCCCTCCTCCTCCTCTTCCACCTCCTCCTCCTCATATTCCTCTTCCTCCTCTTCTTCTTCCTCCTTCTCCTCCTCCACCTCCTCCTCTTCTTCCACCTCCTGCCCTTCCTCCACCTCTTCCACCTCTTCCTCCTGCTCCTCATATCCTTCCTCCTCCTCTTCCACCTGCTCCTCCTCCTCATATTCCTCCTCCTCTTCCAACTCCTCCTCCTCCTCCTCATATCCCTCCTCCTCCTCCACCTCCTCCTCCTCCTCATATCCCTCCTCCTCCTCCACCTCCTCCTCCTCCTCCTCCTCCTCCTCCTCCTCCTCCTCCTCCTCATATCCCTCCTCCTCCACCACCTCCTTCTCCTCCTCCTCCTCATATCCCTCCTCCTCCTCCTCCTCCACCTCCTCCTCCTCCTCCTCCTCCTCCTCCTCATATCCCTCCTCCTCCTCCTCCACCTCCTTCTCCTCCTCCTCCTCATATCCCTCCTCCTCCTCCTCCTCCTCCTCCTCCTCCTCATATTCCTCTTCCTCCTCCCCTGTCCTCATTAGAGTCTGCTGCTGTGCCCGGCACCCTTAAAAGATGGTAACATGACACTAGCTTTTAGCGAACAATAACCCACAAAAGCAGATGACATCAGCCAGCAGCAACATTACAGGGCCAAGACAGTCAGGCCGGCCGCTAGCAGCGTGAGGCTCAGATGCTTGCAGGACAGTCAGTCAGTGGTGGGCAGAAACCACCCACATGTGGAGGAAAGAAGAGGGAAGAAGAGGGGGAGAGGAGAGGGGAGAGGGGAGCCGAAACCATCCACATACCGGTACAGTATGAAGGGAAGGAGAGGGGAGAGGGGAAGAGGAGAGCAGAAACCATCCACATGGGAAGGGATGAAGAGGGGAAAGGGGAGGGGGGAGAGAGGAGAGTGGCTGCAACACTGCAGCTTTGGCCAGACAGCTCCCCAGCTGCCAGGAGCCACTGGCATGGCAGCGCACTGTGCCAGCAACACTGCTGCTCCAGGGGGACACGCAGTCTAATTGCAGCATGGCTGGTGGACCTGTGTGAGTTTGTGTTTTTCTTTTGCCGGTCGGTTTCTCTCTCTCTCTCTCTCTCTCTCTCTCTCTCTCTCTCTCTCTCTCTCTCTCTCTCTCTCTCTCTCTCTCTCTCTCTGCTTTGGTCATGGTGGTGATTTGTACATGTGTATTTCACTGTGGCGCGATGCCGTGAGGCATTTGAGGCAACAGTAGCCTCCTGGCTCCCCTGGGGGAAGGGGCTATGGAAGGTATCTGCTGAACAGAGGGTGCCAGAGACCAGGACCAGGGGCCAGCAGCGTGTGGACTCAGATGGGGACTGGAGGTGGGAGAGAGAGAGAGAGAGAGAGAGAGAGAGAGAGAGAGAGAGAGAGAGAGAGAGTGGCAGTGGGAGAGAGAGTGAAAGAGAGAGAGAGAGAGAGAGAGAGAGAGAGAGAGAGAGAGGGAGAGAGGGAGAGGGAGAGGGAGAGAGAGAGAGTGCACGTGCTCCGCAGCCTCCCGTGCCTGCTTGCCTTTTTCCTGGCTCCCTCCCCCAACCTTCACCGCAACACATGTTATAAGATATAAGTGAGTTCTTTTAATAAAAATTGGGGTATTTCTTTTTTATTTTACAAACCGCTTTTTCTCATTACCGAAAACACAAAAATGTGTCTTTCTACTGAATGCTGCAGGCTAGAGGCCTTTCCCTCATTTGACGTCCTGACTTCCCTTGTTAAAGAGTTGGGACAGGTACCGCTAGGGTTCCTCAAGCAGCAGACTACTTTGCAGAAATGAGGAATGAAAAGTAAAACATTAATCAAGATTAACAGGAAACCTATTATTAAGTCTAATTTATGTTTTTCACATCACACAGAATATCCGAGTCCAGAGTCCTGAGTGACCGCGGAGATGTAATAACACCACACTCCATTAGCGTTCATGAGGAGAGTTTTAACCCCCCCACCCCCCTGAGGGTTCGGCAAATACATTAAATATATGTTGAGTGATGTCATAATTAAAAATCAACATGGCTGAAACATAGGAAGGCACCAGCAAAAGAAAAACAGGTCACTTCTCATTATGTCCCATCAAGCCCACTCGCCATTTGCTATTCCTGGTGTTATACCACCAGTCCAATAGGTGGCAGACATATACAACGTAAGGACCACTCCTCTCCCCTCACTGCTCCGCTCATAAGGACCACTCCTCTCCCCTCACTGCTCCGTTCATAAGGACCACTCCTCTCCTCTCCCTACTCCGTTCATAAGGACCACTCCCCCACCGCACTGTGCACTCACTAGGAGTCTGAGCCCCAAAGTTGAGCCATGTGCCGGCCCGTCAGTACCCCCCCACCCCCTCCCCCCCACTGGAAGCTACCAGTTGTTTCAGTACACAAACACACACACACACACACACACACCCACACACACACACACACACACACACACACACACACACACACACCACACACACACACACACACACACACACACACACACACACACACACACACACACACACACACACACACCCACACACACACACACACACTTCCAAAGCTCTTCATTGAGGCGCCTTGTGAGCAGCAACAGAATGCCAGCACTGCACTCCCAATGGCGCTTGACAAGAAAATCAATGAAATGAAATTCTCTGAGGTTTTAAGGAGGGATACTAAGACTGAAGAAGTGATTAGCCAACAGTTCCACCTACACCCCGAGCGCTGGCTGCGCCCATACCACTGGATCATACCACTGGATGCGTGTGACTCCCCATAACTTACGGTTCGAGGCCTGACCACCTTCCACCAGTGCGGTGCTCAGAGCCATGCCAGAGTATACACACAGGGGCCGTGGAAGCCCAGGGCTGGCCTGGGATGAAAAGTCAGACCGGGCATTTTCAGCCAAGACTAGTCCCCCAGGCGTTGAAAGAGACAATGAAGTCTGTAACAGCATACATTTTTAGCCATCTAATATCAGTTATTTTGACCCCAACAGACAAAATTAATATTCAAATCTAACTCGAAGAGGTTTTGCTGTAGCTGCACGAAGACTGATACCATTACATAAAGGGGAAGGCCGGGCCAGAATCATGAACAGTCTCTACCGCGGGCAGATGCCCTGTATGCCCTCTGGCCAGTGCAGCCCTGGTGGAAGCCTAGGACCAGAAGCATAGGAGCAGGAACAGGCCCGGCCGCCGCTCATGAAAATTCAAAGTGGAGGTTTTCAAGTTGTTGTTGTTGCTCTGAGACCAAAGTGCTCCTCGTGAAGTTCAAAGCGCACGCTGTGACGTCCGCGCAGTGCAGTGCGGCATGGGTGGATGGAGATCGTATGGGAAGATGGTGAAGCCCAGCCGGGCCACCTCATACGGGCACACGACCGGCACCACGCTACCTACCTAAAATAGATACTTACATCATGTTGTAAAACTTGCTTTTCATTTGGGGATGCAATTGATGGCTTTTACATTGGCCTTCATTTATGACGGACACATATTTATTTTACTTTTATGACTCGGGGTGACATTTAACACAAATGTGTTCCTCATAAGAATGAAAAGCGCATTGTTTATTGAAGAGAATAAGCACGGGCCAAATGACATACTGGCTGCGAGTTTGTAAATAGCCAATAATAGAAAATGCCACTTCAAACGATAGAAAGGCTTGTCTGTTGAAAATTATATGTGTAAAAAAAAAAATCTTCCAAGGCATTTTTTCCTTGTGCTGCCAGAGCTCTTCAGAAGTGAATTGCTATTATTTTCAGGGGGAAAATGTACAATGCTGTGTTGCATAAGGCCTCACTTAAGGAGATGGATACACGGGAAACGAGGAGCCAGATCTCATTACCACATGGCAACATTATAACAGGACAATATGGCATGTAGTGTAGTGCAGCAGTATTGTAACAGGACAATATGTAGTGCAGCAGTATTGTAGTGCAGCAGTACTGTAGTGCAGCAGTATTGTAACAGGACAATATGTAGTGCAGCAGTATTGTAGTGCAGCAGTATTGTAACAGGACACTATGTATTGCAGCAGTATTGTAATGCAGCAGTATTGTAACAGGACACTATGTAGTGCAGCAGTATTGTAATGCAGTAGTATAAGTGTAACAGGACAATATGTAGTGCAGCAGTATTATAGTGCAGCAGTATTGTAACAGGACACTATGTATTGCAGCAGTATTGTAATGCAGCAGTATTGTAACAGGACACTATGTATTGCAGCAGTATTGTAATGCAGTAGTATAAGTGTAACAGGACAATATGGCATGTAGTGCAGCAGTCTGTGCCTCTCATTAGTAGTTAAGGAGGAATGAAGAGTTGAAAATGAACCCCTTTGCACATAGCTTTATTATAACATTACTGTCACCAAATTTCTAATGGCCATGTCTTAATCTGTTACTTAGGGCTCTCGGTAATGTCATAGCAATGTTATTATGATGTAGTTGAGTATTTTCAGCAAATAGTGAGTAGACCCACCGGCGACCCCATCTTCACAAATGGCGGCACTTTTTGCTTTACGATTGAGCTGTGCCGTGCCTATTCGAAAAGCAAAATGTGGCGGCCAAGTCACTCTTTGTCAAGCAGTAGGCCTTCCAGAAAGCCGGCAGTGGAAAGGAGTCCATTTGCCATTACCCTTGCCTCTATTGTAGCACCGCCCCTGACTATGTGCAACATACACCATTGTGCTGACAGAGAGCGCAATGAAGGCAGCCAGGATCTACCTCTCTGACATCACTGACCCTGTCACCTCAACAGTTTTAACTTTCTTCCAGTCTGCAAAACAACGCTGAGTCGGCCACGTCCATCAGTGTGTTGTTTTGTCTTCAGTCGGCAGCCACACGCCCTAACTGTCCTCACGCCTTCACTGTCCTCACGCCCTCACTGTCCTCCCCGCGAGGACCTTGACATGCTGTCTCCTGGGCCAGCATAAGGAGAGAGGAGGTTACCCACACATAGTGCTGGGCGATATGGAAAAAAAACAATATCACGATATGGATTACTTTATATCACGATAACGATATATATCACGATATAGCACAATTAAATACGTTTTAAGTTATTCTCTTTATTTGCTCTTTATTTGTTCATGTTGCAAAACAGCCTTTCTTTAAAATGGATCTTTTTATTCTTATTTTTACAGTTACATTAACTTATAGTATGTATTGTGACAACATGAAATGTAATTAAATAATATTCAATTGTATAAAATTGATAAAATTACTATCACGATATAAACGATATAGGAGAAAGGTCACGATATACACTTTTATATCACGATAACGATATATATCGTCATATTGCCCAGCCCTACCCACACACACACACACAAGGAGGAACTGGTGTCATACAGTGGGTCTTTCGTCGCAACTTAGGTTTCAAAAGCCCAATTACACAGCAAGTTGTTTTGACTTGTAGGAGTCACGCTAGTTGTACTGTGCTGAACTGACACCGCACCTGCCGAGCCAAGGCGAGGCGTTCTGACACTTCAGAGTCTGCAGTGAATGAAATGGCATCAAGTTATTCATTAGGAGGACGTGTAGCAATACTTGGCAACATTCCAGGCATGAGCATGGGGGCAAGTGTATTGGAGACCGTAGCAGATAAGACTCCATGGCTCTGACGACAGGCATAACACATTCCTCTCACTTTAATACATAGAGGTGGACTTTACATTAGGCAAACCTGGGCAATTGCCTAGGGCTCCGACCAAATGGGCCCTCCATAGGGGCCCCCAACTGTCACACCAGTCACGGTAAACACACAGAAAAGTATGCAAAAAATATAATGACCTACTGTTCCAGAAATCAATTAATTGAATTAGGGGTGACCCTTACATTGTGTACGTGTTTAAAGAACGACTTTTGAG
>NC_085860.1:10225838-10233338 GCF_034702125.1 Engraulis encrasicolus
TCACTGTGTAGCTATGGCCTCCTTATAGTCACTCACTGATTCACAATACAAAACTCACGCCATCGTTTTGGACCCTATTAAGCTGTTGCGGACAACATTAATCATTTCCCTGAAACATTTGCCACAATTTAGACAAAATGACAACACATCAGTGGGGAAATCGAGTCATCAGCAGCTTTATTTCCTGAGAAGATGTTCTTCCCAAGAAACACTTCAATTGTCCCATAGACAGCATGTTGATTGGACCACACGCCTGTTTGTCTGGCACAGTAATACAGTAATTGTTCAGACCCTCCACAGGCTGGTGAGAACAGAGCTCAGCTCGTGTGATCCACACTTCCTACCAGGGCCTGTAGACGTGTAATCGCGACGATGATTGAAGAGGACACACAACACTAAACAGGACTGCAGGGCCAGCAGACGAACTGGTAGAAAACACCATCACCTGCTGCTGTTACGCAGTGCACAAGAAACTAAAGAAAATACACCAGAACCTCAAAGGCACGGGGGCTTCACCAGAGCCTCAAAGCCATGTGGGCTTCAGTCTGAATAACCTCCCATGACACTCAGCAGCATGATGCCATTACAGGCACTGAGGAGGGGGAAATATAGGGCTAACTACCCAGGAGGAACCCGCACTGAGGAGGGGAAGATATAGTCAAGTCAAGTCAAGTCAAGTAGGTTTATTGTCAATTTCTTTACATGCACTGGTCATACAAAGAATTTGAAATTACATTTCTTGCTTTCCCATACAGACATAGACTAATCTAGGTAAGGACATAGACAGTATAGACATAGACAGTACTTATACATGGACTTAAGACAGTATGGACATAGACAGTGCTCATACAGACATTTAAAGTGCAAGACTGGACAACAGAAGACTTGTAGAGGACATACATTAAGAGGTATTTGTTGTGCTTTTGTGCTTTTCCTAAAAAAAAAGTCCTTTATAGCGTTCTGACATGGTAATAGTAGCATTTTGAAGAAAATAAATATTTAAAAAAAAGGTCTGTCAAGTACACCAGCAGCAGTGTGTGTGTGTGTGTGTGTGTGTGTGTGTGTGTGTGTGTGTGTGTGTGTGTGTGTGTGTGTGTGTGTGTGTGTGTGTGTGTGTGTGTGTGTGTGTGTGTGTGTGTGTATGTGTGTGTATGTGTTTAGTGCAGGTAGAAGGTGCGGTGTGCTTCTTGTGTGTGTGTTCGTGTGTCTGTGTGTGTGTGTGTGTGTGTGTGTGTGTGTGTGTGTGTGTGTGTGTAGGTGTGTGTGTGTGTGTGTGTGTGTGTGTGTGTGTGTGTCAGTGTGTGTATGTTTGGGTTTAGTGCAGAAAGTGCAGTGTGCTTGTGTGTGTGTGTGTGTGTGTGTGTGTGTGTGTGTGTGTGTGTGTGTGTGTGTGTGTGTGTGTGTGAGTGTGTGTGTGTGTGTGTGTGTGTGTGTGTGTGTGTGTGTGTGTGTGTGCATGTTTTGAGTTAGTGCAGGTTGAAAGTTCAGTCACAAGTATAGTAGTGCAGGTGGAATGTTCAGTCGCAGATATGGTGGTGGGGCTGAGGGGGGGGGGGTTTGTCAGTGGCCTTGCTGGCTAGAGGCTGACAGTGGAGGGAGAGTGGGTTGAGTGTTCAGCATCTTGATCGCTTGGTGCATTGTGCTGCTCGCCAGCCTGGTGGTACGGGAACGGAGGCGCCTGTACCTCTTTCCAGAGGGCAGGAGGCTGAACAGTTTGTGTGCAGGGTGGCTTGTGTCTTTGATGATCATCAGTGCTTTCCGGGTGAGGCGTGTGGTGTAAATGTCCTGCAGGGAGGGGAGTGGTACTCCAATGATCTTCTTCGCTGTGTTCACAACACGCTGGAGTGTCTTCCTGTTTTTCTCCGTGCAGCTTCCTCCCCACACTGTGATGCAGTTGGACACGACGCTCTCTATGGTTCCTCTGTAGAATGTTGTCATGATGGAGGGTGTGTAGCACTTGCCTTCTTTAGTTTGCGCAGGAAGTAGAGACGCTGATGGGCCTTCTTCGCCAGTGATGTAGTGTTGGTGGTCCAAGAGAGGTCGTCGCTGATGTGCACTCCAAGGAACTTGGTGCTGCTCACTCTCTCCACAGCATCGCCGTCGATGGTCAGTGGTGGCAGTTGTTTTTGGACCCTTTGGAAGTTGACAACAATCTCCTTGGTCTTGTTGACATTCAGCAGGAGGTTGTTGTCTTTGCACCATCTGGCCAGCAGGTCTACTTCTTCTCTGTAGTGAGTCTCATCGCCCTTGGTGATGAGGCCCACCAGTGTTGTATCATCCGCAAACTTCACTAGATGGTTAGTGCTGTGGGTCGTTGTGCAGTCGTGTGTCAGCAGCGTGAACAGCAGGGGGCTGAGAACACAACCTTGTGGAGCCCCCGTGCTCAGGGTCAGGGTGCTCGAGGTGTTGTTCCCTACCCGTACTGCTTGTGGTCTTTGCATCAGGAAGTCCAGCAGCCAGTTGCAGAGGGAGGTGCTGAAACCTAGTTTGTCCAGTTTTCTGATGAGTTGTTGTGGTATTATGGTATTGAATGCTGAACTGAAGTCAATGAACAGCATTCTCACATATGAGTCTTTATTGTCCAAGTGGGTGAGGGCTGGATGGAGGGCAGAGCAAATTGCATCCTCCGTGGATCGCTTGGCTCGGTATGCGAACTGGTAGGGGTCTAGGGTGGGGGGTAGGGTGGCTTTGATGTGTGACAGGACTAGCCGTTCGAAGCACTTCATGATTATGGGTGTCAGTGCTACAGGACGGTAGTCATTGAAGCATGATGGTGATGATTTCTTCGGCACAGGTATGATGGTAGCAGCTTTGAAAAGTGATGGGATGACTGCTTGCTCCAGAGAGATGTTAAAGATGTCTGTGAAGACATCCTTCAGCTCTTCTGCACAATCCTTCAACACTCGGCCTGGTATGTTGTCTGGGCCAGCTGCTTTGCGTGGGTTGATGGTGGCCAGTGTCCTCTTAACACTGGCAGAGGACAGGTAAAGGGGTTGATCATGGGGGGGGAGGGGGAGTTTTCTGTGGGTGAGTGTCATTTTGTGCTTCAAAGCGGGCAAAGAAACTGTTCAGGTCGTTTAGCAGAGAGGTGTTGTTGTCACAGCTTCGTGGTGCAGGCTTATAGTCTGTGATGGCCTGTATGCCCTGCCACAGGCTCTGTGCATCTCTGCTGTCTTTGAAGTGTGTTGTTATTTTGTCTGAGTATTCCTTTTTTGCTTTCCTGATGCCCTGGGACAGGTTAGCCCTTGCTGTCTTTAGGCCAGCTACGTCTCCTGCTCTGAAGGCTTTGTCTCTGGCCCTCAGCAGTCTGTGAACGTCTCCTGTGAACCATGGCTTCTGGTTGGCCCTGGTAGTGATGTGTTTTATCTCTGTAACATCATCGATGCATTTTGTGATGTAGGAGGTCACGGTGTCTGTGTACTCCTCAATGTCAATGTGATTGCTGTGGGTGGCAGTTGTTTTGAAAATGTCCCAGTCTGTGGTTTCAAAGCAGTCCTGAAGTCGTGAGATGGCTCCCTCAGGCCATTTTCTCACCTCCTTCTGAACTGGTTTGGTGAGTTTTGCCTTTTGTCTGTAAGCTGGCAGTAGCAGAATTGTCGTGTGGTCTGATGATCCAATGTGGGGGATGGGCTTTGCCTTGTATGCTCTCTTCTGATTTGTGTAAACGAGGTCCAGGGTGTTTTGTTCTCTTGTTGGGAAGTTGACATGTTGATGAAATTTTGGAAGTACTGTTTTGAGATTTCCGTGGTTGAAATCTCCCAGTACCACTGTGAAGGCATCTGGGTGTGCATCTTGTTGTTCACTGATGCCCCGATGCAGCTCGTTCAGTGCCTCGCTTTTGACGCCATTGTTGTTGCTGGGTGGGAGGTAGACGGCGACTAATAGGATAGCGGATATTTCTCTGGGTAAATAAAAGGGTCGGCACTTGATGATCATGAACTCCACTCGTGGAGAGCAGTGCCTCTGTACTACCGTAGCATTATTGCACCAAGTATCATGTGTGTAGACACATATTCCTCCCCCTCGTTTTTTCTCTGCAAGGGCTCTGTCCGCTCGGTGGCACGTTAATTGTTCCAGTTGTAAAGCCGAGTCGGGTATGCCGTCGTTCAGCCATGATTCGGTGAACACCGTAACGCAGCAGTTCCTCACGGTTTTGTTCGCTGATCTTAGTAGCCGTATGTCATCCATCTTATTGTCCAGAGATCTGACGTTTGCCAAGAGAATTGATGGTATTGCTGGACGAGTTGGGTTGGCTGCAAGCCGTGTCTCGACGCCACCTCGTTTGCCCCTTTTCCTAATTCTTCTTCTTCGGTGTCGGCATAGCGAGGCAGACGGGTCCGATGTAGTCCTATGCCGCCGGAGAATTCCTAGTTCTTCCAGAGTCTTCATTGGTACATCCAATACATTGCTTAAGTTGTCCATTCTTATCTGCAACAGTTGCCGACTGTACGTGCGTTCCGACATATTTTCCGACGATAGACATTTCGAAAGACACATTTTAACACAAATAAACACTGAAAGTTGGGAAAGCAAGGGGCTGCTGCAACCTACGTGCGCCGCCGCCACACACACACACAGGATATAGGGCTATACCCAGGAGGACCCCAGCCAGGGCTGGACTGAGGGAGAAAGAGGGCCCGGCACTTTTGGCTTAGAGGGGCCCCTCATAATTAGCGGCGCAGAACTGACTCACCGGTGGGCCCCGCACCTTCATGGGCCCCTATTTTCAGAAATATTCTAAAAACAGGGGCCCACGAGGGCAATGCACCGGGCAATGGAGTGACCACCACTAGGGTTCTGGAATGGAGTGACCACCACTAGGATTCTGGAATGGAGTGATCACCACTAGGGTTCTGATGGCCATGCCGAGCAGCATGACTGTTTGGTGTAGTGAATTCCAGAAAAGCGGAGAATGTGCGCACATCAGTGGCATAGGTGCTGGACAACACAAGGGAACTAAAGGAAGTAATACATGTCCGCAACACTGTTCTATGTTCCAGTTCCAAATATTTAATGGCACAACATTTTGGATGAAGGACTGAGCGTAGAACAGTGTTATGGACATGTATTATTTCCATTTGTTTGGTGTAATGGTCAAAGCACGCGTTCAGAACCTCAGAGGCCCGGGCTGGACGCTGCGCAGAGCAACTTTCCTGCGTCTGCACTTCTGAACTTAGAGCAGTCATGAGCCCACAAACGCAGCATATTGAATTCAAAACTGCCTGTCACCATATTACGAGTCAATGGACCACTGACACAACTTTGGAAGCGTGTATAAGCTACGTAATGTTACGCATACGTAGCAGTGATGGTGTTTTATCTTACTTGTCATTACTAAAGATAAGATCTCTCCAATTATTCTTGCTATCCTTTCAACACCTTTCATATATTTTATCTACACAAACTGTATATACGTACATGTAGATAGCTACTATGTTTTATACATTTCATCATGTGGGTGTACAAAAGTCTCTATGCTACAACTGTGTCATTGCATAGTTGCTCTTGACCTATTCTGCATAAGAAGGAATAGACTTGATTCTGCTTCGGCTCATCCGCCTGAAACCTGTGATGCCTGACATGGATCACGAACAAATGACAGTATGAGACTAGATTTAATTAGAATAAATAATCCACCCTATGCAGCATAGAGGGTAAATGTTAAGCCATTGCAGCCGGTGAGATTACAGCGGTTTCGTCAGGTTTCATCTTTCTGAAATTCAGCAAAAAATGTTATGTGTGGATTTTGCAAGGTTCTTTCCACATTTCACGTTTTCTTTTTCCCGAATTGTGATTTCTTAACTTGAGAATGTGTCATTACCTCTTGTGCACCATTGTGGATTTGGCCTGAGGCCTCCATCCACTGTCCTTGGAGGAGCGGAGACCACACACATCACCTTGCCTCAAGCACGTACGGCCTGGCCAGTGCCCGCTCACCAGAGCACCGCCTGGGGGAGGCCAGTGGGCCCTGGCTGGGGATGTGGGACTGGTCACTCTATGGTCTCTCATCCCTGCCAAAGCAGGAGGACCAGCAAAGTCAGTTTTTCACATAGATACACAAAAAACAAAATCACACAGGCAGCTAGACTCTCTCTTTCTCTCTCTCTCTCTCTCTCTCTCTCTCTCTCTCTCTCTCTCTCTCTCTCTCTCTCTCTCTCACACACACACACACACACACACACACACACACACACACACACACACACACACAGGGAACGGTTCTACTGGAAGACCTGCCCAGGAGCTCGTCAAGAAAGCGCAATGCTTAAAAGAGACACATGTGTTTATTTTGGACCCTCTGTTTTCACAACTTGAATGATGGTGGTGTTATTTTTAAAGCGACTGTGCCTGTGTACAGTAGCTAAATTGGCTTGGAGGATAATGACATTTTCCATGCTGGCCAGGAGACCTGGACATACTGCTGAGCTGTGTGTGTGTGTGTGTGTGTGTGTGTGTGTGTGTGTGTGTGTGTGTGTGTGTGTGTGTGTGTGTGTGTGTGTGTGTGTGTGTGTGTGTGTGTGTGTGTGTGTGTGTGTGTGTGTGTGTGTCACATTGCATTACATCAGTGGTTCCCAAACTTTCTCAACGGGGACCCCTTCTGGACTTCAGAATATTATTGCGACCCCTCCCTCCCCCCTCCCCCACCCTCCCCCCTCCCTCCCCCCTCCCCCACCCACAATAGTCTTATCGGTAACACTTTATTTTAGGGATACATCTTTTAGCACTAATACACACAATGCGCCTGTATAAGTAACTTGCAAGGCATGTACAAAGCAAAATCAAACATTTGCTAGGCATGTATTCACAAATGTCTTGTTCATGCACAATAAGGGATTTATTACCAATTTAACCTTAGTAAGGACCTAGTAGGCCTTAGCGTTTGCTTAGTACATGCCTTACAAGTTACTTATGCAGGCATCAACATTGTATGTGTTAGTGCTAATAGATGTATCCCTAAAATAAAGTGGTACCGTCTTATCCGAGCAGTGGATTTCTAGGGATTTGTTTTGTCCATTAATATTGCTAGATAATTGCTAGGTAATTTGTCCACTAATATTGCTGGAAATCCACAGGACAGCAAATACACCTACTAACCCTTCAAGTAAATACTTGTATAGGTCCCCTTTTCTGTCCGCGACCCCCCTTCATTACCTCAGCAACCCCCCCAGGGGTCCCGACCCCCAGTTTGGGAACCACATTTCCTTATGCAGCTCCAGATCGCGCTGCATGCCAACATGAGGCAAAGTCAATTAATTCCATTAAACCCACCAATTAGAGACGCCCGTTGCCAAGACGATGGTTTTACAGACTGGGGGTGAGTGTTGTTATTCTAAATGGACTGTGTGTGGGATCATAATTGTAGGGGGTGAATGGGGGGGGGGGGGGGGGTGGCATGGAGACCTTGTGGATTTTGCAAGAAAAAAACCCTGATGCTTTTCATTGGCAAGTGTCAAGTGACTACGGCTATGGCAATTTAAAGATTTAGACAGGCCACGCTCG
>NC_085860.1:10238338-10255838 GCF_034702125.1 Engraulis encrasicolus
GACTTTTTATGACATGTGATGAATCTTTGAGCAATTATGGCCTATAAAGAGTTATTAGTGTTTTCTTCCCATGATATTGTTTATGAGCTATGGAAATGGATCCTTTTATTCCTCTGCGTGTGGTTAAACATTACCACCCTGTATGCGCTTTGCCACAAGTAATAAAGCACAATAATACAGATCAGGCTCTGAAATGCTCTTCTGAATCTGAATGATTTACAACGCCACTTGGAGCCAATTCAGATTATTTCTTTAGAGTTCACATGAAATACCTTATGCAATAATGTAGAATGATGTTGAATTTGCAGGCTCTGAGGAGTACAAATCAGTAACTAATTCTGCTTTTGCAGCAGTGAGTCTGCGGGTTGTAATGTTTTTGAAAGGATCACCATGACTCAGCTGTTGGTGATAACCAGAGTAGACCGTACTGTCCCGCCATACTGCTCCCTTGGGCCGCCACTTGCATGGGTGAGACATAAATGCAATTTCGTTGTGTGCAGTGCAATATGGAGGGCTATGTCACAATAGTAGAGTAGAGTATAGTATAGTAGAGTAGAGTAGAGTAGAGTAGAGTATAGTAGAGTAGAGTAGAGTAGAGTAGAGTAGAGTAGAGTAGAGTACTTCTATTAACCCCGAAGGAAATAAAGGTGTCTGTCAATGTCAATGGCAGTTTCCCAGGTGTGCTTTTGCCCTTTCACATATTCTTAGTCCACCTGATATAAGTCTGTGGAGACCTTTCTAAGTGGTTGCATAGTTGTAGGTGTACTATAGTTCTTATGGCCTTCATGGCTTTATGGTTTTATGGCCAGTGATGGGCATAATGGATTTATTAGTTACAATCCAGCGCCACATATTCCAAATGACCTTGTATGACCTGTCCAGTTCAACCAGGTGATCTTTAAATCAGCCTGGCTGAATTGGACAAGTAATTTGGAATACAGTAGGTGGCACTGAATTATAACTGAAGAATTCAGGCCCACCACTGGAAATGGCCTTCCAGTCTACTTATTACTTGTAAAAAAAAAAAAGGCAGCTGAGTTTTGGTTATTGAGTTATTTGGGACCCTCCACCTCCATTCTGAGACAGGTTTGTGTGTGTGTGTGTGTGTGTGTGTGTGTGTGTGTGTGTGTGTGTGTGTGTGTGTGTGTGTGTGTGTGTGTGTGTGTGTGTGTGTGTGTGTGTGTGTGTGTGTGTGTGTGTGTGTGTGTGTGTGTACGTGCATCACTGAGTGCCTTCCACTGAGTAACCTTCATCAGCGAGTGCCTTTACATACCTCAATATCAGACAGTGTACTGATGATTATCTGGCTCTGACAGAGGCCTTGCAGTCAGGCTCGCTCAGTTTTTTCCCGTTGTCTGTTTTCGTTCCTCCTCCATGTCCTGCCCCTGTGGCACCCAGTCAGGGCTGGACTGGCTATCTGGCATAACGGGCTTTTCCCGGTGGGCCCCGCACCCTCTTGGGCCCCTGGCCATCTGGCATAACAGGCTTTTCCCGGTGGGCCCTGCACCCTCGTGGGCCCCTATTTTCAGAAATGTCCACGGGGCCCACCGGTAAGTCAGTTCTGTGCCGCTAATTATGAGGGGCCCCTTTAAGCCAAAAGTGCCTGGGCCCTCTTTCTCCCCCAGTCCATCCTCTGTGGGACCCAGTTCCCTGGAAACCTTGCTGTTGGAAAGCAGGTTTGCAGAGATGACATCTGGAAGCAGCACTTTTCCACATCTCTGGTGCGTGTGTTTATGTTTGCAGACCACTGGCAAGTCTAATCTTGTCATGTTTTATGAAAGCCTTTATTAGGGAATCTGTCCTGCGTGAGGACCAACATGTCTACAGCACAACTTGGCCTTAAGCTGTCTGCCACTGAGGTTTTCCTCTGGTGAAGATTTTTGTGACCAAAGAGATGAAAAATACACCAGAGGCCTTAAAGTTGATAACCTAAATTTGGGTTACGCCACACTTTTTGTGTGTTTGGCAATAGGTTAACTCTGCCTAGGCACAGTGCAGAACTGTGCACTCCTGCATTACATAACACATAGCTGACGCTTCTTTATCCAAAGCGACTTACAGTTATTTAGGTAGAAGGTATTGGTCACAGGCCCCGGAGTAATGTGTGGTTAGGTACCTTGTTCAAGGGCACTTCAGCCATGGACGAGGGTGCTGCTGATGGGGATTTGAACCTGCAAACCTCTGATCTACAGACTGGCGCTCTATCCATTGAGCCATGGCTGCCCCAACACTTCTAATCATCTGCCTAGTTGCCTCCAATTTCAGGACTCCTCAACTATTTCGGTCAGGGAAAAGGCTGGGGGAAACATTCAGACTTATTTTATAGACTGAGTGATGGAAGATTTAATATCAGTTTTAAAAACCTTTGGAAATGAAATCATCACTTCCAATGTTACTATGTAACTCTAGATCCGCAAACAAACAACCTATCCCATTATATACGAGAGAAGAAAGTCATCTTGGCAGCTAACAAAAAATGCCATAATTTCAGTGCATGTAAACGATGTTCAAACCTTACACAAAAGGTATATGGACCATGACAGTACAGGAGAATAAAAAAGAAACAGAATAATATTATATAATTCCAAAGGACATTCCAGTGTGTGTTCAGGAATTCTTAAGAAAAATGAGAAGTTTACATTATGCTGATTTCTTTCCGTTATGGGGCGTCCGATTGGTCCACATTCTCTGAACAGTTGACATTCTTAGTCTGAAAGTCAGAGTCTTATTGTCGTGAACAAGGCATATCAGAATGGGCGTTTACATACAGTATGCACCTTATTGGTTTACATCAGCATGCCTTCTCATTATTATGATGATCATCTCTAAATAAACATCTCAGTGGTTTCCATCTCAGTTTGGAGGATGGCTACGTGCAATCATTTTCAAGGATGTGGGGTTTTGGTCTAAATGGGGCCTCAACGTTTCACCATAACAACAACAGAAAAAGTACATTCATTTATTGTGACCTCATATAACATAGCGTATAATGTTTAAGGTTAAGTATCTGCGAAAGTTCACTGGGAATAATTACTGATTGAAAATAACTGTATGAAAAATTGTGGATGTGGGTCACTTAAAATGTAGACTTGTCCACCTTGACGGTCAAGCATGCCCTGATGTGGTCAAGCATTCCCATAAAATGTGGCAGACAAGAGTAGTATGCTGTGCTGACCGACCCAACAGCAGAAATTGTGCATTCATACCTATACATACACACATACACAGGGCCCTAAACTAATCAATCACCATCCAAAATGGCTAGTAAATGTTAATCTCACAAGCCAAACACACACTCACTAATGGGTCAAAGTGGCTAGTAAGTTGGTCTTTTTTACCAGCTAAACTGAAATTTGGCCGGTTGACTGGTGTTAATATAGAGCGCTGCATACACACACACTACATATGCAGTACCTCTGTTTCCCGTCACTTACCCGTAAGGCCCAAGCATAGAACGCATCAGTTAGTTATATACAATCTATGGGCCCAAGGTATCAGCACACTGCAGACTCAGCTGATTTGAGCCACAGCTCCATCTGCATGTATGGGGTATGAGCGTGGTCACCACAGCTCCATGTTCATGTATGGAGTATGTAGGCTACGTGGTCTCCACAGTGGTGTATCGCTAACTTGGATCAGGTGTCTAGTGTGGCGTGTGTGTGTCTCCGCTATGCGCCTCCCTCGGGCTCCTGATCAGGTGTCTGATCTCCTGCCCTCCTGCTGTACCTCTGACCCCCCAACATCCATCCTCCTCAAGACCACCCTGCCTGCCTGCCTGCCTGCAACCAATCGCAGGATCGAGAAAACACACACACACACACACACGCACACACACACACACACACACACACGCACATGCACACACACATGCACACACACACACACACACACACACACACACACACACACACACACACACACACACACACACACACACACACACACACACAAATCGCATGTTGAGAACAGGAGTTTACTAGATCATGCTGACATTACAGCAGTGATTATCCTGTTTATATATAAACTATAGGGAGGGTTTTTAGAGAGAGGCAATAAGAGCCTTTACCTCAAGACCTCAAGAGAGGCAAGAGCCTTTACCTCAAGACCTCGGCCTCATCCCCTGCTCCACAAGAGCGGGAAATGTCTTTTGTAACAGTCATTATATGAATTGCTTTTTTACAGTTCATTGCTCATGCATCATAATGTAAAACAGAATAGGACACCGTTAAATACAGCCCTGGTGTTTTTGTATATTTTATGCAGTAATAATGGCTTAGGCATACAGCATATAGGTTTACTTGTCTCTGTTTAGAGGGAACATATAGGGTATGATAAAAAGGATGATAAAAAGGAGGATGACGAAAAAAATATGTTAAAAAAACAATCATAGCATCCATTTGTTACCAGTTCTAACATTTCTTTAAAGTAGTCTAAAATAATCACAGACAGAGAATGGTCTATAATTCACATTGTGTGCCAAGTGTGAAGCTAACAAAACTTTAAGGCAGGGGGTAGGGTCAGGGTTAGGGTAAGGCTTACCGTGTGTGTACACACCACACCAGAAACAACCAAAGCTACCAAGTAGCCAAGGTGGTTGAAGTTGTTTCGCCATGAATTCACAATATCCGCTCTGGACGTGAGACATGTTTTATTTATCTAATTAAAAAATGGCTCTGGCTTGGCAGCCTGGGACATTCAGAGATATGAACATTCCCATTAGTTTTCACATTACCGCATCATAGCTCATCACTATAGTATTAACTGACTTTTAATACCTGAAATTCGGGCTCCCAGGCCGCTTCGCTCCCAGCAAAATCAATTTTATCGCTCAATTCGCCGACCCTCCATAGAAAAACAATGACTTCTCTCGCTCTGGTAGCGTTGGACACCTTTGCTGTACACGCACAGTTAGCATATAATCCTACAGGGTACAAATGTTTAAAGACAGCTGGAGACGTGCATTTTCAGCTTTTCACTCAGTTTGACGCTTTAATCATTCTGTTCTTAATTGCTGTGTTCATGACTAAATGTTATCTTACATAAATGTTAGTCTTACGCTGCTTCATTACCTACTCCCACCAAAACAGACACAATCCAACTAAATGTCAAAACGGGGCTAAAAATAGTTTTTGTGTATGTGTCGTCAAAGAATCTATTTCACTCCTGCTCAGCCTCAAGCTGTTTGTAGTAGGCTACTAAATTATAATGCAGAACTGATCATTCATTCACAACTCTGCAGAGTCCTGTGGAATTAACAATGGAGCTGACATCTTTAATGACAGAGGGGAAAATCTCTCTCTCTCTCTCTCTCTCTCTAGATTTAACACTCGTAAGAATGACATAACTAATGTTATTAAATTAATGACTGTTGTCATAATGTTCCATTCCATGTCATGACACCCAAACGATGTCAACTTCACATTACAAAAGCCGAATGACACATCATGACACAAGTCAGTCAATAATTACAGAGTTTTGACGTTATTTTCTAGTTCCTATAGCAACGGATTTAGCGGCTACGTATGTTAGCAACAGTGCAGCCTCCTAATATCTGCATTGTATTTTAATCAACTGTACGCCTACAGCATGTGTGTGCTAAGTTGGCCATTTGAGGTTTCGTTAGTATCAAATGAGGATTACATTTACAGATGTGGACCTAACATGCTAAACAGGCATGTTAACCAACAGGCATGTTAACCTTCCATAGGAATGAACGAGAGCTTTTAGCTACGTGAACATGGCGTTGCTGGCGTCCCTCCCACCTGTCCGGTAAAGGGCGGGTTATGCTTCCTACTTGTGCCACAGAGTGAGCTTGTCGCAGCCATGATGCAGTTAATTTTGGTTTATGCCCTGTTTTGAAGCACGGTCTGCGCGATGTCATTCCACGCTGAAACTGCCTTCAATACAAAGAGTAAACTAGACGTGTCGGTTGTTTTTTAGCATCACAGACTCGACGACAATGAAAATGAAACATTAAATCTTTATATCACGTGCATGTTTGATCGCACTGGCAGCCACAGTGGTAGTTTGGAACAAAGAAGTGGCTCATTTGTCGAGGACGAAGCGGAGTGTTTCCTCGACCTCGGAACCACTGTTCAACTGTCCAAATAACTTCAGCGTCGTAACTTGCAAGCGCATGTGTTGTCTTTGGTTCGTGTAAATAAATCAAACAACAAAGCACGGGCAACTTATTTAATAAAGAGCGCACAGTCCGTAGACCGACGAGGACAGAGCAGGCTGGTCGAGAGGACCAATCAGAGACCTATTTTCCCCCTTTCACACCGTCGCTCCCTGCGTCGAGACACAATTTTGGGGAGGTGCCCCAGAGTACCTGGGTGATGGGGGGGGCTTCACTACGTTAACTGCGCGGCTCACTGCATCATGATGCAGTGACGCTGATCTCGAG
This sequence comes from Engraulis encrasicolus, assembly GCF_034702125.1. Classification (NCBI taxonomy): domain Eukaryota; kingdom Metazoa; phylum Chordata; class Actinopteri; order Clupeiformes; family Engraulidae; genus Engraulis; species Engraulis encrasicolus. Next base: position 10,244,745 of record NC_085860.1, read on the forward strand.
GCATAAACCACCCTTAAGAGTCAATTGCTTGCTGAGATGCACAGTCACTTATTCAATCTCGCCGCCTCGACGCAACCTTTTACGACTGCTCGTAGTCAAACAGCCCTGAGAATCTGTTTCAGCCGGTCGGCATACCTGTCAACCATCCCTAATTTACTAATTTCCTGATTTCTTCCCGATTTGACATTTTCCCGGAAATTCAGATTATCAAAAAACACCGTAATTAGATCTACTCGCGGCCCTATCCGACGAACCACACTCCCTCTTGAAGAGAAAGACAGAGGGTATTGCTTTATCAAGCTACCTGCCAGAAGATTGTATGCCAGATGCCACCAAGAATTGAAGTTCCTTGAAAATACAAGCTGTCACCCACGAGCTCCGTAGCGCTTGTGCGCCCACTCTTTTTCTCAGAAAACTGTCAGTTCATGCAACGCATAAAACAGCCTCGGAACAGCGAATCATGCGATTAACCTAATCACAACCTGTACCAGCACAAGGTTTTGCACGAACAGACAACTTATGCGACAAAACAACAAGAAGAAACTCATTGCGCTCATTTCATTGTTTTTTTCATTGCATTGTTTGCACGCTGTAAAACGTGTGCTGAGGGATTTTAGACAGGTCTGCACGCGCGCTGTTGTGAAAAGCAGAGTAGAACGCACCGTCCTATCCGTCTCTGTCATCCCGTTGACTGTCATAATTTGGCCTTTTGAAAAATTTCCCGAATTTTGGCTTAAAATATGGGAATTTTCCCGAATTTTGGGAGCTCAAAGTTGACAGGTATGCCGGTCGGTTGCTGATGACATGTGCAGTTCACATCGGGTAGCTACTCGCATTGGGTTGCAACAGAGTCCGCGGCCATTTTATCTCACAGACCGTGAAGCAGAACGTATGTCGTGAAATTCTGCGCATGACTAATCTGAAATAGTAAGACCGGAAGCGTAGCCAAGATGGCCGCCGAGTGAAAGGACTTAAACCAGAGAATCGTATATGAGCGAGAGATAAATCAGGCGGGTTCTTTTCCGGTATCCACTTTACATTGGGTGAACGCCCCTTTAGGAGACCTTTAGAGTCTTGAGGTTGAGAATAAATGGAGTCCCCTTAGCGCTGTAGATGGCGGTAGCGCACGTCTTGTGCAAACACCAAGAAAAGAGAAGAAGAAGGAGGACAACGCCCCCTTAGGAGACCGAATTTTGAGCATACTCCTTCGCATTGGATGGGTTTTAGCATATCTTTCTCTATTAGACTATTTTTGCTAAACTGAATGACTTTGATGTTAACAGGCTAAAGTCATTCACAAATTCCACTCTATGAAAAAAAAAGACTGGGCATATGTCAGTATGCCTGCACACACACACATGTACGCACGCGCATATCTTTTCAAATCAGTCGCCATGAAGGACTTTTCATATCCTCATGATGAGTAATTGATAGTGTCGTTTCCTCCATCAGCTAGGAGATAAGGCCCTGGATGCATGTGTTACTGCTTTGGGGTGATCACTTTACTTATAGCGACTCAAATCAATATACCGCATGAGGCAATTGGTCAAATGCAATACAAGTAGGCCCACATCAAGTGATAATAATCTGGCAGAGACCTCTTTGATTAGCCCTTGGCACAAACTCATATTTTTGAGTTCCACACATTAGTCTAAAATACTAGATGTCTCACTGGGACAGGAAACTAATTAAGAATGTGTACACGTGATTAGAAGCAACGCTTCAAATTAATCAACTTGAGTTTTTGCAGCGTGAGAATTCGTCTAGAGGAGATTATTGAGGACAGACACATTTCTGTGTGTGTTTTTTAGGGGTGATCATTTGATTGCACCCTTAGTTATATGGTGCATTTGATATGGTTTAATTTCTTTTGCATGAATTCTGAGATGTCCCACCCGTGTCTTACAGTATTTTAAATCATTACTGTATATGCATGTCTTCCAGACTTCCATTGCAACAACCAACATGTACTGCAAAACTATTCTTTTTCTTACTGTTGGACCAGACCACAAAGACGTATACAGGTAGGCCTACGTATATACAGGCCTACTTTTCAAAAATCACACAGCATGCTATAGCTTATATTACACACACATTTTAACTGTTTATGAAATCCAAAGGGACGTAATTCTACTCTCAGATCAATCTGTAATCCAGCAGTCCTGTTCTCTGGCACCTGAGGGTATCCTGCTGTTTTCTGGCTGTGCAGTGGAAGTGGAAATGAACCATTTTCTTTTATAGGCCACTAGTTTTCCAACATCTCTCAAGTATTTTTCTCACCCGCATGCCTCATTGCAATCCTCCACAAAAGCAGAAGAATGAGTCTTCAATAACCACACACACACTAACCAAGCGAGTAAAAGGACTAGGACCAACCAACCGTTCTTTGGCGCTGTCCACGTCCACATCATTTACAACCAATTACCACCATACCATATGAATAATGACCCAGAGTAAGGAAGTCGATTGCATTACATTACATTACACTTAGCTGACGATTTTATCCAAAGCGATTTACAGTTATTTAAAGGGTGTGAGATAGGGAGTGGAAGGGTGGGATTCAAACCCGCAACCCTTTGATCTAAACCACTAGGCCATGGCCGGCAATTCCATCAGGTGACGCAATGTATTTTCAGGTGGTATTGTCTATAATAAATCATGAAGACACACTTCTGATCAGAGAGCTTCGTCCCCAGTTGCTGAGGTGAAGAATGTACGCATATCATTTCTTTGACGATTAAATGGTTTTGTTGGTCAGTCGTGTTGTGACACATTTGATACATTTGTTTGTTTTATCTGGGTGGATCCCAAGGAAAGCTTCAATGTTTTTTTGGCATCCGTTGTCTTGTCATTGTCGGGCAAGACCTTCCTGATGAATTAACTTTCTGGTGGGAAGATACAGTAAGCCGTGTAAACATGGCAAAAAATGTTTTCCTTCTCTTTAATGGATCTTTGCGGGCTGTTAGCAATGCCCAAAGTACATATTATCTGTGGATAGAGAACACGAGGAAATCGCCTCTGTGGAGGGAATTGAGAATGCTGGCAGATAGCAAGGCAACAGTGACCAGCGGAATGCAATGGATGGGTTGTAGTCAAGTGTGTGTGTGTGTGTGTGTGTGTGTGTGTGTGTGTGTGTGTGTGTGTGTGTGTGTGTGTGTGTGTGTGTGTGTGTGTGTGTGTGTGTGTGTGTGTGTGTGTGTGTGTACTGGATGGGTTGTAGTCAAGTGTGTGTTTGTGTGTGTGTGTATGGTTGTGTGTGTGCTGAATGGGTTGTAGTCAAGTATGTATGCTTGAGCCATCCTCATCCTCATCCTTATCCCAATCTGAGTGTGTGTGGTGTGTGTGTGTGTGTGTGTGTGTGTGTGTGTGTGTGTGTGTGTGTGTGTGTGTGTGTGTGTGTGTGTGTGTGTGTGTGTGTGTGTGTGTGTGTGTGTGTATGGGTGTGTGGGTGTGTGTGTGTGTGTGGGTGGGTGTGTGAGAAAGAGAGAGTTTGTGTGTGTGTGTGTGTGTGTGTGTGTGTGTGTGTGTGTGTGTGTGTGTGTGTGTGTGTGTGAGAGAGAGAGAGAGAGAGAGAGAGAGAGAGAGAGAGAGAGAGAGAGAGAGAGCATGCACCTCTCCTCTCCTCCTCTCTCCTCCCCTCTCCTCTCCTCCCCTCTTCTCTCCTCGCTGGTGGGAGCAGACTTCCTCAATGGATCTGTCTAATCTGCGGATTATGCAGCAGTGGATTTGATGAAGGCCAGTGTTCCTGGACGAAGTTCCTCTGACCTCTTGTTAAAAACTTCTCATCTCTCCCTCCCTCTCTCCCTCTCGCTCTCCCTCCCTCTCTCCCTCTCGCTCTCCCTCCCTCCCTCCATCCATCCATCTCTCCCTCACTCTCTCCCTCTCTCCATAGTGTATTTTTTTCTTCCCCTGAATGGACTCAGGAGTGGATTACCGAAGGTGCTGTGTCTCCAATTAAAGTCTTCTCCTCTTCTATTTCTTAGTCACCCACCCACCAGACCCCCAAAACCCCCTTAACCACCCCACCCACCAGACCCCCAAAACCACCTCTCCCCCTCTCCCCCTCCCACCCCCTTCCATCCATGCCCAGATATCCCAGGCCATTAACCCTCCTGAAAGGATCTGCGTTGGCGTGTCACAATGGTGCCAAGTGCTGCAGTGCCAGGGCAACGGGTCAAAGGTCAATCCCTGAAGGCCAGATGACCCCGAGGCCTAAGAAGCCGCTCCACAGGAACAAGAAAAAAAAATGTGTAATCTCCCTGAGACCCGTGGAGGGAATCCCCTGTTGTCTGGAATCCCCTGTTGTCAAGTCCTTGAGGCATCGAGGACTTCTCTTTGGGTGGGTAAGTGGGTGGGTGGGTGTTGGACTTTTGTTGCTGTTGCTGTTGTTGATGTTGTATTTTGAGCCTTAGCGCTGTTTGGTAAGCTTGCTTTGCCGTTCAAAGCTGCACTTTTAGAGGATTAATTTAGTATGAAATCCACTTGTAGGAGTTGCAGTCCTCCTCGCCCCCCGCCCCCCCATCCTCGCCTCATATGGATCCTCCTCTCAGGAAGCAGCCGTCCCCTAAGCCAGCCCGCACCCCCTCCAGCCAGCCAGCTAGCCAGCCAATTTGAATCCCTAACTAGTTGATTCCCAAGTCACAATTAAAATTCCACCCTTGAGCTGGCTGGCACTCTGCGGGGCGGGGGTGGGGGTGGGGGTGGGGGCGAGCTGTCATGATGTGAATAACACACGCAGGTTGGCACCAGCATCACTGGCACGGTCGTCCCTGGCACTGGCCTCTCAAGATGGGGCTATTATTTTAATGGAAAAAGAGTTGCCTATTCATTATCCGCATGCAGCCATCACCAGGACACAAAGGCAGAAGATAATGAAGGGGACCAGGCGCTGGCGGCCGGCCACACTCGCACGGAGACAGCTCTCCAAACCTCGACCCCTAAAACGCGGCCGAGGCAGCACCAGAGACAATGCTGCAGTAAACAGCCCCCGCAGGTCAGCCAGCCAGCACTCCAGGACTGAACGCTACAGGGGCTGACTGCAGGGTTGCAGGGATCATTTCATAAACAGCTCATTTATTTTCCTCATACTTGTACCATTACTTTACAGTCTGTCATCTTTCTTTTTTTTTAAAATCAAAAAAGCCCCCACAATGAAATAACTTGATTCCCTTGAAATTGTTGCTGTGAGATGTTGTGTTCCCCTCTAAAACGTTGCTGGATGTTGTGTTCCCCTTTAAAACGTATGCTGGATGTATGCTGGTGTTTGCGTCTTGCTAGACTTCTGGCTGGACTGCTCTGACTTTTCCCTGAAATAGTTGCCATGGCGATGAAGACAACCCACCCAGTGTGGCCTGCCAACTCAAGCTTAGATGGCAGGAGGAGTGGAGAGGAGAACCTGCCCAGCAGGGAGGAGCGGAGCTTGGCCCTCTAAACCTCCCCAGCAGGAGGAGCGGGGCCCTCTAAACCTCAGGGGCAGAGGGGCCCTCTAAATCTCCCGAGTGGGGCCCTCTAAACCTCAGGAGGAGAGGAGCGGGGCCCTCTAAACCTCCCGAGCGGGGCCTTCTAAACCTCAGGAGGAGCGGGGCCTTCTAAACCTCAGGAGGAGCGGAGCGGGGCCCTCTAAACTTCCCCAGCAGGAGGAGCGGGGCCTCTAAACCTCAGGAAGAGAGGAGCGGGGCCCTCTAAACCTCCCGAGCAGGAGGAGCGGAGCCCTCTAAAAGTCCTGAGCAGGAGGAGTGGGGCCCTCTAAACCTCCCCAGCGGGGCCCTCTAAACCTCCCCAGAGGGGCACTCTAAACCTCACGAGCGGGGCCCTCTAAAGCTTTGACCAAATACGTAGTTACTGCACTTTGCCTTTGTAGGGCAGAGTACATGGGAAGTGTGTTTGTTTATGCATGTGTCGAGCATGCCTTTGTTTTTCTTTTTCGGTTGCATGTCTGAGGAAAAAAAGGGAGACGGTGTTTAGTATGTGTGTGTGAGCAGTGGAGACCAACACACTTGGTGACACATGTGGAACTCAGTGCAGAACAACAGAGAACACAACACAACGGACCACCAAGAGATGCATGCTGTGCTGTGCTGTGCTGTCTGTCTGTGTGCTTTTTGAAACACTGCTTAGACTCTTAAGTCACAACATGTGTCTGGTCTGTGCAGAGTATTTGTTTTTGGAGGGAGATGTGCCTAGATGATGAACCCACTGACTGATGCGCTTGCGAAGGCACCCATAGTGGAAATGTGAACCATGTGTACAATACACTCCTGAAGGGAAAACCACAATGGCAGGTCAAGGAGATGTGGTGTGCAGGGCCACGGAGAGGACAGAAGGAAGTGACATATTGAGGACTTTCAGCCCTCTCCTCTCTGCAAAAAAAATATAAAAGTTCTGGGGAAGGCCCCGCATTCATGTTCTCCTTCGCTTGTTTATGAAGTGACCACACTGTTATTGTTTTGCTGTCAATATAAATTAGACTTGTGAGAGGAGCCCTCTCTGTCTTGATCGGGGCCTCAGACTTGACTTGTCTTGAATGCAGTTGCAAAGCTACTCCCCTAAAAATACTACATAGGGCTTAGGTAGTGTATGCGACTGTCCTCCTTTTTGCACAGCAAAACAACTAGAGTGCAGCAGCAGCAGTGCTTTCTGTCCATGGCAGAGGGAGCCTCGGGTGGGATTTTGGAGGGGATTGTTTATATGTGCTGCTCAGTGAGGTGCATAGGCCTGACCATATAGACCAGCTGCCACAGTACACTACAGGTGTTTCAGGGCACTCGGACACCACTTGGCTCTTCTCCATCTTCACTGGAACCACACACACATAAACGATTTTTTTTTCTTCTGACATGTCCTCCTCAACCATGAAACCTACTGTAGAAAGACCTCAAAAGACGGCCAGATTTCAAGACAGAACTTGTTGGTGGTGACTACCGTGTGGAGCCCTCTTGAATCTTACGTAAGCACATAACAGGAGTCATAAGGTTCACTTGGTGGGTTATTATTTCTTAGATAATTCTGAGCATATAAGACATGGCCCCTAGCCTGAGAAAGTCCATGCTGCTTCGCACAAATCTAAAAGACAGCATGGAACCTATCCCTCAGAGAGGGTTCCTGATCCTGGTCTCCAATTAGAGCGCATGGAGGCGCGGAAAGGCAAGGACTGCAGTTTGTTTGAATAGATATGGTACAACTGACATGATTGGCTACATATGCCAAATGATTTGCAACGCCCAACATTGGTAACGGCCAATAAACAGCTGTCATCAATCGTAAACCACACACCTCCTACAGGATTTACAGTAGGCAGGTCCCCAGACCCATCCCCAGACCCATCCCCAGACCCATCCCCAGACCCATCCACAGACGCCATCCTATGTACTCCACCCAAAGATTTTGGGTCCGCACATCGTCTGGCAAAAGCCTCCAGCTCGGTTCTCTCAACGTTTAGCCAATCAGCAAACGGTTGAGAGTGAACTCACCCACGAAGTCCGTGACTGATAGGTTAAGGTAACTATATTCACAGTTTTGTTTTGTTATTTGTGTGCTTTTGCAACGCTATATCGTAACAGTCATGCTAATGAAGCACAATACGGGTTTTAATTTGAACTCCAAACTCCAATGAATTTAAATGGCTGAGTAAGATCAGACCATTTCCCACCCTCCACGGAGACGGATTCCTCATGGCTTTTGCCGGACTGTTTGACTCAACTGCCGGGTTTTTGCCCAGGCTACCCCAGACCTTATCTCACTTGTGATTAGATCTGGTGGTAACCAGGTAACATGGCCCCTGTCTGTTGATACCAGAAACACAATGGCCATGTTGTAATAGAAAGGCCTGATATAAAGTCGTAGTTACGGAGCATCTAAAGGCTCATGGATGAGAGAAATAATCGAGGGTGCCAATAAAATAATAACCGATAAAACAAAAGCTCACACGTCAAAGAGTATTCTCGATTCATTAAACTGCACTTTTGTGTAAACCACAGATCACACGCACCTTTGTCTAAATCATGGGCTTGAGTTAAAACTGTGCACTCGCTGCTCTCCGTTTTGTTTCTCGTGAGCACAATTTGTTAAAGTGTGGCCACGGTTAATAAAACATGCTAATGTTACTGAACAATCATGTTTTATTCTTTGAATTCAAAACGACATAAGCACATTTTACAAACTGTGTGCTTCAATACATTGTGCTTACAAGACATACAACATGGGCGTGACTGAATAGCAGTGAGCGCACTGACAAATACTATATATTATCTGGCCTGTTCTGGGCTCTGTATGTAGTATTGTAATACTATGCTAGTAGTCTTTTCAACCGTTATTACAATGTTCCACTGGTGGAGCCGCATTGAGGGTACACATGATTATCATGTATTATATCAGACCTCTATTGTCTGGTGATACTTGACGGGTGACTGACGGGTGTTGAGTTTGTTGACCGTGTTCGTGCTGAGTATGATGTTTGTCTTTCCCATGAACTATTTTCTGTTCAGTGTAGACAATGTAGAGTTGGAACGAACTTTACCCTTGATCATCATACACAACTAATTTCTGCTTGTGTGGAAATTCCACATCTACACATAGGTACAGTGTAAATTAAAAATATATATTTTTTCCAACAATAAAGCAATTTATAATCAAAATGCATGCATATTTTATTTTTTGACCCATGTTGCGCCTTACAAGAGGCTTCAATAACCAGCACATGAAAGGGTTAAAGTAATGGCTTGGACCATCTGGGCATCTACAGCCCTGAACATATGCAATCACTTTGTTGATTTTAGTTTGAACTGTAGTGACCAACTGAAAGTCACTGTAGCTACAGTAAATTGCTGTAAAGTTCAGGATCGATGCACTTCACAATGTCCATTGTCAGACAGCAAAACATATCATGTGTCTCTCTTGTCCAAAGCAGTATCACCATCCCCCATCTAAACTCAAAACAGAGAACGAGAGACCCGTTGGATCCTCTCTTATTCAGCTGTAACAGGGAACTGGCAGAATTCTCCACCAAATTTGAGAAGAAAAAAAAGAAAAACAAAATGGGGGCTTGTCTTCCAGCTTGTTGAGTTTAAAAAAGAGAAAGAAAAAGCCAGTGGGTCAAAGAGGCAATATGAGCCATGGAAAGACAACCCCTGCAAATGCCATATAATAGACAGACATACTTTTACTGCTTGCTGAGAGCCCGGAGATGTGATAATTGAAATCAAGCTAACAATTATGGTTTCCATTGTGTAGAGCCATACTGTACTGTACATAAGAACATAAAGATGCTGGCGGTGGGACTGCTCTTTTCTCCGCGTTATTTGCCTTGGCACGCTCCAGGAGATGGCATATAGAGGCTTAATATCTCTCCAGAGTGTTATGACTGACCAAGCTCATGGGAGGATTGTGGTCCTCAGCTGTGTGAGTACAGTCACAGCTCCACTGTGCTACAGTAGAGAGAGAAAAGGCAAAGTGGAAACTCAGTGAAGACATTTTGACATGGGCCTGTTGTTAGGGGTCCTCCCTCCCTCCCTCCCTCTCATTGGCAGATACATGAGCTTACTGTTTTGTCATGGCTGTCTAGCATGCTTTAAACACAAAGACATGGGACTTTTGTTTTTCCTAAGAGAGAGACTTGATGCTTATTTTCATTGTTAATCATATTAATTCGAGGGTGTGCTGCAATAAAATACAATACAGTCTAAAACAATGGAACTCCATATAAAAATGATTGTGTTTTCATTTTCAATTATTTTCATTTTGGTATGCAGAGAAAAATACAGTACATTTTTGCAATTTGATCATCTAAAGCACATTGTGTCTGCCTCGTGTCGCACAGTTCACCATAAGGCCCCAAGGCATGCACGCTGCAGCACAGTGTGGGTGCACTTTTTAAGCAATAAGCCAAGAGAGGCCGTGGGTTGTGCTCGATTTACAAGGGGTAAGGGGAGTGGGGCACGATGTGAAGCGGAGTACAACCAACGGCCTCAAGTGACTTATTGGTCATCTAACACTGTTACACTTAATCACTGACCAAATCCATTTAAAACTCTTTAATAACAATTAATTTGCCCCACGTCGTGCAGTTGACAAGTTGAGGAAGTGGTTGGTTACCCCGGCAACACTACTGGCTTGCGTGCGTTCGGCACGCTGCCAGACACACACTTCGCTACAAAAATTCAGCAAGGGGCGATAAACACTAGCCTCGCGCACCATCCTACGTACTTCCGCCAAGAGACTGGTTCCTCACTACGTCTGGTACCTGTTTTCTGTGGAGCGATATTGACCGGTAGGATTTGCGCCGGTGTTCTAACAAACGGTCCTACTTTATAATTTTATCCTACGGTAGGATGTTCTGTCAGACATGTCAGTTAAACAGTCCTACATCCCCATAGATAGACGTCAGACATGTTTGTTCAACAACTTATTAGTTAAATCCTGATTTTTCCGAAAATGTCCTTCCTGCTTCCTGCAATCGCGTCAGATCAAGCAACCTCCAGACCATGAATACGAAATGAAATGGTAGTATTATGGGATGGTCAGGAGTCAGGACCAGGCTACAGTAGGTAAACACAGCAGGAATTAAACGTCTTTGCAATCACATTGATACCCCAACCACAGATGGTGCAAAGATGTGATCTTCTTGTAGTCCCAAACTACAACATATTCTCATTACCAACTTAGATGCGCATAGAATCTTCATTTGAAATGGTGTGGGTTTGTGCCCGATTTACAACGGCTATCGGCCAATCAGAATCGAGAACCAGAGTGCACAGTGTTAGATTCCTAAATACACGTTACTTTACTTTAATTACGTAAATGCACTGTCAAAAGTAATGTCAGCATAAAAACCGGTATGCTTTAGCATAGATGAACTCTAACACACCAGTCACAAAATTGCACTGCTTTAAGGACCGGGAGTCACAGTTTTGGTGCCGTGAGAAATGGGTCTAGGAGACTGAGGAGGATGGCCCTTCGCCATCAGGTCACTACATGCAATCATTTCTTTAGTAATCAGCTGATCAGTGAAGCCTATGTGAACACGGACAGTCTGTGTCCCTGGCCACAATTCCAGACCCATATTTCATGCCCTCTCTCTCTCTCTCTCTCTCTCTCTCT
>NC_085860.1:10270838-10273338 GCF_034702125.1 Engraulis encrasicolus
ACTCCCATGGAACAGCACTTAATATGAAGTGGTTTTCCACTTAATATGCAGTGGGTTTCCACTCTGTTCAAAGTGGTGTTACACAAACAAATTGGCTATTGATATTTTAACATGCATCATGGTGTCAATCGAATCATTTTCCATTTACTAAATAAAACTACTGTAATGCCAGCTGAATGTGCATCAAATCCAGTTATTGTGCGCCAATCATGTGACCCACCAGAGAGTCTGGACCACTTAGGAAATGACGGAAGGCATCCTACGGTAATATTCTTAGACAGACACACAGAAACACACCCAGGTCAATAAGTTACACATGTATGATGCTGACAATACTGCACTGCAGCACATATGTATACAATAGTGGTGTCCACATCCTGGTAGCGTAATAGAGTTCTTCAGTAACGCGGAAGCATGTAGTAGATTGTAGTCTTTCATGTTAGCATTTAAGGACTTCCTGGTTCGTATCGGCTTCCGGCCTCCATTGGGAATGAATAGGGGCCAGTTTCAAATAAGCTCCGAGTGCAAGCACGCGCTTAGCGAACCCCCGCAAACTGTCGAGGGTGTTAAAAATAGGCTGTAAGTATGACATGGTTGATCATTTTGTGTCAAACTTCGACATAAATACGATGTTGCGTCCATATGCTAAACCCGGAAACTTTTGGCGACTACAGAAGCGGCGCCTGTATCTAACGTCATGTACGTGCGGAGGGTTGTACCCATGGCAACCAAAGGAAAGCATGTAGTTCGGAAGTTTTAATGATCAGAAAGGGGTTAGCAATATTGAATTAAAATCGTCATGATTTAACCTGTGAATACACCAACATGATGATACGATCCGTTCCACTAATGAGAAAGGGATGCGGGGACACGCTAATGTTCGTTGTTGGCGTGCAACTTATATTTTTGGCAAACCTGAATCTCTATGGCGTGTTGCAATGTAAAAAAATCGCCATAGAACTGGAAGTCCAAACGCCGCATACAAGTTGACGTCAACGCTGAAGAACTCTATATCCTTCGGGATCAACAAAGAATCTCTAAAACAGCATCTAAATGATTTGGTTTGGTCTCTACAATTACTATTACTTATTATTACTTATTACTATATTACGGTAATATTAATATTAACTGTGAAGTGATGGGATTAACTAGAATTTATATGGGACTCCTAGAAGCTTCCTAAAAGCCAGGTGGCCGATCATCATCCCTGACTGGTGAATAAGACGTCCAGGCTGGGCTCTGGTGAATAAGACGTCCAGGCTGGTCTCTGGTGAATAAGACGTCCAGGCTGGTCTCTGGTGAATAAGACGTCCAGGCTGGTCTCTGGTGAATAAGACGTCCAGGCTGGTCTCTGGTGAATAAGACGTCCAGGCTGGTCTCTGGTGAATAAGACGTCCAGGCTGGTCTCTGGTGAATAAGACGTCCAGGCTGGTCTCTGTGGGGGTTTGAGAGTGTCCAGCCCTACCAAAGACACACAGATGCCTTGACAAGGGGAGGCTGACGCCGAGCAGGACCTCAGGGGAGGGGTATGTGTGTGTGTGTGGGGGGGGGATGATGTTGGATGGGGGGCGTTTTGTCATGTCTTCATCACAGGGGCGAGGGTAGTGGGAGGGAGGGAGGGGTGTGGTGGGATGTGTGGGCGAGGGTTCTCATGTGTGGTGGGGTGTGTGTGTGTATATGTGGGGTGCGTGTGGGGGAGCGTTTTGTCATGTCTTCATTACAGGTCCGAGGGCAGTGGGAGGGAGGGGCAGCCACCGTGGGTGGGGTGGATGGATGGATGGTCGACAGCAATGTTGTGGAGATAGAATGCCTATAGACACACACACACACACACACACACACACACACACACACACACACACACACACACACACACACACACACACACACACACACACACACACACACTACAGGTCACTACAGGGGGGGGGGCTATTTGACCTCTTGCTGCCCACCAGGTTTAACCTCCTTTCCTCTTCCGCCCGACACCAGCGGACAGACACAGACTTTCACTCAGGCATGTCTCTCCCCTCCTCTCCTCCCCCCCTTTTCTCTCTCTCCTCTCCTCTCCTCTCATCTCCTCCCCTCTCCTCTCCTCTCCTTTCCTCACAACCCTTTCTCTCTCTCCTCTCCTCAGGCATGTCTCTCCCCTCCTCTCCTCTCCTCTCCTTTCCCCCTTCTCTCTCTCTCTCTCTCTCTCTCTCTCTCTCTCTCTCTCTCTCTCTCTCTCTCTCTCTCTCTCTCTCTCTCTCTCTCTCTCTCTCCTCTCCTCTCCTCTCCTCTCCCCCTTTTCTCACTCTCCTCTCACGCTCACATGGCCTCTGTCCATCCATCTCTCCTCTAGTTGCCTTCTGTACGCCTCATTCATCTGTCTGTTCCCATGCAGCATCTCCGCAGTGTGCAGTAAGCTGATCCACAATGTTTTACTCTCGCCTGTCACTTCAATCACCTCCTAACACTCACTCACACCAGGACTTATAACCTTGTGAATGAAGGACAT
>NC_085860.1:10278338-10293338 GCF_034702125.1 Engraulis encrasicolus
CTTCTCTTATTAGGGTCTCTTCTCTTATTAGGGTCTCTTATTAGGGTCTCTTATTAGGGTCTCTTCTCTTATTAGGGTCTCTTATTAGGGTCTATTATTAGGGTCTCTTATTAGGGTCTCTTCTCTTATTAGGGTCTCTTCTCTTATTAGGGTCTCTTCTCTTATTAGGGTCTCTTATTAGGGTCTCTTATTAGGGTCTCTTCTCTTATTAGGGTCTCTTATTAGGGTCTCTTCTCTTATTAGGGTCTCTTATTAGGGTCTCTTCTCTTATTAGGGTCTCTTATTAGGGTCTATTATTAGGGTCTCTTCTCTTATTAGGGTCTCTTCTCTTATTAGGGTCTCTTATTAGGGTCTCTTATTAGGGTCTCTTCTCTTATTAGCACATCAATCATTTATACAGTAATAATCTTCCGGCTGAGTTTCGCCGTTTCGCACGACTATCCGAATATACTATCCTGACACGTGTGTGTCCGATAACACTTTATAGTCGTCCATTTAGGTGGCAAAAGGGATATCCCCTCGAATGACTGGAGCGCAGGAGAGAAGCAGGGCGCACATGAGCGCGAGAAGGACAGCGCACTGGACATGTAGGCTAAACCTTCCCCAACAAATGGTTTGGGCACTGTTTGTTGGCCAGTTTCACGTAAGACCCTTTTCTTGACCTCGTTTACAAAAAGGTTTATGGTCTTTTTTTTGGGGGGGGGGGGGGGGGGGGGGGGATATAATATAATATAGATATAAAAATATCTTCATTATGTCTACTAGTCAATCAAACATTTCATTGTAACTATTTGGAAATCAATCTCTAGGTCTACCCCTTCCATATTGAGAACCGAAACACTGTTGACTACTGCTGTTGATTAGGCCTATTTACACTTGTTATTTTGTTGTCTACCTCGCGTAAAGCCTAATTTCAAGCTGTCAATCAACCACAAACGTAGATGTTTTAGCCGGTTTGCGTCTCTCCATGTCACAAACTCAGGGTTGCGGTCTCCTTGTCACCGTTAGAGAAGGTGTGATTATTCTAATTACAATGGTTTTCAGACGCTGGATTTATCAACAGCCGCTCGCTCTTACGATGGGATTGGAGAGGTACACATGTTTAGTAAATATCACGTGAGCTTCGTCGTACGGCGAGATCTGCACTCATTTCTGCGATGGTTTCTACACAAGTTTGATAAATAAGGGCCACTGTGTGTCTCTGTCTCTCTCTCTCTCTCTCTCTCATTGTTTGTCTCTCTCACTCCCTCGGTTGGTGGAAGTCGTAGAGATGACAGGGGCCCATACCACAACCCTCGGGCACTCGCCCTGGCCAGTTTGAGCAGGCTTGCAGGAGATACAGGGGAGGGGGGACAGTCACAGGACAGACCCCGGATGTCTGGACGGCTGGATCGATGGATGAATGGCTGGCTGGCTGGCTGGCTGGATGGCTCGTTGGATGGTTGGCTGGCTCATTGGCCTGCCTTCTAGCTTGGCGCACCTTCAACACTGCCCAGCACAAAACAAGCCCTCGCTGTAACATCCTGCCTTTCACAAAGCAAGCCCCTCACCATCCTGCTTTTAATCTGTGGAGATCAATAGCTGGTGCCTATTCAATCAACCCCCCCCCCCAATCCTCTCTATGTCTTTACTGCTCTGGCTTTCTGTCACACCCTCTGTGTGTCTCTCTCTCCTTCTCTCCCCTTCTCCTCTTTTCTCTCTTTCTCTCTTTCTCTCTTTCTCTCTCTCTCTCTCTCTCTCTCTCTCTCTCTATCTCTGTCACCTCTCCAGCTTCCATTCTTCCGTCCCCTCTCTCCTGCTCCGCCTTCGTTAGTGCTCTCACGCGTTCTTTTGGTGGCCGTCTGTCCTCTGCGGCGCTGGCTGTGATGTGATGTGATGTAGGGGTGTGGATTAACGTTGGCCTCAGATCAGCAGACATTAATCTGATGGAATATGTGACATACGCAGGCAGCCAACAAGCCAGTACACCAGCCAGTCTGGGCACCCAGGGCTGATAGGGCTGTCAGTGGCCTGTCTTAATGAACGCAGGAAAAGGGGGGAGGGAGGGGGGACAAACGGATCCATTGTCCCAAGCCCAGGTAGGGGGGGAGAATAGGGCCCACATTTCATTGTTTGCATTGGGTGGGCAGGGCCACTGACAGCTTTTGCCAGGTCTGGTACAAAACCATCTGAAAAGGCCCCCTCCTCAATACAGTTCAATGTGATGGTGTCCCAATTCTGGGCCCCTCCTTTCTCTGGGCTCGGGAAAAATGATCCCTTTGTCCCCACCCCTCTGTCAGCGGGCCTGGTGGGGGGGCCCTTACAGATGACTTTGTCCCTGGGTCCGGCCACAGCTGTCATCGGCCCTTGTTACAGTGCCTGCCTTCATCAGCTCCTAATGTGGCCCGTAATGTAACTTGTAAACCTGTAACTTGTAACTTGTAATGTGCAGTCTCTGTGTGTGTGTATGTGTGCATGTGTGTGCATGTGTCTGTGTGTGTGTGTGTGTGTGTGTGTGTGTGTGTGTGTGTGTGTGTGTGTGTGTGTGTGTGTGTGTGTGTGTGTGTGTGTGTGTGTGTGTGTGTGTGCTGTGTGTTTGTATGTGTGCGCCCGTAATGTGTAGCTGTGGCTGTCTGCTGTCCTGACTCCATCCGGAGCTCCCTGCAGGCTACAGCTACTCTACAGCTGTTCACGGGGCCAGATACAGAAGAGTAGGCCTCGCCCTGTATGAGCCATATAGGCCTCGCTGACACACGGGGCCTCGGGGCCCTTCTCATGCCGCTTCTCATACCAGACCGGTATGAAGCCCCATTGATTTCTTTTCTTCTTCTTCTTTTTTTCGTCATTTCTTCATCTTCTGTCAAGCGCCAGCTCAGCCAAGCAAGGCACGGCACTGCCCGACTGCAAACCACACGGGGCCGCCTCTTGTCCGTGTGCACGAGGCCGTATACTGACAGCGGCTGGACAGAGGTGTGTCTGCAGGGGACAGAAGGACTGACGTCATGGGTGATGGTGGTGCGGGGAGGGGGGGGGGCACCTTGGTCGCTTTAGCACTTGATTGCTGTTTGGTTTGTGGTGGGCAGGGTTGAGGGTGGGGGTGGGGGTGCGTAGAGGGGGCTATGGTGAGAACAGGGCTGGACTGGCCAGGAGAAAAGTTCTGGCCAAGACCGGTCCACTAGCCTATGAGGTATACAATGAAGACCTGTGTCAACATTTTTAGTCCTCTAATATGAGCCATTTCAGCCAAAATGCTTTAGTTATATGTGAGCTTTTCACTGGACTGATACCATTGACTAGGCCAAAAACTCATCAACCGTCCACCGGGCACATGCCCTGTGCCCTGCATGCCCCAAGGACGGGAGAGTGGCTATAGTGCTGCCCTGTACGCCCTATGGACGGGAGAGTGGCTATAGTGTTTGCCCTGTTAAGTGAAGTGAGTAGCGACATTTGTTTGCCTCCCAGGCCCTGTGTGTGTGTGTGTGTGTGTGTGTGTGTGTGTGTGTGTGTGTGTGTGTGTGTGTGTGTGTGTGTGTGTGTGTGTGTGTGTGTGTGTGTGTGTGTGTATGAGCGGGTCGGAGTCGGCCTCGCTGGATTTATTGGTTGGCCGTTGCCGGGATACGGCCATGCATTGTAAGCCCTTAGCTGCCTAGTGGGCCTAGCGACTGCAGAGGATGTTTTCTTGCTCCGACACGCGCGTGTGTGTGTGTGTGTGTGTGTGTGTGTGTGTGTGTGTGTGTGTGTGTGTGTGTGTGTGTGAGTGTCTGTGTCTGTGTGTGTGTGTGTGTGTGTCTGTGTGTGTGTGTGTGTGTGTGTGTGTGTGTGTGTGTGTGTGTGTCTGTGTCTGTGTCTGTGTCTGTGTCTGTGTCTGTGTGTGTGTGTGTGTGTGTACTGTCAATGTCAATGCACAATGGAGACCGGTCAAATGCAATTTTCAAACATCTGTGCTAAACATCTGTCACATGGATTTTTGAAAATAAAGTACTCTTTACTTGACTTGACTTGACTTGACATACAGTACCTGTAGAGGAGGGATGTTGTCATGACACTGCAGGTAGAGTAGAGGAGGGATGTTGTCATGACACTGCAGGTAGAGGAGGGATGTTGTCATGACACTGCAGGTAGAGTAGAGGAGGGATGTTGTCATGACACTGCAGGTAGAGTAGAGGAGGGATGTTGTCATGACACTGCAGGTAGAGTAGAGGAGGGATGTTGTCATGACACTGCATGTAGAGTAGAGGAGGGATGTTGTCATGACACTGCAGGTAGAGTAGAGGAGGGATGTTGTCATGACACTGCAGGTAGAGTAGAGGAGGGATGTTGTCATGACACTGCATGTAGAGTAGGGATGTTGTCATGAAACTACATGTACAGTAGAGTAGGGATGTTGTCATGAAACTGCAGGTAGAGTAGAGGAGGGATGTTGTCATGACACTGCAGGTAGAGTAGAGGAGGGATGTTGTCATGACACTGCAGGTAGAGTAGAGGAGGGATGTTGTCATGACACTGCAGGTAGAGTAGAGGAGGGATGTTGTCATGACACTGCATGTAGAGTAGGGATGTTGTCATGAAACTGCATGTACAGTAGAGGAGGGATGTTGTCATGACACTGCAGGTAGAGTAGAGGAGGGATGTTGTCATGACACTGCAGGTAGAGTAGAGGAGGGATGTTGTCATGACACTGCATGTAGAGTAGGGATGTTGTCATGAAACTGCATGTACAGTAGGGATGTTGTCATGACACTGCATGTAGAGTAGGGATGTTGTCATGAAACTACATGTACAGTAAGGATGTTTTCATGTGTCAGGGTTCTGAACCACTCAGTGCTGAAATGTACGTGTTTGCACAATTTGCTCAAGACGTTCTGAGACAGAGCCTGGAGCTCCGCTGCAACCCAGCGGTGGTTTTGTTGGTGTTGTAATCGTCTTTTACAAGATGACGACCGACATATTTTTCCGAGTGTTGATGAATATGATTATGACTACTGCTACGTTTGTTTACATATGTGATGTGGCTTTTGGATTTGACCCGGCAGTCCTCTAGTGATACGTGAAACCATCCAAGACTACAGTAACCCTGCCCTTTACGGCGCCGCTCCTGCACACTTCTCCTCCTTGCCCTCTACCTATCCTCCAACACGCCAGATAATTACGACATAATGACTAAATGAGTGCTGTGGGTTTGACTCAGCAGGAAACAGCCGCTCTGTTTAACATCCAGAAGCTCGACTCCGGCCACATTAGTCATGTTATTAAATCTAGGCCATGCGTTGCTCGCTCGCTCGGCAAGCTGTACTGCGCTGTGCTGAGCTGAGCTTGTGAATATGGTAGATTGGTTGGTGGTACACAGCACAGGAGCAGGCCTGCGGTCGCCTGGTGGAAATGGGATGGAAGGGGTGGTGCTATACGGTCTAGGATGTGGCCATAGCCGCGTTTGTGATGGTGCATAGCTGCTTTTGCTGTGCAGCGCGCAGGAAGGCATTAGAAGGCATGAAAATGCACATGCGCGCTGCACAGCAAAGGCAGCTATGCGGCATCACGAAGGCGTACAAAGATGTACCTCCATCCACCTCAGAGCCATGGAAGTAAGAGTAAGGCCAATCCCATTGATCTCAGTGTTCTGTTTTTTACACAACAATGGTGGCTCATGGAGCTTTTGTTTTGAAACACAGATTGCTATTGACATAGTTCCAAAATAGTTCCAGGAAGTGAGCGTTGAACACATTAAGTGCAGTAAAGGTAAAAATAATTCATTTTTATTCATTTTTATGTCATCTTTGCTTGTTATGTAATGGTTCTGTGTTACTATTTAGCGGAAAGAATGGTGCTGCGTAGAATTATTTGAATATACATGAATCATGTCACCAACCAACTTCCTGTACCGGTTGTCACAACTCTGAATTCCATTGCTATGTCCACACAATCGCTAATGTAAAGCAAACCAATGTTTGGGTTGAGGGGTGTGGTGAGGTGGAGGGATGGGTTGAGATGAGATGAGATGAGAGGAGAGGAGAGGAGAGGAGATGAGATGAGATGAGATGAGATGAGATGAGATGAGATGAGATGAGATGAGATGAGATGAGATGAGATGAGATGAGAGGAGAGGAGAGGAGAGGAGAGGAGTCTTCGATGGGCCTAGTTCACCGGCAGGGGGCTCTTGTTCAGTCTGAGCAGAGTTTAAGCCTAGTGGTGGAGGAGGAGGAGGAGAAAGTGGTGATGGAGGTGGAGCAGGAGGAGCAGGCGGTGGTGATGGTGGAGGTGGTGGAGGAGTAGGCGGAGGTGGTGGCAGCGGCGGTGGTGGTGGCTTGTTTTGGTCGGTTGGGTGGAGGAGGTGGATGCTTGCTCTGTCACTCAACAACACACAGCAATCTCACCCACTGGCGATGAGGAGGAAGGAGCGGGTCACTGCCATTGCCCCCCCAGTGTGTGTGTGTGTCTACAGGAGACTGATGAATGGTGGCATTTAAAAGGTTTTTCGACAGACTGTGTACACTGAGGTGGCATGCTAAATCTCAGGCTACCTGTGCTGGATAATCCGGGGGTCCCATGCTTCCAGCACTGCAGAATAATGTGTGGTTTGTGTGTGTGTGTGTGTGTGTGTGTGTGTGTGTGTGTGTGTGTGTGTGTGTGTGTGTGTGTGTGTGTGTGTGTGTGTGTGTGTGTGTGTGTGTGTGTGTGTGTGTGTGTGTGTGTGTGTGTGTGTGTGTGTGTGTGTGTGTGTTCTCTGTGTGTGAAAGTATTTTATGAGACAAACTGCTTCCTTGACAGGGGTGGAGGGTTTTGTGAGAGTAGAGAAGATCACATGAGCTATGACAAACCTGCACCTGTTCAAGTACACAAACACACTTTTAAAAGCACCTCTCCTTTCCTTTCCTTTTGAAGCCCATGGAAGAAGCCTTTTAAAAGCATGGAAAACAAGAAGAATCACCGCACACTGGTGGGCAATTTTTTTAATTTAGAAACGCGTTGTTCACTGAATAAAGCAGCAAAATGAACTCCACCAGTGTCCAGTGATTCTTCTTGCTTCTCTTGGATTACGGATGTCTGCACTTCACCAGCACCTGGAAACTGGCTGTGCAAGAGTTTCATATCTTGGAACACTTTTAAAAGCACCTCTCCTTTCCTTTCCTTTTGAAGCTCGGGCCGGGCCGGGGGATGAAGCTTTTGTGCATTAGCTGATATACACACCAGCTCGCCCATTACCACCACAGCAACTAAACATGAAGCATGCAGCCCACAGCGTAGGACAGACAGGGGACACAGAGTATGCCTATTAAAACGCTGTTATGTTGTTGTTTACCAGCTTCTTGTTGCTATTGTACTGTACCCATTGTGGCCATTTTCTTTCCTCTTTTTATTCCTTTTTTTTAAATGAAAGAAATTACTATTAAATTACTACGATTTCATAACTTTTTGCAAGTTCATAAAACAGTAGGCTTGGTGATTCATGCGAGAGCTGCAGCGTAGTAAGAGGTGTCCTTGAGTCTTGGTGTTTGGGTTGGCTCGGCTGCGGGATGTTGTTCTGCTGGGTTAGCTCTGAGAGTTGAGAGTTAGCTCTCAGGGGCGGATCTAGCCCTTCTGGGGCCCTGGGCGAAATGTATATGTAGGGTCCTCAAAACACGTTATATTATATTTTGGTGCCATTTAAGTGTTTTGACTCATATACTGTATATCTTCGATTGCTTTACACACAGTAGGTAACAAATTAAGATGAGGCCTACTTTTTTGTGTGTTTTCCACGACTGGTGTGAGAGATGGGGCCCTTATGGAGGACAGATTTGCTCGAGGCCCTAGGGAATTGCCTAGGTTTGCCTAATGGAAAGTCTGCTTCAGTTAGCGTTCAGGGAGCTGCGTATGTCTTGCCTCTCTTTGTAGAGCGACGGCTAGGACTCGCACGACACTTTTATTTGTGTGCTCTGCTCTGAGGTCTCTTGTCATGCACATTTTATGATGTTTGGTGAAGGGTTTTTTCTTCCTCGGTGGCGGGGGTAAGGGGGGGGGGTAGCACTGGGGTGGATCTTGCTTGTGGTCTGTTGCATGGGGTTTAACATGTTCTTTGTTTTGTGTTGTGTTTGTTTCTGAATGTGTAATCAGCAATTAAGAAAAAGTTGTTCCCTTGGCAAATCTTCTGAGTCTACTACATTGTCGTCGTCCCCCCTCCTAAAAGGGATCCTTATGTGCGTTTGATGACTTAAACTTGTGTTATTCAGTGAGGGAATAATTGACCCAGAAAAGTTCCAATTACAGAACCCAAAGAGAGATGAGCTTCTTGACCTCAGGCTTTTCAAACCTCGTTCCATAAACGACATTTATTGTTGGCGTATGAATTTTAAAAGACAACTAACCAGAGCACTCATTCAAACCTCATGACCCTCTCCCCTAACCAGTGTGTAATTGCCATTGTCAGAGTTTTCTGGGATGCTGGATCTACTGAGGATTCTTGCTCAATATATTCAGTATGGGCTTTCTCAGCGTCTTGGAAGAATGAAGGATTGTTGAACGAATGCTCGTAACTCTACAGGCCACCCACCACAGTCATATTTCCAACAGAATGACCTCTTTATTTTGATCATCCACTGTGCGTCATGTCCACAAAGACTAACACATACCTCCACATTCCAAAGGTAATGCCGGTGCTTACGTTTGCCTGATGGTCTGCCAGACCTGTGCACTGACAGAACAACAGGAGGTGTGTTAGTGTGTTGCTGTCCCTTTTCTCCTGCTGTGTGAGTGTGCACATTGCTGTCCCTTTTCTCCTGTTGTGTTCTATGCTGTGACCTGTGCTTCAGGTAATCAAATTGACCCTCAATGAGGACTTCCAGGTGAGGCAGGAGAGGGCCCTGTCTTCTCCAAGCGAGGCAGGAGAGGGCCTTGTGGAGGCAGAAGAAGGCCTTGTCCTCTCCATGCGAGGCAGGCAGGCAGGAGAGGGCCTTGAGGAGGCAGGCAGGCAGGAGAGGGCCTTGAGGAGGCAGGCAGGCAGGAGAGGGCCTTTAGGAGGCAGGCAGGAGTGGGGGCCTTGTCCTCTCCATGCGAGGCAGGCAGGCAGGAGAGGGTCTTGAGGAGGCAGGCAGGCAGGAGAGGGTCTTGAGGAGGCAGGCAGGCAGGAGAGGGCCTTGAGGAGGCAGGCAGGAGTGGGGGCCTTGTCCTCTCCATGCGAGGCAGGCAGGCAGGAGAGGGGGCCCTGAGTAGGCAGGCAGGCAGGAGAGGGTCTTGAGGAGGCAGGCAGGCAGGAGAGGGCCTTGAGGAGGCAGGCAGGCAGGAGAGGGTCTTGAGCAGGCAGGCAGGCAGGAGAGGGCCTTTAGGAGGCAGGCAGGAGTGGGGGCCTTGTCCTCTCAATGCGAGGGACTCCATGCAGCTTTGAAATTTGACCAGAGCCGGAGGGTGGAATGAGGGCCGTCACCAGGGCTGCACTGGCCATCTGGCATAGCGGGTATTTCGTAGTGGGCCCCTGGCCATCTGATTATGAGGGGCCAAAAGTGCCCAGGTCCTATTTCTCCCCCAGTCCAGCCCTGGCCGTAAGCGCTCTGGCGAGGCGGGCGATATGCTGTGTCGTGTGGCTTCCTTGATGTGCTTGTGGTTTCCGTCGTCCTGCTGGATGCCGTCATGCGCTTGCTGGGCCACGGGAAGCTTTTGTCGCGGGCTCCCTGGCATGTGTTTGCTCATAGCTGTGCTGGGTGTTTTCCTTTTTTCTCTCATTCTTTTTCTCTCCCAGTTTGTATTTTGGTTTGAGCCTCGCTGGGGCGGAGGAGGACGGGTGGGTTCGGCTGGGACTTCACCTTTTAGTCAACAGTTAATTAGAAAAACAGCCTTGTTTTCAGACAGAGGGCTTCTCACAGTTGTCACAAGTGGATCAAACGAAGAAAAGAGGCACATAAAGTATATCCTTATGCCACTCCTGGTCCCAATTTGGGTTCCGTTGCCACTAACAATATGAACGCTCCTTAATCTCATAACAATGTGATGCATTCAGACCAAACTTCTCAGTTTGTTTTGCACGTAATGGAGTGTGGAAATTGACTGAAAGTTTTTCTCCTTTTTTTCGTGTTTGCATTTTCACACTTCCAGGTTCAAAAGAGAAAACGTCCCTGATGGAAAATGAATGGCTTGACACATAATAACTTCAAATAACGTCTGCGTCAAACTGTGCCATGCAGAGAAACACATTGGAAAATCTTTTTGTTCAATGGCAAGCTATGTCATAGCTATGTCAGTCTATTGTGCCTAACAGCTACGTTTACATGAGAGATTTAATTCCGAATAAACTCCATTTAATTCTGAATAAATCTTAATTCCACTTTGAAAACATCATGTAAACTCGGAATTAAATAAAATTTCAAAGTAAACTCGATGATACTTTTTAATTCAGAATTATTCATTCGGAATTAAAAACCTCATGTAAACGTAGTGATTGTTTATACCCAGCTAACAAAGACATTAGGTAGATGAGACAAGTAGGCTACTCATAGTCAAAATACTATGGATCAGTCTAAAATATATACAGTATACTACATATACTATGTGCTGTATAAAGACAGCTTACACATGTTTCATTGAACACGGTCAAATAACTACCATGGACATTGTATGGATCATTTTCCAGGCCCATTTTACTGTCTTGTAAGATTGTTCTTATGAAAACAGTAATACTCACATTCAAGGTAACATGACCACTGTCAGACAGAATGATATGCAATTGACATGTTCCTAAGGTTAAAAGGTAAGGTGCAATGTGTAATATATTTTATAGATTATTTACCTCTTAAGGGCTTCCGCACATAGGCTCCAACAAAATGCTGAGCACTGCTCCTCAAAAGTTCGATTCCATTGTTCTCAATGAACCCTGCACACTGGCGCCGATGTCCGTGGACATTCGCGGATGTCGGATAGCAATTAGAGACAAGTTATATTTTGTCGGTGCCGCCCATTGACTATCAATGCTATGTTCGTGTGAAATTGGGTTTGGGGGTCCGAATTTGGGCTTCTGCACACCGGCTCCGACAAAGTGCTGAGCACTGCTCAGCTAAAATTCGATTCCATTGTTTTCAATAGAACCACGCACACTGGCGCCGATGTCCGTGGACATTCACCGATGTCGGATAGCAATTAGAGACAAGTTCTATTTTGTCTGCGCCGCCCATTGACTATCAATGCAATGTTCGTGTGAAATTGGGTTTGGGGGTCCGAATTCTGTCGGAAGCAAAAATGCGCCGCAGTGCTGTCGGAGCGGATGTGCGGCCGGCCTTGGTTTACTCCTGAACCAGGCTCCTGTATTATTTCTATGCCTCTGAACCTAACCTGGTTTACTCCTGAACCAGCTTCTTAGTATGGGCCCCCGTACTGTTCCAAAAGGTTCAAATGTTTTGAACACAATCTTGTAATGTTTAACCAGCTATTAGGGCTGGAGAATTGGTAAGGTGTAGGCGGGCTTAAAGGATGCAGTCAGATTTCCATGCATGCAAAACAGCACACTCGCGCAAAAACGCATGCACGCACGCACGCATGCACACATACACACACACTTCCTCTCCATTGAGATCACAGATCTTTCAGCTTGTTTGATTTTTTTCATGTCTCTTGCTTTAAATAGTTCTAAGTCTATTTGCATTGGTGTGATGGTAGGCCTACTGTGATAGAGGTCAATGTCTTGCCATCCCAGTACTATCTATGAAACTGCAGATGGAACTTCTATACTTAACACAGTATTTTGATCATTTGATCATGATTGTTATTTATGTAAATTGAACATTTTCTTTGGTTCTTTTCTTCTTTTAAGTAGCCTAAGACTTTTGAAATCTGAATGCATGCAGATTTTCCCCAGACTGTCATACCGTATGTTGACTAAGTGTTTAAGGCAGCCATTCTCAAACTTCAGAACACCAAGGCCCACTTTGAAATGTGAAAAAAATCTGGGGCCCGCCAAACCATATAGCCCAATATAACATAATAACTTGTTTTATTATATGGTGTGACGTCATCGGTCGAATGCTCCATTCATTTCAATGGGGCTCCCCAACATTCGCACGTCTGATATTTGAGATAACGGACGGGTTGGTCTATATCAGACCGCTGTCAATGGCAACAAGACTTTTCACTGCTAAAGCGAATGTTTCATATCACTCCGCAGGGGGTCCGGTCTTTTGTCACTCTAATCAGCTGCTGTGATAGACAACACCTGTTGTCTAGGCTACCTGTTGCCTAGCGGTGTTCCACAACGGCACTGTTTTGTTTTGCGCAGCAACAATCTTTTGACAAGAAAAATTATAATAAACTTAACATTAAATAAAGAAATGTCCCCGCCATGTGTGAATCATTTAAGTATATCCATATAGTAAGCGGGTTAACGTTCCGCTCCGCGTCGGGGTCTAAAGATTCTCTCTGTCGTGCTGCTATTCCACGTTAGCGACCTTTTCGCCAAACCTTAACCCTTACATATTAGCCTATATTATGTTATATTAAGCCTGTATATTATATTAGGCCTTTATTATATTATATTATATTATATTATATTATATTATATTATATTATATTATATTATATTATATTATATTATATTATGATTGCTTTAACACAGTCATCACTCCAAAAAGCACATTTTCATAACAGTTAATGCACCAGGCTAACCAGAGAGACCAATTTTCCAAACACATCATCTTGTGTGCAAAAGGCTCTTACTTTTCCAAAATATTTAACATATGTAATGAAAGCAAACTTTGTCTTCAACTCAATACACACTACATAGCAGTGTATGAACACTACCAGTCAGCCATTACACAACGGAGAGAGAAATACAAAATACTGTTATCATTTTGACATGCTTTTGCTTTGCGTCATGTGGTCATGACGACTTTGTGTGAGTCAGTTTCAAAAATTGTGCGAAAGCAATTGAGAAAAACTGTAATAGTTAGAAGGAAATTTGCCAAGTGTAGCAAGCCAAAAAAGGCAATATTTCCTCTCACAATCGACTAAAAATCATTAGAAATATCCATTCACACATACATCAACACCTTAAGCATGAAAATACACCATATCACGATGGTAGATAGAAAGTGTAACACGGTACCTCGCAAGTAAATCACGCAAATTATTTTTACCTCCGCGATTGAAATAACACAATGTTTACATACAAGTCCTGCCTGTTAGTGCACCGTAACACATGAAAATACCAAATTAGGAAGTGTATTCACGTTTCTGGACGCACACAAGAAGACACAAGATAGCCTAACCAAGCAAGATGTGAATATTAAATCACCATGTGAGTACATTTAAGATAATTTCCCCAGACCTCTCGCAACCCACCTGCAAGGCCGCCGCGGCCCACCAGAGGCCCATAGTTTGAGAATCACTGGTTTAAGGATTAAAGACTTCCGAGTGGCTTTCCCTTTTCCCCTTTGGCCAACAGAACAAGGCTGTATTAGCAGATTATCACACTTGTAGTTTTAATCTCCTGGAAATTCTTGGCCATAGTCTCGCCCACTATGACAGTCCATGCTAACCACAAGGTCCATGTCAAAATCAATCTCTTTATGGGGCAACCAAGAAACAAGTAGCACATGTATAGGTGGTGAAGTACAGATCAATTGCAAAGCAAATTAACCAAAATGCTCATTTGGTAGATACTCCAGAAGGTGTCTGCTCTGCAGGCCTCAGGTTGTTTTTTGCTTTTGAAAGCTTCCACTGAGAACTGAGAACCAAAGCAACATCGTTCATTAAACCTGACCCTTGTAAAGATCCATTGTCTAGTTTCCCATAGCCCTTCTGGCTAATTGCTACATTAGCATCAAAAGGCACTAATGACCTTATGACCTCATGTCACTATAGGACAAGCAGCTCTGACAGCGATGTCTTCCTGTCCCCTGAAGGTCAACAACTGCAGCTCCTCTGAGGAAAGTTCATGTCTGGGGAAGCTCAAGGGCTCCCAGTGGGATCTGCTTCCTCAGTGACCCCCACCCCCGCTGCACAAACAGATCCATACTGAATGTCTGCATTTCCCATGTTGTGGTTACTCTGATAATGGACCATTGCAGGACCCCGGCGAGCACCTTGGGAGCAGAGAGAGGGATTTTGGAGCAAGGTCAAAATAAGTGGTAAACATGTGTGAGGGAGAAGCAGAGCAAAGCAGCACAGGTTGCAGAGCAAAGCAAGCGCAGGTTGACATTTAATGGTTTTTGTGGAAGGCTGCCAAGACCACTCAGAAGCATCCTGCCATACACATCACTCCTCCTCCTCTTATGCCATACACATCACTCTTCCTCCTCCACCTCCTCTTCCTCCTCCTCCTCCTTCTCCTCTTCCTCCACCTCCTTTTCCTCCTCATCTTCATCCTCCTCCTCCTCCTCCTCCTCCTCTTCCTCTATATGCATCAATCTTCCTCCTCTTCATTCTCCTCTTCCTCCACACATACTCCTCATGAGTCCTCTTCCTCCTCACCCTCCTCCTCCTCCTCATCTTCCTCTTCCTCCTCCTCCTCTTCCTCTTCCTCCATGGAGTAGCCAGCAGTGGTTTGATGTTCATGCGGAAGCATAACTGATGGTGGGTGGAAGTGCCAGTGGTGTCGGGTCTCTTCGCTATTACTCAGTTAGGATTCAAAGGCCAACAGAGTGCAGCACAGCACAGCACAGCACAGCACAGCCTAGCACAGCACAGCCCAGCACAGCACAGTCCAGCACAGCCCAGCACAGCCAGGCCCAGAACAGCACAGTCCAGCCCAGCACAGCCCAGCCCAGCACAGCCCAGCACAGCCCAGCAAGAGCACAATACATTCATAGCACCAAATGAAAACTTCATGTCAAGCAGTTTGTGGTCATTCCACAGTGAAATTTTGCTCATAATATTTTCCAAAGGGCAAACAGAGAATAGATCTGTTCTCTGTCTTTTGGTTTGTAGATGAGCCTGTACTGCACTGTAGGTTGGACAGGCTGTGGAGGACTGTCGTCCAGAACAGCAGCATATCCCACCTTATCTTGGACATTCACATTATCTATATGCTTGCACATTCACATAGTATAGTTTAGTTGCTTATTGGTT
>NC_085860.1:10298338-10310838 GCF_034702125.1 Engraulis encrasicolus
CAGCTGAAACTGGCCAAGACAGAGCTCCTGGTGATCCCAGCTAAAGAGTCGCTCAGTCACAACATCAACCTCAAGATAGGCTCCACCATCGTGACCCCAAACAAAGTCGCCAAAAACCTTGGCGTCATGATTGATGATGAGCTGTCATGCTCCAAATACATCGACTCAGTCACCCGGACCTGTCGATTCCAGATGTCCAACGTACGGAATATCAGACCTGTGCTGACACAATATTCTACACAACGACTGGTGCAGGCCACTGTCCTGTCCCGCGTTGACTACTGCAACTCACTCATGACAGGCCTACCTGCTTGTGCGCTAAAACCTCTGCAGATGATCCAGAATGCGGCGGCACGGTTGATATTCAATCAACCCAAAAGGACCCATTTTACTCCTCTATTTATTGAGTTGCACTGGTTACCGATCGCCGCCCGGATCAAGCACAAGGCATTGACCCTTGCCTACAAAACCATCACAGGAACGGCCCCAGCGTATCTGAAGGACCTACTAACGCCCTACAGGTATGTTACTGGAAGAGAACTGCGCTCATCCAGCACAAGCCGTCTGGCTCTGCCATCCAGTCGCTCTAGGTACTCCCAGTCAAGATTGTTCTCCGTTGTGGTACCCAAGTGGTGGAACGGTCTCCCAGAGGTAGCAAGACTAAGCACATCTCTTGCAGCCTTCAAGAAACAACTGAAGACCTTCCTCTTTCGAGAGAATCTACTAGACTAATGCTTGAACTGGCCTTGCCCCAGGGCAGACTCCTGACATGATGTTTAGTTTAGTTAGTTTGTGTGTGTGTACTCGTTATTTACTCCTTACAAAAAAACAAAACAAAACAAAAAACACAAAAAAAACTAACCCCTCTGCAACTGCACTTGTTGTTCTGTATATCTCCTGTGCACATTGTAATTGCTTGTGATGTTGGCTTGAATATGTCCTCTTTTGAAAGTCGCTTTGGTTATAAAGCGTCTGCCAAATGCAATATAATGTAATGTAATAATTCATCATTTTTTCAGGGCCCCACCTGACAGGTGGGGGCCCCTAGGCTGCACCCATATCTAGCCTGTCGTGGGGGGGCCCTAGGCTGCAGCCATATCTAGCCTCTAGAGGAAGGGCCCTAGGCTACAGCCATATCTAGCCTGTGGGGCCCTAGGCTGTACCCATATCTAGCCTGTGGTGGGGGCCCCCTAGGCTACAGCAATATCTAGCCTGTGGTGGGGGCCCCCTAGGCTACTGCGATATCTAGCCTGTGTGTTGATCTGGTCCTGCTTGGCTAGTCTCCCACTGGGGAAGAGGGGGATGAGAACTCCACTTAGATGAAGAAGAGGGGGATGAGAACTCCTCTGAGGGTGCATTGGAGGGGGCACCTCAAGAGCCCCAAACCACAGGGTGTCCATGCACCTCCCCACCCTTTAAAAACTCTGGAGTGGACACGTCTTCACCTCCATCCACCCCCAGCTTCACCTCCATCCACCCCCATCTTCACCTCCATCCACCCCCCGCTTCACCTCCATCCACCCCCATCTTCACCTCCATCCACCCCCATCTTCACCTCCATCCACCCCCAGCTTCACCTCCATCCACCCCCAGCTTCACCTCCATCCACCCCCATCTTCACCTCCATCCACCCCCCGCTTCCGCACAGCAGGGCACACAAAACACATAGGGCTTAATCCTTATAATAGAACAGGTACCTCAATGGGGTTTTGTTTGGGAGCTAGAAAGGGGGTAATGCGCTGTGTTTTCTAAATGGGAAAACGGAGGGCTATTCAGAGTGAAAACATGCTGATTACTGTATTGTGGAGTGCCTTTTGATTCCCCTGCGAGTTTTAATCCGTGAACATAGCAATGGCCCTGTCTCCCACCAATGGCCATTGAGCCCTAAAGAGACTTCCATTACCGATGCAGAGAGGATTAATCCCCAACCCCATCGGTCATTAAAGAGACTCGGGGCCCACAGAATTCAGGAGGGGGGGGGGGGGCGTGCAATGGGCTAGCCCTCTACTGCTTATTGGAGGGGGGGGGGGGGGTGCAATGGGCTAAGGCCGCTGGGCCCTCTCCACTACTTTTAACCGTTGTGCCTTCTTTCTTCTCCCCAAAATACGGGGGTTCCCAGTTTGTTGTCCCAAAACAATGTCCAGCTAAAGACGAGTGAATGAAGCCTCCCACTATGCCCAGCCCCCCCTACACACACACACACATCAGCCCCCACCCACCTCCCTCTTTCTTTCATGGTGCTGCGTTCTCCAATATTCCTGGCTCCATGGACCGCAATTAGAGGGGGTTGTTGTGTGTGTTTGTCTGTGTGTGTGTGTGTGTGCGTGTGCGTGTGCGTGTGTGTGTGGGTGTGTGTGCATGTGTGCGTGCGTGCGTGTGTGTGTGTGGGTGTGTGTGTGTGCGTGTGCACGTGCGTGTGCACGTGCGTGTGCACGTGCGCGTGTGTGTGTGGGTGTGTGTGTGTGTGTGTGCGCATGTGTGTGTGGGTGTACGAGGGGGATTATTATTCTGATCAACCTGAAAGGCTCGCCAATACTCAGGGGCCACAACAAGAGAGAGTGGTCAGGACAGGGGTTTGGGAACCAGCTGATGAGAGAGAGAGAGAGAGAGAGAGAGAGAGAGAGAGAGAGAGAGAGAGAGAGAGAGAGAGAGAGGTAGCTTTTGTAGACAACAAAATGATTTTGTTTTAACATCTTCCATTTTAGACCACCAGCCTTGTTGTGAAGGTATAGTGTTGAAACCCATTTTTTTAAACAGAATATCTGGTCAAGGCGAACATTGTTCCCTTTTTGTACACACACATGCCCATGTACCTCAGCAAAGAATAGACGAATATTCTCTGGTCACTCTTCTCAAATATGTACAGCCTTGGTTTAAGTATGCAAATTACAGGCAGAATTTTCCACGGGTACAGGAATAGGGTAAGAAAAGCCTTATTTTGGTGGGATTTGTGGATTGTCAACACTTGCAAATGAAGTGCAGTTGCATACTACCAGTGTCCACAAATAACTCAACTTTGAATGCCCAGTTATAACTTTGAAAGTTTTTCCTCTAACAATCGGAGCCAGGCCATGTGATATTCCTATATCATCAAGGTCATGCTTTTCATGTATGTTTTGAATGGACTGCAATGCTACTATAGCACTTACAGGAACATTGTGTCTTATTGCCAAGTGATTATTATTAGGCCCTACCTCCACCAAGGAGGTAATGTTTTCAGTTGCGTTTGTTTGTTTGTTTGTTTGTTTGTTTGTCTGTCAGCAGCATAACTCAAAAACTAATCAACGGATTTGAACGAAACTTTATGGAGTTGTTGCTAATGACCCAATGAACAAGTGATTAAATTCTGGTGGTGATCCGGGTCACGAACCGGAACCAGGACTTTTTAAAAGATTCTTTACCATTGCTGGCTTACAAATCTAGACGCCCCTAGTGACCACAAATTGAATTGCGGACAGGGCGAATCTTGATATTCCAGTCTCCAACTCAAGAAGGTAGAGAGACTTAAAATAAAAATAGGGTGTAACACAGTCAACTGTTCTATCAAACAGCTTCCTTCGCAAAGGTCTGCTCTCTCAGAGTGCATTGTTAGGTTATGCGAAAAGTCACCCGTA
Source organism: Engraulis encrasicolus (assembly GCF_034702125.1). NCBI lineage: Eukaryota > Metazoa > Chordata > Actinopteri > Clupeiformes > Engraulidae > Engraulis > Engraulis encrasicolus. The sequence goes on from NC_085860.1 coordinate 10,301,953, forward strand.
GTATTTTGGCTGATATTCTCATTCTGAGTGATGCATAGAATCCATCTCGGTCAATCAGAAACTGCTAAATAGTTCATTCAGTCCTAACTGTTGTATAGATAGGCTTCCTGTTTACAAACATTCAAACTGTTAGGAGAGGAAAGATGCAAAGCAGCCAACCACGTGAGTACATTTTTTGAGTGACAGCAGTTTCCAAACAGAGGTTGCAGAGGGACTCCTGGCTGCGGACTAAGTCAGGAATGCTTGTAAACGGGAAACCTATCTATACCCGATGTTAACTCACTCGAACTGTTGGTCTAAAGTTCTAATCCTTAGTTCTAATCCTACAGTTCTAATCCTGCTGGTGGTAATGTCAGCAGCATTGCACATGTATTCATATGCGATTTGTCCATCTCAGATTGATGGTAAGTGTTATCAAATGGCCAACACATTTTTTGTTAATTAAAATATTGATCACATTTTATTTCCGATCCATCACATATTTGTGTAGGCCTACCTTAAGGTACCAGGCAGAAAACACATGGTTCAGTACTGTGCTGAACAGAACTGCAATAGGATGTTAAAATAGCCTGGGCCAAGGGGAGGCCTGGGCTACTTACCAGCTCTACTTGAGACGGAGCACATTGGAGCACATTGGAGCACATTTATTTCTTGTTCACATGTCAAGACACCGTCGAAACCTTTACATTTCTGAAACAAACAAAACGTTAAGAATGGATTGAACTCTTAGACATAATAAACATACATACAGGCCCGGATTAACACACAGGCTAGATATGGCTGCAGCCTAGGGGCCCCCAGGGTGAAAAATTGCAGAATGAAAAATTGCAGAATTGTGACAGGACGCAATGTTGAAAAACTAGGGTGGATAAGACCCCTGTGCTAGGTCTGCTGTGGGGCGATGTGGTTGGGGTGGGGTGGGGTGATGTGGGGGGAGAAGACCCCTGTGCTTGGTCTGGTGTGGGCGATGGGGTCAGGTGGTGGTGGTGGACTGGGTGGCTCTTGAAGAGGAGAGGAGGGGGAAGCGTTGACAGTGCCATGACTAGCCATGACGGAAAAGATTAAAGCATTTTTTAAAAGTCTTTTCAAGTAGCGTTTCCCCTAACCCGACTCCCCAGTGGGCTCTCCAAGGGGATTGGATTCTCCATGTCCTCAAGCTACCCCCTCGCTTGGAGATGAACACCAGGAGAGAGTATTCTACTACCCCCTTTGGTTCCAAACACCACAACAACTCATGTCCTCATCATCTCCTCTCTGTGTGTGTGTGTGTGTGTGTGTGTGTGTGTGTGTGTGTGTGTGTGTGTGTGTGTGTGTGTGTGTGTGTGTGTGTGTGTGTGTGTGTGTGTGTGTGTGTGTGTGTGTGTGTGTGTGTTTGTGTGTGTGTGTGTATGTGCGTGTGCGTGTGCGTGTGCGTGTGCGTGTGCATATACGTACATGTACATGTGTGTGGGAGTGTGTTCTACTACCCCCTTGGTTCCAAACAGCTCACCTCCTCGTCTATGGACAATGCGTGCTCAAGGAGCCAGCCGGGTAGCATTGGGGATGGGGGTCCTGTAGCATTGGGGATGGGGGTCCTATAGCATTGGGGATGGGGGTCCTGTAGCATTGGGGATGGGGGTCCTATAGCATTGGGGATGGGGGTCCTGTGGGCCAAGAGGGACCCAGAGAAGATCTTTAATATCCGGCAAGGCAAAGAGATTGGCAGGAGAGGTATGTGTGGTTTAGGTGTGTGTGTGTGTGCGCACGCGTGTGTGTGTGCGCGTGTGTGTGTGTGTGTGTGTGTGCGTGTGTGCGTGCGTGCGTGCGTGCGTGCGTGTGTGCGTGCGTGCGTGCGTGCGTGTGTGTGTGTGTGTGTGTGTGTGTGTGTGTGTGTGTGTGTGTGTGTGTGTGTGTGTGTGTGTGTGTGTGTGTGTGTGCATACGTGTCTGCAAATGTGTGTGTGTGTGTGTGTGTGCGCGTGTGTGTGTGTGTGTGTGTGTGTGTGTGTTTGTGCTTGTGTTTGTGTGTTTGTGTGTATTGCTTATGTGTTTACCTGTCTGTAAATAGAACCCTTCTAATACCACTGGCACAGAACAACATGCACAGAGGACACCGGGCTCAGCCATGCCCTTTACCTCTATGGGACCGCTTGATGTCAATGCCATCATTTCAGCCCCAAGTGACATGGCACTATCAGTACCAAGAGACAACAGAGCCATTGCCACACTGCACACCACCCCATAGTGTCTTGCTGCGTCGGGCCGAGTGGTGCTGTAGGGCCAGCTATAGATACAGTACTCACTCAAACAGAACATGCACAAGATCATTTTGCACAAGACCATTTTTTATGTAAGGGACCACTAACAACAGAGACACACACACTCATCAGTACACATCAATATATACACACAAAGATGTACACACACACACACACACACACACACACACACACACACACACACACACACACACACACACACACACACACACACACACACACACACACACACACACACACACACACACACACACACACACACACCTCCTGCCAATCTCTCTGCCAATCCTGGCTGAATATTACAGTTTTTGCCTATTGCTTGTTGTTACTCGATATGCACTTAACCCCATCTGAACATTGCTGTTAGTCAAGGCATATTATCTGTGATCATGATGTGATTATTATAGAAAAAGTAGATTATTTTAATTTAATTGAATTGGGGACCACCCTTGCCCTCCGTGACTGTCCTCCTATTGACTCTAAAATATACAGTGGTGCGGGCGGAGGGCGGTGTTGTGTTTCTGTTCATATTTTCCTTTCCTCCTCCTCCCGACGTGCGTGTCGCCCCATTCCTGTGTGACACACAGCACGCCACACGACTACGTACTGTAGAAAAAAAGGTCACATCTTACGCACTCCTCACCGCGCGTGTATCAGGAAAAATCGTTACCCTGCGGTGTGGAGGGGTAAAAAAAGAGGAGAGAGAGAGAGAGAGAGAGAGAGAGAGAGAGAGAGAGAGGGAGAGAGAGAGAGGGAAGCCCATCCTGAGTAGAGTGAGAGTGAGTCTCCGGTCTATATTGGGCCATGCGGTGGGACTTACTGCGCAGCAGTGAGGGTGAAGAAAGGGGGATAGAGAGGGAGACCAGAGGAAGGGGGATAGAGGGAGGGGTGAAGGACGAAGAGAAGGGTGAAGAGAGGCAGCGAAGAGAAGAGAGAGAGAGTAGGACCGAATGGGAAACAGTGGGAAAGTACAGAGACTGAGTGTGAGAAAAAGACAGAATGGGAGCGAGACAGAGACACTGAATGATAAGCTGTCCTGTCCCACTAACAGTTTCCGACCCGGGTGAGAGAGAGACTTCCTGTGGTGGGACGTATCGACCCGGGTGAGAGACACTTCCTCTGGTGGGCTGGATGCTTCCTCGGTGTGGGAAGGCCTCTGCTGGGTCTGGGGCGATGAAGATTACCCGCCTGGCTTCCAAAATGTCAGAGCAGCCTAAAACTACACAATAAAAACACTAGTGTTACAGTGATATTACTCCTAAAGACTTGAAGTTAAATTCTTTTGAGATATCATTTGGTTCATTTTGCTCTTTGGTCAGTGTAACATTTCCAGAGTTAATTCTTCTCCATATGGTGTAAATCTTAAAGTGATACTGTGCTATTTTTTTTAAAATAAGCTCATATTACATCTCCCCTTTCGGTGAATTTACTATTGCCTTCTTCACACCAAGAGCGACCTACACTAACTGAGTGACGGAAGTAATTATTTCTCTATTTCTCTTGTTAACTTTGTGAAGCACATTGAGTTGCACCTGTGTATGAAATGCGCTATATAAATAAACTTGCCTTGCCTTGCCTTGCCTCTATGGAGGGTAAGCGAACTACGTGATCAGGGTGAATTCGCCAGTGGCGAAGCGAACTGAGCGACCAGGGCGAATTTTAACAATTAAAGTCAAGCTAATATTATGGTAATGACCTATGACACTGTTTGGCGAAAAACTATTGGAATATTCATATCTCCGAATGTCCCAGCCGGCATGTGATTAGCTAAATCAAACATGCCAATGTCACGCCCAGATCGAATAAAGCAAATTCAAGGCGAAAATTCATAATTCTTCTGCTACCTCCGCTACCTGACATCGTAGGTCGCCCTTGTTCTGGACAAAGCATATGGCCACCTGCAGAATGTTACAGTGACTTTTGACTCCACGGTCAGAGCAATCTGACACTCCACAGTGTTATAATTTCTCTATCTGGATTTATAAGGTGTACTCTGAAATATTGACACCCCACTGTTTTTACAATAAGACGCCATTCGCCCCAACTAAACTTCAATCCTCATCTCCCATATATCTCCAGCCAGCCAGCCAGCCCCCAAGTTGTCACACCCCCACTGACACCCCCACCCCCTCAACACACACACACACACACCCCACGCACCCAGCCACCCGCCCAGGGTTGGCCTCCCACCTGACATGTTACACACACTCTGCTTGTTATCGCGTTCCACTTCGCAGCAAGTGTAATTCAGAGCTAAGTAAACCATGTGTTAGTCTAGCTAATTGAGGACAGGGAGATCCGGGTCGGTCCAAACGGGCTGGTCAGCACGGCAGGGCTGAGACTTGCCAAGAATTAAAGAATTTATCTTGGCCACTGAGAGGAGTGAGCTCAGCACTGGAGTTCACAAGGCCGTTGTCGTGTAATGCCATGGAAATCCCCCTCTTTCACAGTGAAAGGCAATAATAGTCTGTTACTCTACGCAACAGGGATGTAATTGTAGACGACAGGAAGTCCATCTTTTAAAATAATGTCCTTTTTCTTGCTTTTTTTATTTGTTTCTTTAATTTACTTTAGTTTTCTTTATGACGCTGTTTTTTCCATCCAGTGAAAGAATTTAAGAATATAGACGACAATAAAGGTAAGAATAGAATGTATCAGTTCATTTTTTGTCCAGCAGAAGTGTTAATGTTATATCGATAGCTAGGATAGGGGGGGGGGGGGGGGAGAGTGTTATGTCGGTAGCTAGGATAAGAGAGGGAGGGAGGAGAGTGTTATATCAGTAGCTAGGATAAGAGGGAGGGGGGTGTGGAGAGTGTTATGTCGGTAGCTAGGATAAGAGAGGGGGGGTGAGGTGGAGAGTGTTATATCAGTAGCTAGGATAAGGGGGGGGAGTGTTTCCCCTTCAGGTGCTGAGATTTGTCTGGGAGCGTCTGAGGAGCGAAAACAAACTCCTCCAAGGCTGCACCCAGCGCCCCAAACCAACCAAACCACAGCTCTGGGAGTTAGCCACAGCTCTCGGAGTTAGCCACAGCTCTGGGAGCCTGTGAGTTAGCGGTGCGGTGGGCTGCAGAGCTGACTTGGACTGGCCATCTGGCATAGCGGGCATTTCCTGGTGGGCCCCACACCCTCGTGGGCCCCTATTTACAGATTTTTGTTTGTTTTTTTACATTTCTGAAAATAGGGCCCACGAGGGTGCAGGGCCCACCAGTGAGTCAGTTCTGTGCCGCTAATTATGAGGGGCCCCTTTAAGCCAAAAGTGCCCAGGCCCAATTTCTCCCCCAGTCCAGCCCAGCCCTGCAGCAGAATGTTGTAAAGGGCAGTTGTGCATCACAGATTATACGTGGCTGAGGCTGCCTGCCCTGCGCTGCCTGGGGTGGCCAGTGGTCCTACACACAGCAAAACCCTTAAGGGCACCCCGAGGGGTTTTTCTGACCCCAAGTCAGAGAGCCGAACCCAAAACAGCCGGTTTCCTCTATAGGGTATAAGCAAGGCAGACCTCGACGACCAGACCCGGCCAGACCCCGCCAGCCAGCCAGCCAGCCGGCCGAGTCAACTAAAATAAGAGTAGAGTAGCTTCAGTGTGAGTCAACATCTCCAGCTGAGATGCAGCAACGCTTGACTGGGAAAGCCACAAGGGTCTATAACGGCTTTATTGTGAAAGGGGCAACGGAGACAACGCAGCTCCAGAAAATTCTAGAGGAGATACTGTAGAGCTGCTGCACTGCTATTACTACCAGGCAGTTACCCAGGCTACTAACCAGGCAGTTTACTGCTATTACTACCAGGCAGTTACCCAGGCTACTACCCAGGCAGTTTACTGCTATTACTACCAGGGGCTGTTCACTCACGGAACTTGCTACTAGCCACAACTGGCTAACCCTAACCACGGGACAGTGCAAAATGAATGGGTGTCAATGGAGTTTTTTACCATTATAATTTTTGTGATTTTTTATAATTTTTTGTCCTGAAATATTAATATTAAGTTCGAAGCTAGAAATGATAAGACCCCATTTGAGTAGCATTTCGGTTATTTTGCGCCACTAGATTATTATATACTGGGTCACAAAGCTCAATTTTTATGGGGCCAAACCCATAAACATTAGCACGATGCTAGCGAGTACAGGTTGAAATCTTCTAACCTGCTGTAAAACTACACACCTGAACGATTTGTCAATACAGCCTATTGTTAAACAACAGTCATAGTGCTTACCAGGAATGTTTTGTTGATAATATTTGTGACTGGAAATCGCAGTAGCAATGTATTTAGCATGGGTTCCCCTTTCCATTCCATACATTTTCCCACATGAAGGACTGGCCTACGCTCGTTACTGCAGTATGCATGCAAAGCTAACTGGCTACAATGGGAACCAATGAGACTGAGCCTTCTCCCTGTTAGAGGTTCTCTGTTACTGCTCAGGCAGTTTACTGCTATTACTACTCAGGCCGTTACCCAGGCTACTACCAAGGCAGTTTACTGCTATTACTACTCAGGCAGTTTACTGCTACAGGCAGTTACACAGGCTACTAACCAGGCAGTTTACTGATATTACAACCAGGCAGTTATGCAAGCTACTAACCAGGCAGTTTACTGATATTACAACCAGGCAGTTACCCAGGCTACTAACCAGGCAGTTTACTGATATTACTACTAGTGGTGTCAACAATAATGGATCTGGCGATGCAATCCAATGCAGGGCATGGACGATCCAATTCAATGCGGCAAGCTCCAGAATCGATGCAGCATTTTTTTAAAGTTTCAATTACTTCTGTGGATATTTCAGGAGCAAATAAGTGTTAAATTAAATAAAAGTACTTCAAAGCATTGCAAGACTGATCCAGACTGATCCAGAAAACAGCCAATAAATTGTTGCTCAGTATCTGACTACTTGTATTGCCTCATCATGACTGATGAAACATTTGCTTTGCTTTCAGTAGAAATGTAATGCATTGCAATGCATTGTAGAATTGAATCGGATCGGATCGAATCGCATAGAATTGAATCGAATCGAATCGCTACCTCTCGAATCGTGATTGAATCGGATCGTGAGGGCAGTGCCAATCCACACCACTAATTACTACCAGGCAGTTACCCAGGCTACTACAACCCAGTTTACTGCTATTACTCCCCAGGCAGTTTACTGATATTACTAGCCAGGGAGTTTACTGATATTACTACCCAGGCAGTTTACTGATATTACTGCCCAGTTTACTGCTATTACTGCCCAGTTTACTGCTATTACTGCCCAGACAGTTTACTGAGGCAGAGTAGTGAAGAAAGAACAAAACAAAACAATGACGAAGAAGAAAAATCCAAGCAAATACATAAATACATAAATAAATAAATAAGAAGTCTTGATGTGATTGCCATCCTCAAACGCATGCTATTGTAATTAAAGAGTCGTCGTTGAGTAAGACACACATGATGATGATGGCGGGCGGGTTGGTTGGTTCGTCTTCGTCAGCTTGTCATCGGCAGCCCTGGAGGGGGCCTTGCGTGCCCGTCCCTGCGAGTTCCCAGGGCCCACACTGTGTGATGACAGCCAGGGCTGGACTGGGGGAGACATAGGGCCCAGGAACTCTTAGCTTAAAGGACCCCCTCATAATTAGAGGCGCAGAACTCGCCAGTGGGAACCCCAACCCTTGTAGGCCCATATTTTCAGAAACGTAAAGAAAGATTTTTTTTTCATTTTTACATTTCTGTAAATTGGGGACCACGAGCGTGCGAGGCCCACGGGGAAATGTCCGCTATGCCAGATGTCCAGTCTTGCCCTGATGACAGCTGTCCTGACCTGTCCCGTGCCGACTGGGAAATATCCGCTATGCCAAATGGCCAGTCCAGCCCTGATGAATCCCGTCCAGTGCTGGTCCGTGCCGACCGCGTTGTGTGGGACCACTAATTGTCAGCTGCTCATCTTGTCATTGCAGCATGACGAGTCCATAAGCGGAGTCATTGTCTCAGCCCATTGTTGCTCTGGGAGTCAGTGACACCACGCAAGCCAATCCGCAAGCCAGCGCGTAATTTACTCTTCTATAGCCATGCCACAGTCATGTGGAGAACATGTTGGCAGACCAGTCCTGTCTCTGTAAAAGGGACTTTTTGGGCAATGCAAGATGGGCCCCATGCAGGGCCACTGACAGCTTTGGCTAGGCCCAGGACAAAGACATCCGAAAGGGCCCCAAACCTAACACATACAATGTAGTGAGGATCCAATTCTGGGCCCCCTCCCTCCCTGTGTCCTGGACAAGTGACCCCTTTGTTCCCCCCCTGTCGGCTTCCCTGGGCCCCTGCGTTCACTATTGCTCTCTTCTAGCAAGTCATTTCCTACTTTACATTTACAAGGAAAGTCATGAGTGACTACTATTACATGCAGTTTTGGAGCAGGATAATACGCACATATAAGGCAAACATGCAAGAATATAACAATGCAGCTAGAAGGATTTCATGTTGAACTACATTAAACAGCGTCAATATCGACGCCTTCAGATATCCTGCTCGTTGGATAGGCTATGAGATTGACAGACAAGTGTTATGGTATACGCATAGACCTACCTTTACAACAATTTCGAGTAGGCCTATATTCCATTTGAATTACGTACTATTTTACATTTGCGTATGCATAGAGTGATCC